>NW_022197885.1:754525-798205 GCF_009176525.2 Contarinia nasturtii | reverse complement strand
CTATTTCATAAAAAAAATCTCAATTTTTTTTCAAGGAAAAAAAAAACTCTTTTTTTTATATCTTCACCTACGTCCTGAGGTACCCCTAATTTTGATTTTGAATTTTTTTTTTTTGAAAATGTTGAATTTTTTTGAAAAATAATTTGGACTGAACAATGCATTTTTTGGACAATCAAGCTCTGTAAAAAGTATTTGTTGTCTTTTGATGTCCTCTTCAACGTGGCATACTCGTTTTGTCGATATCTTTCAATATAAGAAGGGTGAATTCGCCCCAAAGGTGACCCATTTTTCCAAAAAATTGTTGATTTATAGGAATTTTGTGTTTGACGAAAAACTTGACTATACTCTCAATAAGGTCGGGCCGATAAAGGACTTTAAATATAAACGAAATGCAATGAAGATAAAGGATAGCTTAGAGGAAGAGACCCACTGCAGAATAATCAAAACCCTCTAAGCGGTAATTCTTTTATTTGAGTGACTGCAGTGAGGCCCGAAAACCATGATGCCTCGGAGACCCCACGAGTCCTTGGCGCTTGCGTGGAAGGAAGCAGTGGGGGTGAAAAATGCCCAAGATGTGATAGTACTCATGATTGCGATAATACAACTAACTGTGATATTTTTAACTCTTACTGTGATACTTTCAATATTGTATATAGGATCGATAATCGTCCACCGGGAATGATATTTGCAGATGGTTTCAAACCAAAAGAAGAGTTTTCAAACAGTGCAAGTGTTTGTAGCCATCTGTTTAAAAAAACAAAGTGTTTTATTTCAACCACCTCAATGTATCCGGGTTGCACTGTCCCCGAAGAAGAAATTAATTATAATAAAATGGAAAAAAAAAAATATATTTTGTCTAGATCATTTTTTTCGCAGAAAATTAAGTTTCCCAAAGGCAAAGGGTAAACGTGTGTCAAAAATGGGAAATTGGCTGACAAAAATGGGGAATTGACCCCCCAAAAATGGGGAAGATTATATAAACGCTATCTGATATTAACCGGCGAGCAGATGGAATTAATATAATGTAATTAAAGTATCAAATTGCATCGAATAATATTACTTTTTCTTACTTTCAAGAAATTTTTACACATTTTTTTCGTTTTTTTTTTTATCGGCGCATTTTTAACAGCCAAATTTTCCTATTTTTGACAACCAAAAGCTAGATTTTTGACAGCCAATTCCCCATTTGTCACAACCAAACGCACCATTTTTGACAGCCATTTCCCTACTTTTTTTTGGGGGGGGGGGGGTCAATTCCCCATTTTTGTCAGCCAATTTCCCATTATTATACACCAAAACCATTTTACCTTTCCCAAAGTTTCACGACTGTCGGATTAAAAATAAAAATAGCTGCGCCCAGACGCTGAAAAAATTATTATAGAAAAAACCATCATATCTTAAGAGAAAATACATAAAATATAAAAAAGGTGAATGAAATATTTTAGAAATGATAAATTTCATTCCAAATACCTCTGTATCACTTTACACCCAACAAAGTGTATCACTTTGCCTCCAAGCATGTTTTTAACTATCAATCAATTTTTTTCAACAACGCGTGAATTTTTATTAGTTGTATCAGTGTGCCCTTATTTTCCTTTTTATGTAAATAACGGCCGAACGCCAAAAATTATCGTACTGCTTTTGAAATCATTGGACAAGCTATCAACAAATTAAATACATAAACTTCCATTCAATAATAAATAATAAATTTCAAAAATAAGTTTGAATTAAAAATTACATATTCATTTGCATGCATTCAGGAGTGTGTTTTCAAAATTTTCTTACAATAAAATATATTTTGCATTAGAAGCGGGCGGTTTTCACATCTTACTAATTCATTCATACTAATTTATTTTAAAAAATTGTTGTTTGAAATAATATTTTTGAAAATGATGCAAATATATGCAAATTTGATCGATTTTACGGTACTATCGGAGGAAAATAAATTTGTCAGCTATTGACTTGAGAAAATAAAAAATCCTGTTAGCTGCAAAATGCGTCATATTATCCAAATAAAATTAATGATTTGTTGTTTAATAATTAATGCAGCGGCATTTGAAAATTAAAATAAATTTCTTTTAGCACAAAATAATTTTCACAATAATTCAGCCCATTGTATCATTTTTTGGAATTTTGTTACACTAAACGAATAAAATGTATTCGAAACAATAGACAAAATATAACACTTCAGATGTGTACAGCGACAACACATTGTAACTGTCAATGAAACGTCATACTGTAATCGCATGAAACGTCAAATCGAATTTGTAAACAAAAAAAAATACTCATTGAAAATCACCTGAATCGTGCCCAAACAGAACGTTTTTCCAGCGAAATGTTTTCATTGTGTCGATTGTGTGCGAAACATACGAATGCGTCCGATTTAACGACTGAAGTGTGTGATATAACATCAAAATTGAAAGTTTGTTGTGGATGGAAACCAATAGAAAATGATGCAGAAATGATGCCAAATAAAGCATGCAATTTGTGCGTGGAAAATCTTCAACAAAGTTGGAATTTTGCCGAAAGTATATGGGCTGCACAACAGCAACTCATTAAATTGGCCAGTGAAGTGCATCCACAAACTGATATCGATCCCATGTCGTATGTTGAAGGAATTATCGATGATTCAATAAAACATGAGCCGGATAACAGATCTGAAACAGATGAAGATCATCAACAATTTGACACCGAATTATTCGTTGAACCTATTATTAAATCAGATTTCGACAGTACACATGCCAAAAAAACAATTCGAAGGAGTAAAAAGTCAGCGAAAAAGGTGGAAGAGAAAGCGAGCTCAACATGTGACTCATTTATGGCCGCAGTTTATGACGAAGATCAACTGGCCGACGGCACAATACGTGCAAGTGCTGTTGCCAGGCTTGAAAAACTATTTCCTGAAATGAAAACGATAATATGGAACGAATGCAAATACATCTGCAAAAAATGCGATCAAATCATTAAAAGTCCACAAAACTTTTTTGCACATAATCGATCGTTTCACCTGGAAGAAACTCCAACGATGGATTTCTTCTGTTTTTATTGTAATTCCAAACATAGGCGTAAGTAGACTTCGAAGCATTATTGGTGCTCAAATTCTGAAAGCAATATGCTGATAGGAGCCAATTTGTTTAACTCCATTTTTAAGGTGAACATTTTTTAAGTCGTCACATGGCTGTGGAACACTTTCCCCATTTGAAATACAGGTACCATTTGGTATATCTATTCGAATTTGAATATGCAACCCAAAAACTTGTAAAATCATTCAAACATATTTCTATCTCATAATCAAAATCCCTTTCAGATGCTATTATTGTCCGGACTATTTTTGGGATCCTCGTGAACAAATGAAACATCAAAATATGCATACAGACGTTGAATACAAGTGCGAAGTGTGCGAATTAGTTTGCTGTAATCGTGATATTTTATATGCGCACGTTTCACAGATTCATCTAAAGAAGAAATATACCGATCCGGATGCAAAATACACATGTGAACTTTGTAATAAAGATTTTGTCACAAAATGGGGCATCAAAACTCACATGCTACAACATACCAGTGAGTTTTGTCTCCATTTGATTCTTCTCTCTTTCTCTAAGGAAATGTTGTTTATTTAATATTCTGTTTACAGAGAAATTTGACTATGTATGCGATCAATGTGGTTGGAAGTTCAAAACCAAGGTACTTTTTGTTCTAACTTTGTACAATTTGTAAAGTCAAAAAGGTGATAGGATTTGAATTATTACGATTAAAATAAAAACAATTGAACTATGATGTATTATCATATTTTCCACAAAACCAAGGGAAATCTGAAAGGTCACATGGAAACGACACATACGGATGAAAAACCATTTGCTTGTAAACAGTGCGAAAGAAGGTGAGAGCCGGATCTGTTTTTCACTAAATTTCAATGTTCTAATATGATTTCGTTTCGTGTTTGTTTAGATTCAAGACAAAACACCAATTAAAAAGCCACGATGAAATGCATTCAGGATTAAAGAAAGTGGAGTGTACGGTGTGTCATAAAAGGTTTCGTCAAGAATATATTGTCCCTATTATATATTGCCCTATTAATGTATTAATCCTAAACCTTATTAATATATAAAGGGTCCGCAAGCAGTATGATTTGACGGTTCATATGCGAAGCCATAATAATACGTATCCCTATAGTTGTAAATATTGTGAGAAAAAGTTTCGTCATACGAGCAGCCTAAGGGTAAATTTCTAACATTTCAATCAAATTCAACAATTACGAATTTGAAAAGTTTCTCATTGATTTGGTCCAATCTACAGACTCATGAACGCGCACACAAAAATGATAAACCATATGCATGTGGTCAATGTGCTTATCGATCGACAAATTGGCCCAATCTGAATAAACATTCAATGCGGATTCACTGTGAGTAGGATTGCAATTCGAAAAATGACAAAGTACAAAGTACAAAATTAATGTGATTTACACCAATTTTACAGCAATTGATTTGAGAATAAAAAAAGGAAACCTCTTGGCCACAGAAACCAGTATACCTGAACAAGCGAATTAGATTTTGTTTCATACCATATAAATAATCATTGAATTTAAAGATGAAAACTTTGGTCATAAGTTTCGAAAATCATGATATAAATGTTCGACAAATAACAAATGAAACATGGAGATAACTCAATAAAAAGTACAATAATAAAAATCTTTTGATGTTATTTATTTCACATTTTATAAAAATCAGTGGCGACAACACAGCTGTCAACGAAACGTCAGTTTCACATTTTAAACGTCAAATGCTGTAAACAAATATGCCAGTATTTTTTTCGGTTCGCTAAATACGACACTGAAATATTGAAATATTGCGAAAGAGAGAAAATGTTGTCTTTGTGTCGTTTGTGTGCCAATCGCATAGATGATCTTGAAGCAACTGCAGATATATCAGAATTATGTCCAAAATTAATGTTCTGTTGTGGTTGGAGGTTATCAGAAAATGAATGGCAAATGCCTCAAAAAGCGTGTCGGTTATGTGTTGATGAGCTTCAAAGAAGTTGGAATTTTTCTGAACGGATTCGACTGGCCGCAGAAAAACTCCATATACTTTCACGCCAATCAATCGGCAATGAACCCGTTGTTCAGATCAAAGAGGTAGTAAAAGAAGAAATAGAGTGTTCACCCGAATTTGAAAATCTTCAAGCATCTGCTTTCAATCCACCGTCTATTCGATCGAATTGTGAAAGTTTACAAAAGAACTTCAAAAAACGTGAAAAAGTATTCAAAAAAACTGCTGAAAAAACAAACACAAATCCAGACTCCTTCCTAGCCCTATTGACTGTTAACGACCGTTTGGCTGATGGTAAAATAAGCGAAACCGGTGTTGCCAAACTTGAGACAGAATTTCCTGATATGACCATGACATGGAACGATTGCCAGTACATCTGTAAAAAATGTGACAAAACCTTCAAAAGTCCACAAAATTTCTTCGCACACAATCGATCAGTTCATGTCGAAGAACTTCTTTCAAATGAAATTTGCTGTTTTTATTGCAACGCAAAGCATAAACGTGAATATCTTCTTGATCGACACATCGCCGACGACCATTTTCCTCATTTAAAATTCAAGTAATTTCTTTTCACTACTTCAGACACCGCAGACGATGTATTTTTATGAAATTCACCTTTCGTTTTAGATGTTTTTACTGTACCGCATACTTTTGGGATGTACAAAAATTGATTAAACATCGTAGTACCCACAAAGACGTTCAATACAAATGTGAAATTTGCCAGCACATTTTATATAGCCGGGATTTGTTGTACACACATGTGTCACAGACACATTTGAAGAAAAATTGGGGTGAATTCATTTGTGATATTTGCTCGAAGACATTTGCTACCAAAGACAGAATCAAGAGTCACATGATTAATCATTCCGGTATGTTACGTTTAATATGGACGATTTAAAGCAATTATTAGATGATTAGATCTTAAACCAGGAGATTCAATTACATTTGATAAGAATCATACAATGATTTTTGGATAGAATAGATCCGCAAGATCCGGATCCAAGTGTGCGTACGTAGCCGCATGATACATACATTCGTTATTCCGTAATGCTATGGCATGCGAATCAAAGTAGGCGAAATAAGAATAACGAATTTGTATGCGTATTATATATGTATGCATCATGCGGCAGCGTACGCACGCTTGGATCCGGATCTTGCGGAGATCTTACGCATCTATCCTATCCAAAAATCATTGTATGATAAGAATAATATGTTATTCCATTTTCAGGAAAATGTGACTATGTTTGTGATAAATGCGGGTCCACTTTTCGCCAAAAGTGTAATTTAAAACATCATGTGGAGTCAATGCACAATGTTGAGAAATCAGTGGCTTGCAACCAATGTGATAAGAAATTCACGACGAAACGACATCTAAAAATCCATCTGAAATATCATGGAGATGATAAGCCACTGAAGTGCACAATATGTGACAGTAGATTTCGTACAAAACAAGCACTGAAATACCACATCATAGTGCATACAAATAATTTTCCATTCGAGTGTACTTTTTGTGATAAAAAGTTCAAGCATAGGATCGTTAAAAAGGTATACTACTCTTGATCAGACAATATATTTAGCTGCCATCATCTGGATATTTTAGCTCATCTGGATGCCGTCAGCAGATGATGCGTAGTGAAAACAATAGAATTGATTGTTATAGTAATACCAGTATATAACAAGCTTATATACCTATAACAATCACTTCTATTGTTTTCACTTTGTATCATCTGCTGACGGCATCCAGATGAGCTGAAATATCCAGATGACGGCAGCTAAATATATTGTCTGCTCTTGATAGATTATAGATTCTAAATACAAATGTTTAAATAACAAATGCACATAAATTATTGTAGGTTCATGAACGTACGCATACAAATGAAAAGGTAAAAACCAACCCAATTACACCAATATAACGACAATTTACAATTATTTCATTTTTTCATTCAAAGCCATATGCATGCAGTCAGTGCGACTACAAGAGTGCGAACATCGGAAATTTAAATAAACATTCTCTACGAATTCATTGTAAGTAATTTGAGTTGAGAAAAATTATTGAATAAATATCACCTGTACGAAGAGTATACTTTTTTATTTCAGCAATTGATCTACGGACGAAAAAGGATGGAAAACCAAATTCAAATTAATGGGGTTAATTCCTTTCATAAAAAGAAAATGTGAAAATTTCAAATCAATCTTGAATTAAGAATAGAGAACACTATTTTACATAATTGTTTGAATTTATTTAACGCTTAAAAATAATCGCCATAGCGATCTTAAGAATTGTTTTGCTCTTTTTCTTTTTTATAATGGTAAAGCAAATGATCGCTTAGCTCTTCATAATAGTAAAAACGGTCGGCACACTTGGTACACTGATGTATTTTTCCATCCGTTGTGTGTGTTCGAAGATGTTTATGCAAGTCGCCACTATACTTGTAGGCTACATGGCAATGTTTGCATTTGAACGCTAAAAAACGAGAACAAAGAAATAATCTTAATGAGATTGCGAAAAAAAAGATCGGAAGAAAAAGTAATATGCAAAGAAAAGAATATTTGTTATAATTACGTCTTTCTGAAGTGTGAACTAGTTTGTGGCTGTTTAAATGTTTTCTATCGAAAAATTTGCGAGAACAAATGCTACACTCATATCGTCGATCGGCTTCGGTTCGTTTATGTCTCTTCATATGTTTTTCATAGCCATGTTTTGTTCGCAGTTCAACTTGACACAATTCACAAATGTATACCAAGTGTTTGTGTTTCTCAAGATGTATGTTAAATCTTGACAAGCGTGTAAATTGTCGTGGACATTGGGTACATTTAAACTGTGGCTCACTGTGAGTATACCGGTGCAATGACAAATTCGATGACGAAGAAAAACTCTTACCGCACTCATCGCATAGGTATTCTGAAATTGAGAACAAACCGATAAGCGAATCCATTAAATCATATTTTTAAATTGAATATTACCTTTCTTGGGTTCATTATTAACTTTTTTTTGAACCTCTCTTCGCCGGTGACTTCTTTCGTGATTTGAAAGAAGCGTTGAAGTGACAAACGTCTCTGAACACATGTGGCACATAAACGATTTTGACGTTTCGGTGTGCTGTGTCATGTGCTGGTGCTTAAGAATCATCATGGGAAAAAATTCCAGGCACACATCACATCGATACATTTTTTTCTTTTCATCCGAACTGTCCAAGTGTTTCAATAGATCAATCGTTGATGTAAAGTTTTTGTGACAATATTCACATTGAATAGTGGTTTCATTTCCACATATGTGCGTCGAAAGTTCATCGGTGTCAAGCTTTTTTGAGCAAATTTCACATGCTTTACTTCTGTCATGTACGGTGTTCATGTGTTTTTGCAGTAATGCTATTTTGTCAAACATTTTGTTGCACACAAAACATTGAAATTTTCCGCTTTCGAAATCAACGTCACAACTATATTGCCGATTGTGGCTCAAAAGATCGCCCGGTACATCGAAACACATATCACATTTGGCACACTTGAAAACTGCAAAAACATAGACGATTAGAATGAAAAATTAATTGCAAAAACAAATGGTATGGATATACATTTTATAGTGGATCTTTCTGACGATAAAATAGTCTCCTCGACCGTCGTCTGAGCTTTTTCTCCTTGCTTTGGCTGTGCTATTGTTGGTTCCGGTCTGATAATATTATGTGATTTTTTGTGGCACTGCAACAGTTCAATCATTGGATATCCAATTGGGCATATCTATTTTTTGATAGAGTAATTTCCGAAGAATTTGAATTCGAAGTTTTAAAGAAATTATCAACTAACCAAGATATGAACAAGATTTACCTGACATCTATAGTACGTACCAGTACCTTCTTTAATAAGATCAACGTGATCGGGCATTTTTAGGTGATCGACAAGTTTTTGAATTGATTTGAATGTCTCCGGGCAATATTTGCACTTGATTGTTTCTTGTTTAGTGCATATATGTTGATCTATCTCTTCTTTTTTCATGTAACCAGCACATATTTTACACTTATCCAAAGATTTCATATAAACGCTATGTGTAAATCGTTTCAATTCAGCTGTAAGTTCGGAGATTTTTCGTTTCATTGACCTTATTGTAGAGTTGGCCTCTTGCAATTTTACATCCAATTGAACACAATTGACACACATTTTGGTCGGAGTTCCCGTCCTAATAACCAATGAAATGTAAAAGGATTTTGTTTGAAAATTGAAATCAATTTGCACCAAAAATTATTTTGAACTTACGACTTCTTTTCGACTGGGTTTTTACTTGTTGTAGCCATCTCATTCAATACTGAAGCACTTTTTAGCTTTTCAATATCCACTAATTTCACTTGTTGACGACTGGGCGCAGTTAAACTTTTGCAGAAATAAAAGCATCATTAGAAAAAAACGCTTGCAAATAAAATGGTTGAAACTTACTTTGTGGCCAAATATTTCTCTGGTTCACCTTCAAAGTTTTCTTGTTTAATCGTTACATTCAAAACGTTTGCTTTTCTTTTTATCGGCAATGACATTACATTTTCAATTTTAATCGGCGATGATTTGGTCACATTTGGAATTTTTATCGGCAATGATTGGTTGACCTTTTGAATTTTTCTTCTGAAATAAATCAATGTTGGCCGCATTAAATATGGAAAAATCCAAAATAGGTTCAAAATAGTTACTTACGGAAAAATGCTTGGCACTGATTCATGTACCAAGATTGTTTTTTCACCACGGCGGACCTCCTTTTTTGCAAAATGATTTATGCACACAAAATACACCCCGACACTATCATCAAACTTTTGATGCTCCTCGATAGCTTCGATCCATCGATTGCGTGCGTTTGATTCGGCTGGGAGTCTGAAAATAACAGCAGAAAGATGAAATGAAAATGTCTTTGAGTATGAGTTATTATATATACTCAAAGCTAATAATATTACTTACCGAAAAAACAATTTCGACTTTGAAGTACAGTTTTTTATTTTACACGACGACATGGTGTGCTATTCTCATCAAATGTTTATATTTCAGTCGGTTGCAATTCTGTCTGATTCTGTCAAATGAAAAATAGTTGACGTTTCTGTAGTTCCGATTTGAGGCGTGTATGTCGCTGAATATTTGTGGCGCCAAAATAACATGATTCGAAAGATGGTTTTGAAATTTGTTACCATGACAAAAAATTATGAAATAATGCCTCTGTATAGAATATATATTTTTTTTATTTTTTTCAGCTCATACGATCTTAAAAAATTGAACATAATTCTTTTGGTTAGTTGAGGCTTCCTTTCCATTTTAATGTATTAGCTCATGTTTGACAAGGTGTGATTTATATTTTCACATTCTACACATTGATACATTTTATTACCAATATAAGAGAACGCTCACTGAGAAGTTGCGTTGAAATATTACCAAGTCTCCATACATATAAAAATATTCATAAACAAATCAAGAGATAATGAAGTTTAAAAGAAAAGAGAAAATTAGATTGAATTTATATTCTTTTATTTTATTTTTTAAAACGTTTTTAAAAATTGATCGTTATTCTAACATTAAAGTATACAAAATTGAACCGGGTTATGTTTTTTGCCATAGAAAATGTTTCTACAACAAAGAAGCCATAAGAAAACCATAGATTTATTGTCTAAAACGATGAAAAATAAAATTTACATATAGTTGGCGCTGCATTCTATGCAAACTTGTTTTCCGTTGCAACGGACTAAGTGGAAAGTATACGCTTATGCAATAAGAATGTAGCGCCAACTATACGTGAATTTTATTTTTTTATCATTTTAGACAGAATTCTTATCGCTTCTTTGCCGATCAAATTTGGTTTATCGTGCTTTCAAATTATTTACTATTTGATTCCTATTTTATGCTGTATCTTATGCCTTTTAGCATCTTATTTTCCGTGATCGTTTTCTTGTGATACTGTCTTAGTTTGATCTGATTTTTAATTACTTTCCCAAACAATTTATTTCATATTAGAATAAAAAACTGAACCAGACCCAGAACACTATTCAATTTCATTTCTTTCACTTTTTTCTTGTTTATAGTGCTCAAATTCATGTTTAACTGCTTCTACTTTATATTTGAATCGTTTGTCGCATTTCTCACATTGATACCGCAGTTCGCCAAGATGTATTTTCAAATGTTTATGCAAGTCTCCACCATATTTAAAAGATTGTTCACAATATTGACAAGCGTGTACTGCAAAGAATTATAAATAGTCTAAATTAATAAGGTCAAAAACGCAAATAAAGTGATGGTGCTATTTACATTTGGCAGTACCATGCACAGCCTGATGACTCTTCAATACTTCTGATGAAAAAAATTTCTTCGGGCACAGTGAGCAGGCATATTTTCGGTTGGCCTCAGTTCTCGTGTGTCGTGTCATATGCCCCAATAAACTTTTCATGGATGGAAGTTGGGCGCTACAGATCTCGCAAACGAAACTATCTTGAATATGGACTTTACGGTGTCGTTTCAACTGATCTTTTCTGTAGCATTTATGTGGACAGTCGGGACACTGAAAAAGTGCCTCGGCCACATGCATACTTGACTCTTTATGTAATTTCAAATTTCGAGCGGATCGAAACCCTCGTCCACATTCATCACAGAGATGGGCTGAAAAAAAAACAAAACAAAACGATAAGCAAATCATTTAAGTTGTGACCCAAAGTTGATTCTTACATCTTACGGCATTGTGTGATTTTTCGTGAATATTTCGTAGCGATTTTGTTGTAAACGCCTTGGAACATATTGTACAAGTGAACAATTTTGGCTGTGTGTGTGATAGTCTCATATGGTATTGTTTTAGTTTGATCATTGGAAGTAATTTAAAGCATTCATCACATCGATACAACTTCTTTTTTTGGTGTGATTTGAGATGTTCTAACAATTTAATTGTTGTAGTAAAAGTTTGTTGACAATATTCACAACAAATGCTTCCTTCATTGTCGCACAAATGATAGTTCAATTCTTTCAAAGTAAATGCCACTTTACAGACGTCACATAGATGGTCTCGCGAATGTAGCTTCATATGCATCCGAAGCGCCTCTTTAGAATCCATATCAATTTTACATAGATAGCATTGAAAATATTTCATACGTGCAATGCGCCTTTTTTGTCGTGGTTTTTCTAATTCCATACCGCTTTCATTGCATTTTGAGGCTATAAAAATCCAATGAAAAATCAATCAAATAATGATCATAAACGATAGAGATATGAAGATTACATTTAAAATATGTTCAACGAACCTTCTTCAATTTTGGAATCTGCATCACACACATGAGAACCTATTAACTCTACCATTCCAAATGTCATGTTGCATTTTTCGCATTTGAATTCTAATGGGTTCAAAATAAAAAGAAATTAAAAAAAATTGTTATGTCTCGCTATATGGATTATGGATCAGAAATGAATTTACGTTTACGTATGGAGTGTTCATCTCGTATATGGGTTTTCAATTGAACCGGCTCCTCAAACGCCATGTCACATATACCGCACTTGAAATCTGAAACATTCAAAATGAAATCAAAATAAATGTTATGCATGATAAAAAATCGTGAATTTTTTTTACATTTATTGATGTGTTGCACTACTTTTGATGATTTCACTTCATCATTTTTCAATATGGTCATTTCATTTGATGTTGACGGTTCGATTGGTTCAATTATTTCGTCATCAACTTCTTCTTTGACTGACACAAAATAAGTGCCCAATTCGTCATCCGCTTCTTCTTTAGCATAGATTTTCTCAGGTACATAAGAAGATTCGGGTAAATCAAAAACACTTTCCGAAGTCGATTCGTCAATTGACATCGTTTCCACAGACTCATCTTTGAAAGTCACCTGCTCTACTTGTTGATGATACTGAGTAATGGTTTCATGGGATTTTTGATGACATTTCATCATCACTTCCATTGGAAAGATAACTGCACAGTAGTTGCATTTGTATAATGTCCGTGTATCAACGTTTTTCAATATTTCCGGATGATAGCAGGCAATGTGTTTCAGAAAATTGGCAGTTATTTTGAATGATTTCCTTGGTACACAAAATGTACATTGAATTGTATCTTGATCAAGGCATAAATGTTTATAGAATTCAGATGGTGTTAGCACCACCTTGCAAAGGCTACACTTTTTAGTGGCAATACTCTCCGGTTCCATTGGATTGTCCTCTCTAATACTATTATTAGCTGGCCCTGGTTCAAGTCTTTTGGTTTGATTCCGAAGTTGTTGGTTTTTCGTTTCCAAATCGTGTATTTTCGCTTTTAACGATTCAATTTTTATTTTGGCCGCTTGTAGTTGTACGTTTTTCTGAGCGCAATTTACACAAAAACTCGACTGTTTGGAGACTCTGAAAAATATCCACAAATATCAATGATGAGTTGAAAAAAAGTGTGAAAATTTACTCACTTGTTACTAGCCAAATTGGGTCCATTAGTTTGGTTTGTGGTCGCATTAATATCGACTATATTTAATTTATCCTTCGGTGGATTTTGTACTCTATCGTGATATTTGATAAAATTTAGCTTTTTCTTGCCATAAATACTAAAAATCATTCATTTTACTCACATGCCATCAACCGATTCGGTATCATTCGTTTTGTTTTTAATTGTTTCAATATTGACAAGTTTCAATTGGGCCGCTGGTGTATCGTTTGAGCTATTATCATGGCTATTATGAAAATAAGATTGAGTTTGAAATGATTTTTTGTGGAATTTTTTATGAACAATTTTAACACATACATATGATACACGGGAATAGCTCCATCTTTCAAGTAGTTTTTTCGTGGTCCGTAGGAATGGATATCTTCGGGTCTGAAATGACGTTCACAAATCCTGCCACAATAAAAGTTGCCAGTTTGCTTGCCAGTAACAGCCAATTCCCATTGGGCACGAACTTCCGGTGAGTTGCGAATTGGCAGACTGCGAAGTTTTTTAATCATAGTATTTTATCAGTTTTTGATGCACAGAGAAAAATATTATTTAATATTTTTTTGTAATTTATAACTCACTTGAAGAAATAAATATGTTGGTCAGTTGTTCCACGAAAATTCGGGCAAGATTTCACACAACAATATCTCATACGTGTTTTGAGAGTTGTTTCAGAAGATTCCATTGTGCAGGCTCGTTTTTGATATTTTTATTTTATTTTTTATTCTTTGTCAGCTGTTTCAATTTGTATTTAGTGTATTTGTCATTATTTACCGTAATTTGTATTTAAGTTTTCACAAAAACTGTATTCATAGACGCACGAAACAATAATGCTCACATAATATGTTATTTAGAAGTTTGACAGATTATTTGACATTTATGTCAAACAATTGGTGTTCTGTCAACGAGCCATGCATACATTTTTGTTTATAAACAAATAGACAAGAGAAATAGCAGCTCCAAACAAATTACTTTATGCTAAGAAAAAATAATTAAAACAAAATGATTTAGTGCTTTTTTGAATTTATTTTTAATTATTTTCCCTAAAATTTAATTCATATTATCGCATATTAGAATAAAAAACTGAACCAGACCCAGAACACTATTCAATTTCATTTCTTTCATTTTTTTCTTGTTTATAGTGCTCAAATTCATGTTGAACTGCTTCTACTTTATATTTGAATCGTTTGTCGCATTTCTCACATTGATACCGCAGTTCGCCAAGATGTATTTTCAAATGTTTATACAAGTCTCCAGCATATTTAAAAGATTGTTCACAATATTGACAAGCGTGTACTGCAAAGAATTATAAATAGTTCAAATTAATAAAGTCAAAAACGCAAATAAAGTGGTGGTGCTATTTACATTTGGCATTGCCATGCACAGCCTGATGTTCCTTTAATACTTTAGCTGAAAAAAATTTCATCGGACACAGTGAGCAGGCATATTTTCGGTTGGCCTCAGTTCTCGTGTGTCGTGTCATATGCCGCATTAAATTTTTCATGGATGGAAGTTGGGCGGTACAGATCTCGCAAACGAAACTATCATTGCTATGGATTACACTGTGTCGTTTCAACTGATCTTTTCTGTAGCATTTATGTGGACAGTCAGGACACTGAAAAAGTGCCTCTGCAGCATGCATACTTGACTCTTTATGTAATTTCAAATTTCGAGCGGATCGAAACCCTCGTCCACATTCATCACAGAGATGGGCTAAAAAAAAAAACAAAACAAAACGATAAGCCAATCATTCCAAATTGTGATCCAAAGTTGATTCTTACATCTTACGGCATTGTGTGATTTTTCATGAGTTGTTCGAGATCTTTTTGTTGCAAATGCCTTGCGACATATTGTACAAGTGAACAATTTTGGCTTTGAGTGTGATACTGTTATGTGATACTGTTTAAGTTTGATCATTGGAAACGATTTCGGGCATTCATCACATCGATAAAACTTTTTCTTGTCATGTGTTCCAAGATGTTCTAACAATTTGATTGTTGTTGTAAAAGTCTGTTGACAATATTCACAACAAACGCTTCCTTCGTTGTCACACAAATGATTGTTCAATTCGTCCAAAGTAAAGGGCACTTTACAGACGTCGCATAGATGGTCTCGCGAATGTAGCTTCATATGCATCCGAAGCGCCTCTTTGGAATCAATTTCTAATTTACACAAAACACATTGAAAAGATTTGATTTTTTTGGGACATTTCTTGTGAGCATCGCCTCTATGTGCCAGAAGTTCCTCTCGCGAACTAAATTTTTGTTTACACAAATAACATCGAACACGTTTAGTTTCCTTGGGTCTGTTGTGAATATAACGGACATGTTCTTTTAGGTTCAGTGGTTCCTCGAATGTCTTATTGCATTCACTGCATTGAAAAACTATAAAATGTGCCGGTTTCGAAATAGAAAAATCAATAAAATTCATTATTAAACATAATTTATGTTTGATTGCTTATCAACTGGTACTATGGCTGAAAAAATAAACTTACGTTTCATCTTCAGATGTGCACTATGCATATGGAAACTTAATTGCAGTGGCTTTTGGAATGTCATTCCGCATTCGCCGCATTTGAAATCTAGAAAATTCGAAGAAAAAAGTAATCAAAAAATGGTTTATACAAAACGATATTTGTGACTTACACTTATTGATGTGTGGATTCGACTCTTGTTTTGGCTCCACCTTGACTACTTCTTGCAATGTTGACTGTTCGATTGGTTCACTTATTTCAACGTCAGCTTCCACTTTTATATGCACCGTCTCAAGAGATTGCGGCAAATCAATTTTTTTTGCCGAAACACTTTGCTCCAATTCGTCTATTCCATCTAATGTTGACGATTCAATTATTTCATTATTTGTTTGACCATTTGTCAACATAGATTCCATGTTTTTGATTCGATCTCTGAATTGTTGATTTTCTCTCACTAAATCGAATATTTTTGCTTTTAACGATTCTATTTTCACATCTTTTTGAGTGCAATGTTCACATAGACTCGATTGCTTGGAAAACCTGAGAGAAATTCGCAAATATTATCAATGGCCTCTTTCTGCAGCCTGCAGTGTATTCAAAAGATATACAGCAGTAATAGTACCGTATGAATACAATCAATCTGTGTTTACTCACCTATTTTTAATCAATTCGGTGTCATTTGTATTGTTTTTAATTGCATCAATATCAACTAGCTTCAGTTCACCAAATAGAGGATTTGCCTCTTGCCTGTGGTGAGAATTTATTTAGATTGAATATTTTTTTTGAAAATAAGAAAAAAAAAAACAATATACACTTACGTGACATTTTTTGTGGTGTATTGCGGCAAATGCAAGACAGGAAATGCCTCAGGTCGTAAGCGAGATGGTACACCTTTTCTGTAGTACATATCATCACGCTTGAAATGGCGATCACAAATCTTTCCGATATACATATTGCCAGTTTGCTTGCCAGTTATAGCCAATTCCCATTTGTTTCGTGTTTCCACTGAAAGATTAAGGCTTGACAGTCTAAAATAATGTTAATCACAATATATGATTAGATAAGAATGCTGTCTATCTTTAAAATACGAATTGGTCGTGACTTACGTGAAAAAATAGGTACCTAGATCTTTTGATCCACGGAAATTTGTGCAATCTCGTACAACACAATATTGTATCTTCGATCTTTGATTTGTTCCCGAAGACTCCATCTCTCTCTTTCTTTTTCCGACATCACTTGGAACTACATCCATTGTTTTTTTTCTTCAAATGTTCCTTTTTGTCGTATTTTCTTCACATCATTTTTATGTTATTTTTGTACAAGAAAAAAATAGTTTGACGAAAATGTTGCTGAACTTGTGTACAAACTACTATTTCCACATTCTATTGCATATACTCATAAATATGACAGTTCGTTTGACATTTACATCAAACAATGCAACTGTCAAAATGCGAAAAAGGAGAAAAGAAAAACGGCAAGCTTAAACATAAATGAAAGTGTCCATAAACAAATCAAAGTGAAAACCAAAAGAGTAAATTTGAAAAAAAAAAAAAATGTTTTCATATTGTCGCTTGTGCGCCGAAAAACGCAATCAATGCGAATTAAAAAGGACAATATTCGATCGGAGCATTAAAGAGAAATTGATGGCATGTTGTATGTGGAAACCATCGAATGAAGAGTATCAAATTCCTCAAACTGTTTGCAATGATTGTGTTAATCAATTGGAAAATTGTTGGCGATTTGCCATGCGAATTACCGAATCAGAGCAAAAATTGCTTCAAATTGTCCATTTTTCATCGAACCAATTAGAATTTAAAATCGAAAACGAAAACGAGCCCGACCATGAATTCATCGAAATTAAACCAGACATGGAAGCAGAAGAGGTGGAAGAACCCGACGAAGTATCGACCAGTGCCAGTGATACGGAATCAGATCATTCGAGAGATTCAAGACGTTCGGTACGAAAAGCACCAAAAGTCAAAAAGAAAAAGAAAGTTTCAAAGCAATGCAACTTTTTGAAAATTGTGTCGAAAAATGAATGCAATGCAGATGGCACAATCACCGACGAAGGACTCACCAAAATAGAACTATATCTGGCTGAAATCGAAACTAAAACATGGAACGATTGCCGATTCAAATGTAACGATTGTGATTACAGCGCACGGGGATTTAATAAATTTCACACACATGACCAGACGACACACTCACAATTTCTGATGAAAAGATCGTTTCCATGCCTCTACTGCAATCAAGTATGCAAAAGACTTCAATCACTGGTGGTGCACATTAGCTATCGACATATGCCACATCTTACTTATTGGTAAGGTCATACAATTGAGATATTTCGGAACGATTGAAATTTATGTGATGATTTTTTTTTTTTATTTTCTAGTTGCACTTTTTGTTCAAAATATTTCTGGGACTTGACCCAATTAAAGTACCATCGTGAAGAACATGAACAACAATCGAAATCAAGTGCACCGGAGCCGAAATGTGAAAAGTGCAACAAAAATTTCCGTAACATTGGCAGCTTAAGAAAACACATTCGAACGGTTTGTTCGCCACGAGACATAACAGAAATGTACGAATGTGACATTTGCAAGCGAAAGTATCGCTTGAAAGGAGCTCTTAAGGATCATATGAATAAGCATTCAAGTGAGATTTTGGTGATGGTCGTGGTTTTAACAGTTCGATGCTTATTGTGTGTTTTTAATGTTTTTCAGGACAAAACGACTATGTTTGCGATAAATGTGGGAAAAGTTTCTATATGAGATGTAGCTTACGCAAACATATGATTAAACATGCCGATGTGCGTCCTTTCCCCTGTAACATTTGTGGCAAAGGGTGAGTTAATTTGGAATAATAAAAAAAAGAATCGAAACAAAAAACGTCCTTTTTTCTCTTACAGACTACAAACTCTGCCTAGACTAAAGTCGCACATGAAGCTTCACGAGGAAGAAAAACCGTTTATTTGTGATGTTTGTGGTAAACGATATCATGATCAAAACGCCGTTAAACTGCACATGGTTGGCCATCTAGAAGTTTTACCGTTTCCATGCACATACTGTGACAAAAGATTCAGACATAAAGGTTTACTTAATGTAAGTGACGTCACAAAAATGTCCATCAACTAATTTAATTATTTTTCATCAAAGATATTTCATGAATTCATATTAATTAATCCATTATAACATTTAAAAAAAAAAAAATATTTTTATAGGTACATGTTCGGACACATACAGGCTACCGACCATATCAATGCGAACACTGCAGTTATGCTGCCACAAGTTCGGCAAATTTGAGAAATCACACCATGAGAAAACATGGTA
Source organism: Contarinia nasturtii (assembly GCF_009176525.2). Classification (NCBI taxonomy): domain Eukaryota; kingdom Metazoa; phylum Arthropoda; class Insecta; order Diptera; family Cecidomyiidae; genus Contarinia; species Contarinia nasturtii. Next base: position 778,933 of record NW_022197885.1, on the reverse strand, counting down.
AAACACATTCAATTTATTCATTTGAAGTTATATGAGTGAACGAAAGTTTCTTTTGCAGGTATCGATATGAGAGGAAGAGCACGGCAGACATTCTAATGAGATAAATAATGAGAGACTGTGTATACAGGCCATATACTGTATTCGTTGAGTGATTTTTTTTCCTGACAAATTTTTGTCGTGTCAGTTATTTATATTTTAGTTTGTTCCTTAAAAAAACAGATCTGTATCACCAAATTTTCCTTATTTTAAAGATTGGGATGATTTATAGTAAATTATGCTATTAGTATTTCTATAAGATAAATTCAATAAAACCAATGCAAGTATTGAATAAAACCAACCGAAGTAAATATTTCTATTATCCATCTGTGGCTAGTTAATGGAGTATATATATGCCGATGCAAATTCCAACAACATAGACAAAGAATAGAGCAAGGAATTTAAAATTTCATTTTTGAATGCAATAGGAAGCAAGGAATCTTATTTGACTGATTTTGCATCCAGAATCGAATGCAATTTATAGTCAATTGATTTGATGAAATTGGTTTTAATTTTACCGGTGCTGAATGCAAAATTGCGAGAAACATTTATTTGTATGTAATTTTTATTGTAAACCTGAATCAGAAGAAGTGATGAAATTCAACTAGATTTGTAAATAATGGCCGTGAATGTAAGTTGAAGTCAGTGGCCGTGATTGTTTTGAATTAAACAATAATTTATTCATTGCTCAATCGTACATTTAAATAACAGAAATTTCGATTTGTAATTTTAACAACATTTATTTTCTCTATTAACAATAAACAAAAAGAAGATTGACATTCATATACTGGACATTTTAAGTGGACTTTAATCACAAGAACCATCCAGCCAGCCATCTCGCCATCTTTCATTCACTTTGGAACAATCAAATTCGGGTTTTCCTAGTTTTACATTGACTTTGTTATGTAACCGGCATAACCATTGCGAAAAGTCATTATTCGATGTGGCAACAATTGGTTCGACCTTTAGTCTGAAATGCAAACAATTAACATTATGAAACTGTTTGATAAATTAATTATCATATTGATAATGATTCACTCACTCTTGGGCCAAATCTTTAGCACAAACATCGCACGGATATGTTTGTGATAAAATTCCAAAAAAGTTTGTCACATTCTCCTTTTGCTGCTGCGTTGGCTTATCGGGGTAAACAGCTGCCATCGTATGCAACAAATTCCATGTTGACTGGCCCAAATCGTCTTTATCCAACGGGCACCCGTGTTTAAATCGGCCTGTTTCACTCAATGGTTTATCCGGATTCGTTTGACTATTATCTTCCTTAAAAATGCAATTAAATCAAATATACAAAATGTATACATTTTAATTGAATAAACGGAAGAAAAAAATAGGCTCACTTTAGTTTTTGCTTTGTACACATTTTGTTGGTGTTTCGCCCATGTTTTGAAATCCGTGCACGTTCGGCACGGTTTCTTTTCACCCGACATTTCACCGAATTGCATCTCTTCTCTGAATTAAAATTCAGCGTATTTTGCTACCACAATTTTACTGATTACTGTTAATTTATTAGGTTTCGTTTATTTCAAAATGTAGGAATTTAACAAGATACTGCGATCGATTTTCGTCAATTTACAAGTGATTACAAGATCTGTCATTGAAATGTGCTGAATAGAAGAAAACTATTTGCTGAACATTAAACTCACACACGTACATGCATATGCATACATACACAGTTGACGAATGTGATAGGCCATTTTTTTTTACTGTCAAAATCTAACCTCATTTGCAAACGAACGCGTCATAAACGTAAAGCCGCATTTTGGTCTAGCAGTGCGAGTTGTTTGTAATTGCTTTTTTAACATTTAAATTTTGAGAGGTAAGCGACAATTTTATCACAAAAATTACATTTTTATTCGTTTGAATCGATTTAATTTGAAAATTTAATTGCTAAACATCAATTTTTCAACAGTTGTATATCAACATAAAAATAAACAATGGACATTCGCCCAAGCCACACCATTTACATCAACAATTTAAATGAGAAAGTGAAAAAAGATGATCTTAAGAAATCGATGTACGCTATTTTCTCGCAATTTGGTCAAATTCTTGATATTGTGGCATTAAAAACGCTGAAAATGCGCGGACAAGCCTTTGTCATATTTAAGGAGATTTCAAGCGCCACAAATGCATTGCGCACAATGCAAGGGTTCCCATTTTATGATAAGCCAATGCGAATCGCATACTCAAAAACGGACAGCGATGTCATTGCCAAAATCAAGGGAACATTCAAAGAAAGACCAAAGAAAGTCAAACAACCCAAACCTGTTCCGTCGACCGATGAAAAACGGTATGTTTACATTTGGTTTTAGAAATATATACCTGTTAACGATTAATGATCGATTTATTTACTTTTTCACATTTCTATATTTGCAGTGAGAAAAAGAAGAAGACTCCCGGTGCAGCCGATGGCGCTACTAATCCAACGGCTGAGCAGCCACCAAATCAAATTTTGTTCTTAACAAATTTGCCGGAGGAGACCAACGAAATGATGTTGTCGATGTTGTTCAATCAATTTCCTGGTTTCAAAGAAGTTCGATTGGTACCCAATCGGCACGATATTGCATTCGTTGAGTTTGCAACTGAATTGCAGAGTAGCGCTGCCAAAGAGGCTCTGCAGGGTTTCAAAATTACACCGACCCACGCCATGAAGATTACTTTTGCAAAGAAGTAGACTTATTATTAACAATCGATTTGTCAATAGCTTCAATTATTATTTCACTCATTTCAGTGAATGTCATTTTTTCCACACACACACAAAAAAAATTACTGAATGTACTATTAATAAAACCATGCAAAAGCATTGCACCTCGCTTAAACATGGTGTAGTTTGTAATGCCTTTTGATTTTAAGATCACACAACACAGCGTTTCATTTTCTTTCATTAATCAACAATGAACTGTGATATTTACAAAGCGAGATATTTGTTTTCTTTTTCCTCTTTATTTTCAACATTTCAACATTTTCAGGAGAAGAACAAAAACACCGTGAGCATCTGTTTTTCTTGTTATCATCTTTATTTGTCAGTTTATACAATTGTTATGTGCAATATTTTTAAAAAATCTTCCACTTTCCAATGGTTTTGATCGTAACATCTTTTTTTCACAGGAACATATTTTCATAACTGATTTAAAATTCAAAAAAAAAAAATTAAAACAATGGAATCGCAAGCATCTATGAATTTAAGAGCAAAATAATATGAAAACAATTATCGATTTGTTTTCTCTTCAAATAAAATTGTTTTTGTGTGAAAAATAAAATAAAAACGGGTGAAAATTGCATCCGCAATTTGGCTGTTGAAAGAAAAATGAAAAATCCCTAAGCCACATAGATGAACGTATTGATATCATCGTCATCTCGTCGCATATACTTGTGTTCAATCAACCATTCCAATTGTTCTTTAATCATCTTCTTTGACGGCAAAAACATATTCTTCAGAATATCAATCAATTCAACCTGGAGTGAGGCATTGTTTAATTTTTTACGCATTTTCATGATTCGAATGATGGCTTCCTGTGTTCGTAGAATGCGTAGCTGAACAATTGATTGGTTGTCCTCTTGTTGCGATCGTTCCGTGCTAAGTTGTAAACGACCAATTAAGTTAATTTTGCCGCGACGTTGAATTTTCCCATTTTTCACAATGACAAATTCTTCGTTAATACGAAATTGAGTATTTTCGGTAAAGTCTTTCGGTTGCTGTGCAGGTGGTTCCATCAATATGACTTGTTTTTTAAGTTTTGGAAATGCGGCCAATGACCAAAGTGTACGACGTAATTCGGGATCGGGCAATTCGGTAGCTAAGCGTAGATTTTCATATGAGATTTTCTCGTCAGGCCGTTGATTCCATGCAAATAATACAGCCATTTGAAATGTTGTCACATCCAAATCGAAACGTCCCATCTCATTCGTGAATGTTATCGTGCCGTTGCTCATGTGGTGATACCATTGTAATTTACGGCCAGCATGTTGTCGCTTATAGAATTCTTCTACTTCTGGAATATAATCTTCGAGCTCAAGCGGTAAACTAACCGAAACACGTTCAGTACATTGGGCCCAGGCGCCAGCGTTTAGGATTTTTATATTGATCGCATCATGACGGGCGGTCGATGCATGGAAACGAACATTGAGATCAACGCTAACCTTAATATCTTGAAACATTCGTGCTAATTTATTTACATAATCAGCCGGCATACCCACTTCACGCAACCACTCGACCATATTCTCTTCTTTTTCACTATCGGCACTTGAGTCCAGAATTAAACTGTGAAACGAATGTTTAGTTGTGATTAATTTTCATCCAAAAGAAGAAAAAAAAAGTACATTTTAAACAAGACTTACCGTCGAGTTAAATGGGCCTTGTGATAAAGCATGAACACATCTTTGTTGTTTACATATTTTAATACCAATAAGACATCTTTAAGTCTGCTTTCGATTTGTTCATTGGTCAAACGTTTGCTGAGCGCTGTCTTTCGCAATAACATATCGCAATAGTTGGCAAGCAATTCGGGACATTTACTTTCGGGTGTTGTGGATTTATTGGTACGTGCCACCGCTGACGATGGTAATTCCAGCTTAAATACAGTCGTATCGTTAACCACCGTCTTAAATGCCTTATCACGAGCCGTTAAAAATCGTGGATCATTATTAAATGCATCCTTTACTAAGTCACTATAACGACGGAACAGTTCAAGCAATCGCTCAACATATTTTTCCGAATCATTTGTGATGATATCAGCTGCTGATACCATATCTTGTAATCCATCACTTACGATGTGACTTTCTGTTGAAAAAATAAAATCAAACGAAATGGTTTTTGGAATGGAAAAAAAAATGGAATTTTTTTTTTTTTGAATAAATACCTAGATCATGAAGCATCGGTTCAACGCCATCAGTAACACGATCTAAAAGTCGAAACATGAGCTGCAATCGATCGGTATCACCGGATTTGATGAGTGGCGTGCATTCGGCCAACAGTGTTGCCAGTGGATCTTTCACCAAAACCGATACACAAGCCGCCTTCAAACCATCAAAACTGCTCGGTTCCAAATAACGTTGGGCACGGGCTTCTTCCTCACGCAATTTGGTGTCGGCATACCTCATAAATGCTTGTACACCATGCGCTTGCAATTGTTCGTGAGCTTTTAAACGATAAAAATCGGCCGTTGTTTTAATGTATGCAGCTTCAAAATTTTCGCGATAAATCATCAGTCTGTCGTCTTGATTTGAGCATAAATTAACATAACTATCACGTACACCAATCACAAGTTGTGAATCGAATGCATCACCGATACGTTCAGCCTGAACAAGTTTCATTGCCGATTCTTGTAAACGGTAGGTGATGTCTTTGAAAATGCCTTCATTCCATAAATTCAGCATAAGTTCACGCACCAATGTTTCACCATGCGATGAATTCTTTTGTGCTGAATTACTGCCACTCGTGCTATTCGCATTATTTGCTGACGATGATGATGCGGCCGCCGCACCAGATGCAATTGTTGAATTCGAGCTATTACTTGAACCTTGATTATTGTTTGAAATTTGTTGTTTGCTTAACTCCAATTGACGAAATGGTGACGGCAGATAATTGCTTTGCGTGAAAAATTTTCGCCATTCAATAATGTATGCATTTATGAGAGCTTGTTCTTCACGCTGTGCCATTATATTGACTTGAGCTTGTTTTATGTATGCTAGAATGTCTTCATTTAGGCTATCGTAGATTTTTGAACCGCCTTTATCAACCCAAAGGCATATTAAATGCACACCGTAAAATAAATCCTGCCATTCTGCTTTCGAGACGGATTCCTGTTTCAATAATTTTAATACTGTCGGTCGCAAAGCAGGCCAGTGATCCTCAAAAGATACTGTGTCTTTTCCCTTTAGCATTTTACTTGCCTTATTTTTTTTGTCTATCTAACACCCCTAAAAAACGGTGTTTTCTCTGTAAAATCAAAACAATTTTTTCTATTTGATTAATAGCATTGACCTTTGTTGCAATTTTTAATTTACGCATTTACATTTGTGATAATTATCACACACAACATTTGTTCACAATTTTATGAATTTCGATTTTATAAAATGCATATATTTTATATGAAATGAGAGAGAACAAAATTTATTACCTTTTATTTAGTTCAATGGGCTACCACAATTGCAATTGTTATATATTTACAATGGAGAAAAACTATGATAAATCGGCTGTTTGTTGTCTTCTTAATTTTATTTTACTTTTTTTTTTTTTCTACATAAATTGTGAATTCGAGTGAATGTGTATTTAATTAATTTGTTTTGCAAACGAAAAAGAAAACAACAAAAACGAAAGCTTGTTTCAACATTTGACAGCCATTAGTAATTTCGTTATACATATACAAATATTTTTTTATCGTGGTCGTGTGTGTTAGTACCAGCAATAAAGAAGCCGCTTGCAAAATGTCAAAACTTTAAACTGTCACTCAAGACACATCACACACATGCACACACGTACACTGTCACACACGAAGCGCGCGCCAGCTATTGTGTGTGTACGATGTGCAATAAACAGGCATCGTTACACTGATATGAATATACACACATACATGCACAAAAGTCAAAGATAGCAGTGGAAAAAAATTCTGCTGAAATGAAATTTGACAACAACAATTTCTTTTTATTGTCGAAACAAATATGTCGATGTACACATACGTTGGAATGGATTTCGGTTTGGTCATCATTTAATTGTTTGGATATTGACACATTGTTTATTGCGAAAGTGTTGTTTTTAATTGTTTGGTTTAGACCAAGGCCATCTTGTTTATTACATATAATAATTTAGTTAATTGTTTTTGAAAGAAATAGAAAAGCCAAACCACAAAATGATACCGGTTAGTTCACGTGCATTCATGGCAATGCAAAATTTAACCATTGCTGAACTAACAAAATGTGACGAAAATGAATTACGACCATTGCTACCGTGTTTAGTGCGTATGGCCACATTAAAAAAACTTGATAATACAAAAACAACCATCGATTCAATAGCACAGATTTTGTCACTTTTGGCTGGCATTATTGAGGTGAATAATATTGTAGCATTGCTACAAATCGATTTCCATGAACTTGAAACTGACATTCGCAAAGAGCAACAATTGAGGTAAATTTATTCACTTTTCTTAATTTCTACAGATTATGAATTAAAATAATGAAAAACTTTTGGAAATTTTAGACAAAAAATTGGCAATTCGAACCAAGATTCAGCACAATTTCATGGTCTGCAAAATGGCGTTGCACTCGGCTTTGAACGTGCCGAAATTACACAAAAAGTACGCATCATTTTATCCGAATTGTTTTACATTCAATCGCAAATATTTGAACAAAATCAATTGAATGCGGTTCGCGGACCAAATGACAATATTCAAAAACAGTCCGAACTGTTTGACAATGATATTTATCTGGAGGAGATTACACATATTATATGCATTGCACTGGCTGAACTGCCATCACTTTTTAACATTCAAGAAGTCATTGAGACACTGCTTTACGTCAACAATGGCAGCACAATCATTTGCTGGATCGTTGCCAATATGCCCGATTGCTTTAAAGAAGGTTGGTTAATTTATTATCAATAAAAACAAAGATTACAAAACAAAAACGCTTTCAATTTTCGATTATAGTTGTAACGGCATTAATATCAAATGGCGATGAAGAAACCGCCGAAGGAAGACTTCGTTCGAATGCACTAAATGCATTGTGTGATATGAATCCAGGTCAAGCCATTTCCACACGAACACTCTGCGTAGAAATGGGAAAAATGCCGTCGCTCATGTTGAAATTGAGTTTAAAAGATACAAATGATTTGGTAAATGATTTTTTGTTGATATTTTTAATTTAAAATATCCCCAAATGACATATTATTTATTTAATTTCAGATCGCCTTCGTATCCAGCCTACTATTGGGAAATGATCAAAATACAAGATCCTGGTTTTCATTGTACGTTCGTACAAATCAAAAGCGTAAAAATGATGCTTTGCAAGCAATTCGTGATGAATTGTTGAAACAATTGCAAAATATCTTAAAATCATCACAAAATTCCAATCTTCCCGATGAGTATGTGATTCAAGGTGCGGCCATTCTTCGGCTATATTGTGCATTGCGTGGAATTGCTGGAATAAAGTGAGTGTTCAATCATACTCAAACAAAAAAAAATTATGTCGACAAATCTTAACCAAAAAAATTGATTTCATTACAATTAGATTCAACGATGACGAAGTATCAAAAATCATGCAATTGGTCACATCGAAAAAGCCGCCACCAACACCATCCGGTATACGTTTTGTATCGATTGCTTTATGTATGTTAATTGCATGCCCATCGTTAATCATGCAACCAGTTCAAGAAGCAAAGGGAATCGAATGGGTTCAGTGGTTGATCAAAGAGGAAGCATACTTTGAATCAAACAGCGGTGTCAGCGCGTCATTTGGCGAAATGTTACTGTTAATGGCCATTCATTTTCACAGCAATCAGGTGTCGGCCATTTGTGAATTGGTGTGTTCGACATTGGGCATGAAAATTCCATTGCGTCAAAATAACACAACACGAATGAAGCAAATTTTCACACAAGAAATATTCACGGAACAAGTTGTAACCGCACACGCTGTCAAAGTACCGGTTACATCGAATTTGAATGCAAATATGGTCGGTTATCTGCCTGTTCATTGCATACATCAATTGCTAAAATCAAGAGCATTCACAAAGCACAAAGTTCCGATCAAGTCATGGATCTACCGCCAGATCTGCTGTAGTTCAACACCATTACATCCCGTTTTACCGTCATTGATTGAAGTATACGTAAATTCGATTATTGTTCCGACGGCCAAAGGGCCCGTCGAACACACCACCAAACCGTTATCACAAGAGGATATTTTGCGAGTATTTCGTAATTCGGTGATTGGAAGTACTCTAAGTGTAGCAAAGAAAGGTGAGGATTTCGACGTAAAATCACCATCATCGGAGAGCGTTTCAATGGAAGATGATTTCCAATGCACCTCAAATATAACGGCTCAGCTTTTGCTTTTATACTATTTACTATTTTATGAGGATGTTCGATTGAGTAATATGTCAACATTATTGGCAACGGGTCGCAAGATAAAGAGTTATCCAACCGAATTTCTAAATGAACTTCCCATCAAATATCTGCTGCTGCAAGCCCAACGAAATCACAACGATTTTAGTGGATTATTTTGTCCATTGTTAAAACTATTAATAACACATTTTCCGCATTTATCACTGGTTGAAGACTGGATTGAAGAGGAAGCACTACAGCAAACGCATTACTCAAAGGTGCAAATTCAATCGTTTCATGTATTGGAGGCGTTTGAAGAAATCGACACATGTCCATCAAAAGTGATAAAATTACTTCGTTTCATGCTGAAGAAATCACCATCCGACTTATGGCCACTGGCCGAAATATTCATTTCATATTTTCGACGAATTTTAAAAGATACCGTTCCACTTCTCATTCAAGATCTCTACAAACAAGTCTGGATTCGTTTGAATACAGTTTTACCGCGTCGTCTTTGGGTCATGACAATAAATGCATTGATGCCAGAGGATAATGTCATAAAAGTCCAAACGATGCCACAAGAAATGACCTTTGATCCACTTCTAGTGTTACGATGTGATGAACGAGTTTTTCGATGTCCGGTTGCGTTGACAATCGTTTTACGGATATTACAAGCCAGTTTGGCCGCATCAAAAAGTCAATTGGCCCGACACATTTTAGATAAACCATTGCAACAAGATCGACTTGGTCAAATTCAATCAGAAACTGAACGTGAAGATCTACGAACCGCATTGGTGGCATCACAAGAAAGTGCAGCTGTTCAAATGTTGCTTGAAGCATGCTTGGAAACCGACGAAGATCGTTCGACTGTTGGTCGAGACACCGTATTGCGCGAAATTCGTGGATTAATTTGTCAATACATTCATCATGTATTCATTTCGGAACCATCAATGGCACGATTGGTGCACTTTCAAGGATATTCACACGATTTACTTGCCGTCACCGTTCGCGGTATACCATCAATGCACATCTGTATGGATTTCATACCTGAGCTACTTGGAATGCAAGAGATGAGCAAACAAATATTCGCTATCGATCTTACGTCATATCTGTCGCTGCAGTACGCTTTTCCGAAATCACTAAACTTGGCCAAATTATGCATAAACTCTTTATCAACATTGCTCGGCCTACTTACATCTGATACACGGATTGAAATGTTTCGATCAGTTTTGCCATCGTTGGTTCGATTTGCTGAAGCATTTCCACCATTGATCGAAGAATGTATTTTAATATTGATGCAATTGGGCCGACTGGCCGATGCACAATCATCATTGGGACGATCGATATCATTGCCATCGTTGTCATTGAGTCCATGTTCGAAGATACGAGTTCAATCACGTAAAGCACTGTCCGTCGATAAAATGATGGACGAAATTCGCGAAACATTCGGCAAACTTCTCGATGAAGCCGTTCTAAAGCCCAAAATTTATTAGCTTAAATTGAGATATAATAGTTAGTTAGTGATAAAGACTAAAAAAATAGAAACCATCGTTTGATTTGAAGATTTATTTTCCAATATAAATAAAAACAATGTCAAAATAACTAATTTTAATATTTCGTTTTGTGATTTTTCCATGGAAACTGGCCTATTTTACTCTCACTCCAGTTGTTTTTCTTGCGAAGCGCTGTGAATTCATTTTCCTCTTCAACGGCATACAATACGGAATTTTTCTCACGATACTTGTACATTTTATTTGGTTTGACTTTTTTTGCTTTCCAACCTTTTGTCTCTGTCTGTTCCAGAATACTATCACCACCAATGGAAGCCATTTTCAACTTCTCTTCATCGGTATATTCATCTGCTTCGATTATACGTCGCTTTATTTCAAATTTTTTACCACCATTTGGTTGAATATCATGTTGAGGCATTAAGTCTATTATCTTAATGGGTTCGGTATCATTCAGCAAGCGAAGACAATTGAAGTCATCGTTTGTAGTCTTTTCATTTTTAATCTCTTTTGTAGGTGTCTCAATAAATTCCACCGAATCGTTGATTTTCTTCGACATCTTCTTGTAAACAAAATCTTGCATCGATTTGGGCACATTCAGATCAGCCGTAATCTCATCATTCTCAATGTATCTTTGAGATTTCAATGGTTGACCTGAAGTTGTTGGCTTAATTGGTTTGATTTTTGCTGATAATTTTATGTCTTCTGTGTCTTTTGGTGTTGATTCATTGGCTGATGAAGCAACTGAATAGAAACAAATTTTTAAGAACCGAATCACTTTGAGAACTCTGCCAACAATAAAAATTACTTTCCAAACTATTACTCACCCGTCGTAAACATGTCATCGCTGATAAAATTTGTGTCGACAGCCTGCCGTAATAAAGCCAGATTTTCATCCTCCGAATCTGATGATGAGCTACTCATTTTCACAAAGAGATTATTTTGAATCGCCGGTTTAAATACCAATATATAAACACATGCTTATTGAATAAATAAACTTCAGTGAATTTTGACAGTTCAGATCAGTTGACATTTGAGATTTCATTGAAGGTGGAATGAAATACTTGAAACTGTAACGTAAAATCGAAATTTAATGTCGAATAATACGAAGTTAATGAGCTAATTTGATTTTTGTAAAATGATTTTGTAAAAAAGACGCTATTCTCTTGAAACATTGCCAACACGGTGTGTCGCCAAAAACAATTGTAATAAACAAAAATACATAACCTCAAATAGCAACAAATTTTTGAAAAAAATCATGTTTATAGCACTATCGAAACGATGTCTTCTCAATAATATCATACTAAGAACGGTGCATAACATTACACAAACCAACGGTACCACTTCAAAGAAAGCAGCGCTTGATTTCACCGATATAAAGTATCCTACAAAAGTGCCATTAAAACCAGTTGTCTCGACTGATGCAATCAAAAGCGAAAAAGTTAAAATAGACAAAGATACAATTGAATTGTTGATGCGATTATCGCTGGTTAATGTGAGCGACGAGTGAGTAAAAATTATATTGTGTGAAATATCAATTTATAATAAAACCCTTAATATTTTCAGAGAAGCATTGCGTAATCTCCAAGACTCAATTGAATTTGCGAGTAAAATTCTGCACATTGACACAGCTGGATTGGAGCCAATGTACTTTGTGCATGAAAATCAATATATTGAATTGCGTGACGATATTGTAACCGAAGGAAATATTCGAGAGGAATTGCTTAAAAATGCGCCTGTAAATGACGACGTTTGTTTCGTCGCACCGCCAGGAAACGTTCCCGTTGAGATGGAAGAGCAAGAATTCAAAAAATCACAATAATGGCCACGAAATTATTTACCAAACCAAAATTGCTAAGCGAATTTTTGGAAATTTGTAGAAAAAATAATTACTTTGCAGCAAATGTAGAAAATAATTTAATTAAGAATGTAAATTTTTTGAGTCACACACCAAATTTAAAAGGAAACATTGAACGACAATGGCTGCTCAAAAGCAAAGAAATACAGAATAGCTTAAAAACGTATGACAATGACGAATTTTTGGAGTATGGTGAGAATCTATCACTGTTGGAGAAGTATGCGTTGGTTCTGAAGAGAGATCGTATCGCAAGATCCGTTCCATTTGGTTTAACAGAAATTGAGAATTTCACGAAAGAAATGATGATCGGAAATGCATCGGATGAAAACACATCGATTGGTATACAATTGGAGAACTACCCGAAAATGTTGAACTGCTGGTATTTGGTCAGTGACAAACAAAGCCAAGAGTATTTTTATCGCATACAACGTATACGAAAACTTTGGTGGATGAAGGTATGATTTAAAATAAATTAAAAAATCAGACTAAAAAAAATAAATTTTATCAACAGTATGCAGCAAACCCAGGTCGTTTCGTAATTTCCGAAGTGAAACAGGATGAAGAGAAGGATACAAAATCGGTTTCCATTAAGGCTACTTATCCATTTGGCACGATTGACATTGAAAGTATCGAAATGATGCCAGTAGATTCGATAAACTCAGAGGCAAAGAGTAAAAATGCAACCAAATTTATCAAAACAACAACAGTTTCTGAGGTAGCAGCTATTGGTGAGGAAGCGTCTTTTAGTATAACATATATTGAATCATGAGTTAATCATTTTTTACCGTTATTAGAAACTGTTTTGGATAGTATCGATGCTGGTGATTTTGGTGAAATGTGTCTTCATAGGAAAATTGCTCCGTATCAATGTACTGTGTACAGTATATCAAAGGGTGAGTCTTTTTTTAAAAAAGAAGTCAAATTCGATCAAATAGTAAAAGATGTTTTCTACAGATTCATCAACATCAAAAGAACTAAAAGATTTAGCCAAATATATTTCGATGCTACTTCAGCGTAGTCAAATTTCAATTCTCAATACAGACGATTGTCATTTCTCTGACGTGTCAGCTTTGGAGCATAAATACAAAGAAATCGACGCAATCGGTGTTCCATACAGCATTGTAGTGGATACAAACAGTCTAGAAAATGGATTCATGAAACTTCGTAATCGTGACACAACTCTCTCCGAAACCATTCACATTAGCGATTTAAATGATTACATACCCCAAATATTTCAGTCATAAAGGCTTACCCAATAAACTTGAACACAATGTAGTTAATGTTTTTCTCTCTTTGTTTTATTCCAAACAAATCATCATTCAATGTTGTTTGTAGAAGCCATTTTTCAAAAATTTTATATACAATGCCATAAATTTAATTGAAATGCAGTAGATTTTGTAAAGATTCTAAAATGATGGATAAAATTACTAAAACAATTTTTCAACATTTCTTTCATTTGAAATTGATTTTTTTTTGTACTTTTTTTTCCTTCTTAAATTTTCTTCTGGAAATTTAATTGTTCTTTTTCCCCCTTTATTATAATATTGGTAACAGTTGCTCTTATTTCCAAAAACAATGGAGATAGAATATATCTCGTATTAAATTAATTTTCTTTAAAATTCAAAATGTACAAATGATTTCACTACTGAAGTAGTCCTATTCCTCAAATTTTAACATTTTAAACATTTTTTTTTTCAACATTCTTCATAACGCATTCGCAAACTATTTCAAAAGTTGACTTGATTTATTTGAAAATTTCGATATCATTTGTTTTGAATGGTTCAATGATTTGCTTCAAATTCCAAGCCTGATCAATAAGATTGTTCCTTTTGGCGATGACAAAAGCTCGACAAAATTCATTATAATTATCGATGAATCGTAGTGCACAGGTGAGAGTAATGCTTGTTAGTTCGCGACAATGGGCAAGCAAATGAACAAGACCATCGGCATCGATGTCATAATCGTCATCATTATGTAAAAAAATCATTTGTAATTTATTAAGTTTCGGGCACCATTGTGCCAAGCGAATAAAAAGGAATGTATCCATTTCATCGTCAACTGTAAACTCCATGTCCGTGACATTTTGGCAGCGCGTAGCAAAATCAACGCAAGCATCGTTGAAATAAAGTCCCTTAATTTTGGTCGATTCTAAAACGGGCGATGTAATTCCAATGGTTGATGGATTATTATTTGGAACGTTGATCATATTCCAGCACAGCGAAAGTGTCAATGTTCGAAGACTTCTGAAATTGGTATCGACCAACTGGTAGGCAACCGGTTTCCAATTATTGATTGTTAATGTTAAATGTTCTAAATCGGAAAGATTTTGTGCCATAAAATTGAATAGTTGTCCATTGATCAGTTGTGAATTATCTACTCGCAAGCGTAATGTGGTTAATTGAGGATTGGATCGAATAAAAATCTGCATATCTTCAAGAGTCATTGTCGCAATGTCAGCACTTCTTAGTCTACGTAATGCACAGTATTCCTCCGAAAAAAGGCCGGAACAACGTAAAATCAACTTTGTCACATTCGGAAACCATCGATTGAGCTGTGCAATTTTTTGCGGTAACGATAAATCGTAGATGTTTAAATTGATAAGATTTGGAAATGGGCGTCGAATTTTATTCAATGTATCCTAATCCAAAAAAAAATGAGAAGATTGATGTTAATTTTAAATTTGAATGTGAAAATGACATGAATGAGAGTACCTGGTCGACACCATCAAAAACAATGTCGGTTATGTTTGCATGACATGTGGCAAACAAGGCGTCCGTTATCATTTGATTGTATTGACAATCATTGTGCGCATCGTACAAGTCGAGTTTTCGAATTAATTTTCCAAAATGCTTAATGATATTCATGGATCGTTCGAAATGGCCTGAATCACACTCATCATATCCACTTTCGAATGCATTTTGTGCAAAATTTCTGGCAAAAGCATAACAGGCCATTTTCAAAAATCGCAAATTCGTCTCGGCGATATTAGCGAGATCCTCCTTGGTCAATTTCAGGAAAATCGGCTCAAGACAATCATCATTCAAGTCGACGATTTTTACAATTTTTACAATTTTTTCCTCATTTTCATCATCACTATCCGAATCGGTTTCCATTGAAATCGCGCTTCCATAATTTACTGACTCGAAGGGCCAATATTCCATTGGTACAATTGCTTTTTCTTCCATAGTTTTAGATAGGTAATTTTACTGCGAAAAAATACATAAATTACACACAAATTAATAAAAAATGTAGAAAAAATAACAATAGTTAAAAGCAAATAGCTTATAAGATGTTTTTCTTCTCCTTCTATCGCAAAATTCAAGTGCAGTTATTAGAGAGGGATAGATATATTTGACGGAAGTACATTCACATTTGTATGTCTAAATATAACTATGAAAAACAGCAAATAACAAATAAACAAGTGTTTCACAAATCAAATTATTTGATACCGTCACTTTTTACTGTTATTCACTTGTTTTTCACATTCCATTTAATGTTTTGCTGGGCTTTCGCCAACAATTCTACTAGTAATTCGCAGCTACGATTAAATAAAAAAAATATCACGACCCTGCTCATTTTAAAATTGATTCAACTGAGATAAATTTGTTTACGGCATTTCGAAACACACAGTTTCTCATTAATGAAAAAAATGATGACCGATATTTGAAATGGCACTATGGCAGTATAATGTGAAAGACAAAAATGTCGTAATATTAATATATATATATGGAACTTTCACTCACTTCAAATTACTTTTGTACAAAAGTACGAATGACAAATTCCAAGAAGAAAAATTAACTCCAATAAACTAAGACAATGATTTTACGCGCTGCGAGTAGAAAATTAATCAAAATTATGTAAAATTTTGAACGAGTAGTCAATTTACACTTCCTGCACTGCTGACGAGATTGTTTTATTTGTCAACAAAAATAGACACAAAAATGTTAGCTGATATCAAACATCTATCTCTGTCACACAGGTATTGTGGCAACATTTCTGTGTTATTGTTTAGAAATGTTGTTTTGGTTTGCCATCGGTTTCACTTACAATAAAAAGCCTTTTCGGGCCTATTACCACAAATAACTTTGCATACTTTGATTCAAATGAAGCCATACATGTCATCAATTTAATTGGATTTTTTTTTGTGAAAATTCAATGTTTACTAAGAAATATTGGAACTTCTCGCACAATTTTAACAAATTTATTGGATTTTCGTTTCATTTTCGTATGATATCAACGCAGACTACAAATATTGCACGCTGCTATACACATAAGGCACATTCGTTGCTTTGACAGTTCTCTATGACAGAATCTAATTTGTAATGGATTTTCGCTTGAATATTGGTGTTTGAATTCCACTTCATAGGACGTAGAAATTCTGATAAAATCAACACAAACAAGAATTGGAGTAAAATTACAAAGTGTTTTTAAATGAAGCACTTGTCAATAAACCAATCGTGAAATTAAAGTGATAACTGGAGTTATTATTTGTTTTTTTCTTTCTTCAATTGACAATTGTTCAAAATGTAAATAAAGATTTTTTTTTTCTGAATGAGTTCTATAAAGAGTCACTCACATTATCATTTTATCATTTTTTATGATTTTTGTATTACATGAAAATTAATAAATTATCAGCTACGTGCCGGGTCTGCTATCCCGATTAGATTGTGTGTCAATCTCTTGAGTATGAAGAGAACTGACTGAGGCCAGAATTCGTATTAAATCTAATTAATTGAATCGGACAATTCCTTGAGTGTAATGCTAAGGTCAAAGTATAAAATATGTGTCATAGAAGCAGTAAAACCTGTTTCCACAAATCTGACATCTCAATTGCAATATGAGTCACACAAATACTCTTTATTCTGTTCACACAATATGGAATTTAAAGTAAACCATTCATCAAAAGAACGGCATAGTTTCTCTGGTAAAATCGACCCAAAGTATTTTCAGACACACAGTCTTTACTTTAATATGCTACGTCATTTATTAATGAATAGATTTCATTTTGTCATTTTCCATGAATTCCATCAGCAATGCAATGCATACGAGTGAACGGAGTTAATTTTTGAAGTGGGAAATCCAGAGCAATGCCACAAGTGGTATATATCTACTATTGTATTACATAACTTTGCGTATTCATTCACATGTTTCGTGGTGTTATTCTTTCGTTATGTGCTTCTTTCTCTTCGTTGCTTTGAATTCTAAGCGGGTTTTTTCGATTTACTCAGACACAATCCGTTCGTGTGTATTTGTATTCGGCGGTTTGTACACTTCGATTCAAATAAACGCTCACTTCAGGCATCAGTCAAACTTTCATTTTTCATTGAGTCAGTCGTTTTGAGCGTTTCTTTGATCTCAACATTCGCTTTTTGGTTGAACAATCGTTAAATAATCACAACAATTACCATAAAAAAAATCTTCGAGACGCGGTTGGTGTTTATCTTTCAATTCTTTCGATAAAAACCGCAAAATTAGCTTATAAAGATAAAAAAGAATTAACGATATAGATAAAGATTTTTAAAACTTTTTCTACAAAAATTGAAAAAATCGTATGATTTTTTTATTCCAAAGCGTAGTAGTGAGATAACCAAATTCAAAAGTTTTTTTAGAACGAATTCCAAACTTATTTTCCATTGATTTTATTTCAATACAGGTTGTCGAATATAAACCGCTTACTTTATTATTCCAAATCGCACAAGCCATTCGATTTTTGTTTAGTTGGATTTAATTTGTGCCCGAAGCGAAATATTACGATTTATTATTTCAATCGATCTTGTGTCACGAACACCCCATTAATCGTTAGACGGTAGGAGTTTCTAATAAGGAACAATTTCCATATCTTCCGATAATAATTGATATTTTTATTTTGAATTAGGCGGGAAATAGCCTATAGAAAACCACAATCGACGATAAGTAATTTTCTTCAATTGAAAATGGGTTCAATCAATTGCAAAGCGTTCTCATCAACCAAAACCGTACAGGATGAAGAGGGTAAACCGAAGCACATTTTTATCATTTCAAAAAATAAACTGAATTTCCTTTAGTTTGATAATATTTACAAACAAAATGTGTACTCACATATGTGAGTGAGTGTGAGTGACTCTTTGTGGAATGACTTTTATGGCAAAGATTTATGAATAATGTCGTCAGTTTCGAATGTGGGTTTAAACAATCAATATTCTATTCAGTCGAATCTAAATAATTCGTTTTTTGTCCATGTCTAGTTACGGACGCAAGGAGAAATCCAAAACAATTTTAAATTTATTGTGTGTGTTTGTAAGAAAGAGTAAAAATGTTCAGATTTTTGAGTAAGTAAACAAGAAGTTTTTGCTTTTGCTTGGCTTTTTCATCTCTCTCGCTCTCTCGTTCTTTCTTGTCGTGTTTCTTGTGCACATTGAGAATAGTTATTTTTTGTTGGTAATGATTTGTATGACCTTTTTCATGCTTCAGTACGTAGACACACAAACAAGTGAAAGAAAAAAAAACCCTCCCCGACCAACTCAAATCCAAACGTTATTTTGTTTGTTTTGAATTATAATTAAGTGACAATTGCCGCAATAATATTATAACCGAATATTGTTCGTCAAATTCGCCATTGTTTATCTAGATTGTTAATTTACCTTTTTTACGAATAAGTTTGTATCGTTCGTTATGAAATACCGTTTATTAAATGTTTATTGATTTTTTGTGTTCGAGTGAGTCGTGTGATGGCACAACCAAATACGGATGGCCCCCTATTTTAATCATTTTTATTATTGTCGGTAGAAGCAAGTTACCTTATCCAATGTCAACGAACTGGGTTTATTATTATCGAATGAACGAAATCGTACTCTTTATCCACATGCGATTGATACAAGCGACAGGCCGCACGCAAATGTATTGACCATCCCGACCATTAATACCCACATAGCGGGTATACTATTACACTACTTATTTTTAATTATAACAAAATGCGGCTACTGAGTTTTTATTTTCCAAGAGATTGGCACAGATCTTCATTCTAATAGGCGTCACTGACGTAAATTCTAAGGGACAAAGTTCAAGTTAAAACTCGAATGACTAATAAATCACATTTTAAATGCTAAAAAAACGTTAGAAATTTAGATGATATGAATTTAACATTTAGGTTCTTTTTTTGCACCAACTTTGCTTTTTATATTGCATGTTCTCCAAATTTCGGCGTCTTTCATTTTCGAGCAATTTCCAAATGTAAAACAAATGTAATTTTTATATGATGGGTGTCTTCTATTTCCACTTCTATTTATTCCAATTCCGGAATAGATTTATTTCTTTTTCCATGAATCTCACTGCCAAACGAGTTGAAACATGCAAATTCCATTTTTATATTCGATTCGAATATGCTACACGGACTTTGAAATCCAATTCAAAAAAAAAAAGAAAAATTCACTATTGACTTAGAAGCTTATGTTGAACATAGTTGAATGTAGCACGATTTTCGGTATTTGACGATGCAATGCTAGCGATAAAATAATTAAATCGTGTTGATTTTCCATTTTTAATGTGATGGCTTGACACAAATGTGTCACATGAAATTCACATTAATATAGCTTCAAAGAATTTGGTCGGAATTTGAATCTAACGGATTTAATCGCCAAAAATGGATTTTATGCACAAAGTACACAAGATCTGACATTTCAAGTAGCGAAAATAAAACCGAATAAAACGATGGCATTTCCATTTGGAATGAGATGACCTCAAACGCTCAACCGTATAATTCAACGAACCATACGAATTGAGTGAATGATTTGACGTCAATTGACCTTGACTAATTTTATTGTGTGCATGTTGTTTTTAGCAAGATGAATGTGCGAAAAGATCCAATGTCACGATTTTACTAACTATGCTATAAAATGAGCCTAAATGAGTAGATAAATGTTGCGTTGAAAACAAAAACCGAATGTTCAAAAATTCTTATTCAATCATTTTAATGTTATGTACATTTTTTCAGATGCAAAATCAAGCTGTAGAAATGCTACGGTTGACCAACAACCTGAAGCCGATTATGTTGAGAAGATTGTGTGTGAAGAGAACGATATCGGAGAAAATGAGATGAAACAATTTGAAATAGACGACGGATCAAAAGTATTGGTTGTTAAGCAAAACGGTGTTATATCTGCCATCGGAACGAAATGTTCACACTACGGAGCTTTGTTGTCGACAGGCGCCCTATCAGAAGGGCGTATCAGATGTCCATGGCACGGAGCATGTTTTAACATTCACACTGGTGATATTGAGGACTTTCCTGGTCAAGATCCGATTCCGTGCTACAAAGTCAGTGTTGATCAGGGAAAAGTTCGCGTGAGAGCCAAGCGAAGTGATTTACAAGCAAATAAACGAGTGAAAGATATGGTTAAACGTGACCCGAATAATGACACTACTTTTATCGTTATCGGTGGTGGACCTTCTGGTAAGAACACTTAAAATTAAGATTCATTTTTTTATATTAATTTGATAAATTTTTAATTGTCATTTCTAGGCGGTATTTGTGTGGAAACATTACGTCAAGAAGGATTTACTGGTCGCATAATTCTGGTTTGCAAAGAAAATGCATTACCATATGATCGCGTGAAATTAAGTAAAGCAATGGATGTTTCAATTAAAAAAATTGAATATAGAACCCAAGATTTCTACGACGAGTATGGAATTGAAACTTATACTGGGGTCGAAGCAACAAAGGTGAATCGTGATGAAAAAACGGTGACATTGAGCAATGGTTTTATCATAAAATACGATAAATTGTTGATTGCCACCGGAAGCAAAGCACGAAAACCAAACATTCCAGGTGCTGATTTGAAAAATGTGGTTGTTGTTAGAGAGTTCACCGATTCGGAGTATATTATCAGTCAAGTGTCACCAGAAAAGCATGTCGTTTGTCTTGGACTTTCATTCATTGGCCTCGAATCAGCCGCTTATTTGTGTAAAAAGGTGGCAAAAGTTACCGTTATTGGCCGCGATACGATTCCATTGCGTCATAGTTTTGGTCCAGAGGTTGGCGAACGAATTATGCGAATGTTTGAAGCCGAAGGTGTTGAATTTAAAATGCAATCGGGTATAAAACGTTGTATTGATACAGACGGTGTTCTTTCGGCTATTGAGCTAACCGATGGCACTGAAATCAAATGTGATATCTGCATTATGGGCACAGGCTCAACTCTATGCACAGAATTCCTTAAAGATTCCGGTATAAATATAAACGACGATGGTTCCATCGATACGAACGTCTTCTTACAAACAAATGTCGAAGATATCTATGTTGCAGGCGATATTGCAAACGCACCAGTATTCACGATAAACAACAATCTAGCAACAATTGGTCATTATCCATTGGCTCAGTATCATGGAAATGTGGCCGCTAAAAATATGGCCGGAAATGAGACGGCCTTGAAGGCTGTGCCTTATTTTTGGACTACATTATTTGGCAAATCATTTAGATATTCAGGTTATGGTACACCTCATGAAACACGGATCATTGGCAGTTTGGATGATTTGAAATTTGTTGCAATCTTTTTGAACAAAGATGGTCATGTGTGCGGAATGGCATCGTGTCAACGTGATCCAATTGTTTCACAATTCGCTGAACTGCAATCACAGGGAAAATCAATTCATAAAATTGAACTCGATGGACCCAACGATCCATTTGCATGGACCAAAATTATTCAACCCGTAAAAGCATAAAATCGTACAGTATTTTTTTATGCACCATTGAATAAACGATTTTTCATGAATTTATCGTTCGTATTTATTTCAACTTAAATTGAAAGTATTCCATAAGAATTTATTAATGTGTACAATAATAAAGCGCTTCAAAGCACATCGCAATCAATCGTTATTTTTTCTCTTTTGAAAATTCAATCCCATAATAGGTTTCAAACGAAAATCAAGAATGGAACAAAGATAACGCCTGAATTTTAAAATTGAATTTTTCATCATTTAAGATTTATTGCAAAATTATAATAGGTTTCGTTCGTTGTTTACTATTTGAATATCTTCGGTGAATTAGTCTAAATATTTCAGAATGCATATCTTTCAATTAATCGTACACAAAATTGACTATACAAAAAAATCCAAAGAATGTTAGCAAATGAAGAAAAATGTTATAGTTGATAGTGTATTTAACATTTTTAAAATAATTTTTCATATAACCAGTTACAAAGGTAAAGTTTTAGTTTTTTAAATTGTTGCATATCTGTAATGCAAAATTGAATTAAGTTATGTGAAAAAATATGGAATGTTGGTCAGTTTGCTTAGTTGATATTTTAAAAACATTTTTCTAATGTCACGACAAAACTTTGCGACTCTCTAATATGTGGTTACCTCCAACTGAAAAAATAATCGACGAAAGAAGGAAAAAAATCATATTTTAATATTCTTGTTTACTGTTAAATGAATGCAAGTGAATAAGATTTACCTTCATCACTCGTATTGAAGTCATTGTTTCAAAATCCATTATCAGTTATGGTGCCATTTCCAGTTTCCATTGACACATCTCCTGTTCAGTTTAAAAATAAAATTTAGTTTGGATTTGGAAATTGAATAAAGATGATTGTCAACATAAATACTTACGAATGATTTCGAGCGCTTCTTTGCATGCTTCGTACGTTTTTTCTTTTTCTTTATGTTTCTCAGCCTCAACTGAACTTAATGCGAATAGTTTTGTCTATGAAAAACACATGCAAGTATAAATCATTACTAATTATAGCCTTAAATTGTCTCATGATTGAAAAATAATCCTTACATTGACATCAGTTGGGAGAGCAAGAAGCTCTATTAGCAACGTGTTGTTGATGTACTCTTGAAGCTCCTTAATGACATACAAAGTAGTTGCTTTTGGAACCATATCACGAGTAGTCTTCTTAACGATGCGCATGTATGAATCGATTTTTTCGTAAATAACTTCAACTTCTCCATTAAGCGTTGGATCCACTTGTTCTCGTTCTTCTTTTTTCTTCGTTGGAAAATTAAAAAATGAAAAGATTATTGATCAAATGATAATCAACAAATTAAAAAAAACCGAATCGCTGTAGAAATCTTACATTTGTTTCACTAATAAATGAACGTGAAAAGAATTGCTTCCACGTATTTATGTCATCGTCATTTTCGCTGGACAATTTTAATTGTTTTTGATTTTGGTAAACATTGCGTCCATCCGGATAGAATAGAGCAATGACGTGTTTCTGCGATTGTGGATTCTGTGCGACTTCATATAATTGTAAACCGTTCAATGGTAAAGTGAAAATCTGGTCTTTTTCATCTTCTTTTTCATACCAAGATAGTGTTTTCAGTGTTAAAACAAACCAATATGATCGCGAGTTACCTGTATTAATTAAATTCATAATAATAAACCAAATTGATAAGTTCGCATTTTTTCGTTTCAATACCCAAATTTTCAATGCAAAGATTTCCTTTATTAACGAATTGATTGTCCTCAGGTTGTGAGTCATGACCTTCTTCTGAACTCGTTGACCTGAAATGACAATGTAATGAGAAAAATGGTTCAAAATTATATTCCTTGTGAATTTGTTACCAAATTCAAGTGAAATGCTTACTTATTATCGTCACTTTTGACTTCGACAGTATTTTCAACGCCTAAAAGGATGTAAGTAAATAGCATTTAATAGAAAAAAGTTAAGCTTTAAAGTAGCACAGTGGGCCCGGCCGTTTCAGCACAGTTCTGGCAGCCGGCTTTTTTTTACACTACTCTCTAAATATTCACCTTCAAAGGGGTTTCCAATTTCATTATCCTGTTGCATTTTATTAACGGTCTGGCTAGTAGGCAGCATTTCTAAAAAAAATTAGTAAAAAATCAATCACGACTTAGGAGAAACATTCAATAAAAATATGATGTCTATACCCGAGTTAGACTGATTGGCCACGCTATTCCATAGAAAAACAAAACACAGTGTGGAATTAATAAATAAAAATTAATTAGTTTTTAACC
>NW_022197885.1:629560-739525 GCF_009176525.2 Contarinia nasturtii | reverse complement strand
AGGATCATTTCTTTGATTTGATCTTCTATGTCGTGTGGTTGATCGGCGACCGGGACTTTTGTTATGCCAGGCAAATCGATTAATGTAATGTTTAATACATTTGGACTGTAGATGTGCAAATTTATCGGAACATTGCTAACCTGCAGTAGAAAATATAAGGAGTAAGATATCAAGAGATATAACAGAGACCCTTTTAAGAGATAATACAGACCCCTTTTCGATTGTCCGTCCCACGATCAGTTTCAGCTTCAATTTCCTTACGAATTTCATTGAAATCGGTAAACTGCTTATCCTTGCAATGCATGAATTCACCATATTCTGTTCGAGAAAAATATTGAAAAAATAACATTGATTTCATTGCTGGAAACTAAACAAGGCGATTTAATTATTATCAATTAAGATAAATCTTACCAGTTTCCGCGTTGATTAGTTGTAAAATCAATGGGCGTCTTGTGACTACGCCGGCGCCACGCGGTAAAAAATCCCTATAATCATGTACACATATTTTGAGTTATTTTTTTTTTTTTTTTCATAAAAAAGAGTTAAACGATAGACACTCAGTACGCACCTTCCGACAAAATTTTCTAAAACAGAACTTTTCCCAGCACTTTGGCAGCCAATCACAGCAATTTGTGGAAAATCAAATTGAATGCTGGAGCCCGTTTGCAAGCATACATCCAGCATCTTATTCGTGGCCAAAATCAGCTTTTCCATGCCAGCATTACCTGGATTGGTTTTTGGTTCATCTTTTTTTGAATCCATTACGTTAAAGCACAATATTTTTTCAAATTTCGTGACTGAAGATTATTTCGGTGCAATAATAAAGTGATTAAATAAATGAACGACCACCTGCTTGCTGAAATCTTAACGACGAATTAATTTGAAGGTACTGATTCTGACTTGTTGTTTGCTCAAATCCAAATGGAGAACTAAATGGAAAGTAAGTAAGAGAATTAATTGAAAGAGAATGGCAGAGATTCAATTTAACAATATGTATACATGAAATGTTTACGGAGATGAAATAAAGCGATGCACAAAAAACTCTTATGTTTGCTGCAACACATATTAAAAGATATTGTTGTGAATTTGTAAGCAATATTTGGATTCAATTTTAGAATACCGTGATACATAGTGGTATTTGAAACACAATGATTACAAGGAATTCAGAGAATAAAACAAAAACTAAAAACCCAAAACTGGAATATAAATATTGCGATACTGAAAAACCCTTTTTTGTCCATGCAGCAAAAGTAAAATATTGTCGTTGAATAAACACTCGGAACGCTAGTCGATGTTATTAATTAACATTTACTTTATACATATTTTTCCAAAAAGTGACAACATAAATAAGGATAAAGCGATTCTATGAAACATAGTCTTACGATGATTGGGTGCATTAAGTGTTGAATCAACACTGTTGACAAATGAAAAGAATCGACCCTCTAATAAAAGATCAAAGAAATGGAAAAGAGATAAGCAACGCATTGGTACGTATTTCAAATACGGTATTTGCAATCAATTTTACAGTATCCATGTAATGTAAATACGTGATATCATGTGTGCGTTTACGCTTGCGAAATGTGCAATGCACCAGAAAATATTTGTTTAGCGTTTACACCGTTATTTCCCCCTAGAATAAAATTTCATTAAAAAAACTCTTCTCACATTTTACAAATATCTCATATTTTGTGATGGAATGCTCGATTTAAATGCAAAAATAAAATAAACAGACAGACGTGGCCCATACATTAATCGAACATTACGGATCTGTTATCGGAAATATTGATTGATCTAAGTTATGAGCCAAATGAATTTGAAGATGAACTATGGTTGAATTATGACAGTCCTTCATAACAGGCACAGTTAATGTTCGAAAAATTCATTGATAATGATCATTGAGAAGTTCATTGAATGATATGAATCATTTGGATTAATATAGAAATTTCCGTAAATATTTGTTAAATTTTTACATTTTTAGATCTTTCAAAGTGAATTGCTTACGTGAAAGTTCTTAAAATAAACAAATTCATTTAGAAGCGTAAACAAGGAAGGAGTCTCAAATGTCTAATATATTTATGACGTATGTATGGCCTCTGATTTATTATAAATTCGAGAATTTACTTTGTGTCGTCAAAAATGTGATCGCGTATATTGTATAAATACCGTGTCGCATCTATCCGTTCATCAGTCTCACACAAATTATAGTCAACGACACATTCGATATTTAAGAAACACACACACACAACCTGTTAAGTAATCAAGTGATTTTCGTGTAAAAAAAGTTGTAACATAAAAAATACTGCAGTGAAAATGTCAGCCTTATCACCCTATTGGGACGGATTCAATCAACATAGAGACGATAGCCTTGCTCAAATTGACAAAGATGGCTTTAGCGTTCGCATTGCGGTTCACAAATTCAAGCCAGAAGAAATCTCAGTGAAAACTGTCGACGATATGATTTATATAAACGCCAAACATGAAGAAAAACAAGGCGAAGGTCATTACATTAAGCGAGAAGTGTCACGACAATTTAATCTACCACGTGGTTTCAAGCCCGAAGATGTTGTATCAAGCCTATCCACAGATGGTTTCCTTTCAGTCCGATGTGCAAGACCTCTTCCAGCAATAGAAAATGCGAACACTGGTTATCAAGTTCCAATCCACCAAAGTGGCCAACCAAATCAATGGCTTTGATTGAAACTACCATTTTTATAAATTAAGATTTAAGACGATTTTGTTGTACAATTTAATAAAATAAATAAACAAAATATTTAATTAAAAAAACGACATTGATTTGTAGCTCTTTTTAAAATTTTAATTTTCAGAACTGAAGGCGCAGGTATGGTGAAGATCGTCTAAAGCATAAAATGAACCGAGCTTTGAACTTTTGATGAAAGTCAATGTCTACAACAATGTTCTTTGTATATTTTGTCAATTGTAAACGTCACTCTGATATACTAATCAAGTCCATTTATTCAGATTTATATAGAAATCGTCTCACACAACACTTGTCATCTTTCAATGTGAGTATTGAGTGAAACTCTTACTTAGATGATTTAAATATAGCCATTATGTATATTTCCAAAAATAAATCGTAAGCCATCGAAATATGTATAATTTCACCTGCGCGCTTAAATTTGTGTGGAGGTGCCAAAGTCAGTCGTTTACAAAACACACCAAAAACGAAATCAACAACTTGAAGTGTTCAGTGAATTGCTTCGAAGAAAGCTGTGAAAGCTGAAAATGTTGTGTTTTAAATTTGTAAATTTTTTTGAATGTAAGCGAAATAATTGCGTCAATAATTACGAAGAGAAAAAAATGAAAAAAAATTCCAATTTTTATTGAATTTTGTTAAGTTCAATCCTATAGTATCTAAACAATGAAAAATGTTCCTCCTACATTTAAGTGTTTGCAAATGTCCTGGACCCACCTACATATTGATGTTGATAGACAAAACCAATAGAATTCAATAACTCTAACGAATGTTTGCACGTGGAGTCTCAATTACACGCGCGAACAAAAAATATCGATTTTGGTAATAGCTTTTTCAATTTTTAATTTATGTTAACGGAAAATTATTATTTTAGATTCATCTCCATAAATATAATACCCTAGGTTTCTCTCATATGAGGTCGAATAAAATTCAAATGAAAAAAAGTTTGTTCGAAGTCGGGTATGCAAATAAAAATCACAAAATTTCCATCATTTTTCCAAATTGAAATTGTTTAGTTTATAACGAATATGTATATACTATGCATTGTTTCTTGAATTTAATTTCTGTTCGTTGATACATATACATAAATTTTACTTATAAATTTTAATGTTTATGTGTGTG
Organism: Contarinia nasturtii; assembly: GCF_009176525.2. Taxonomy (NCBI): domain Eukaryota; kingdom Metazoa; phylum Arthropoda; class Insecta; order Diptera; family Cecidomyiidae; genus Contarinia; species Contarinia nasturtii. The sequence goes on along the minus strand of NW_022197885.1, from coordinate 735,690 downwards.
TTCATTGATTTACATCGCAAACAAAATTGTGAAATTTAATCACAAATGACAGTTTACCGACTCCAGTGATCACTTTATTCAGTGACATATCGAGGAATTGTTTTCGCACGCAATTTTCATTATAATTTTTAGATTTTCGTATATGCGTCACACTAATCAAATTATCTTTCAAATAAATAAAGTTTTGACATAAAGTATAAAAGCAATATTTTTAATCAACGACGGTGATTCAATATCACATTATTTTATTTTGTTTAATAGAAATTTAACAAAAATATGAATATTTCATCTTTTTTGATTTTTCAATAGCGTATCTGCAATTTTTGCCAATTTTTGAAAAAGTTCGCGGTCCGATGCTTCTTCCTGCAAATAAAAATGTCAGATACTTTTATACAGTCCTTTTTTATATAGAGACATCGATTTTTTAGACAAAAGCACAGGAGTTATTTTATATACATTTTATTTAGTATCTAAGCTACGGCGCACACAATCAATATTTAATCCATTTTCCTGTCTTCTCGATCACACGGGCGATTAACGTTGGGTCGATCATTCACATTTTTTTCGTACTTATACTGCTGGATCCACTTTGTTACGAACCCTCTTGACTTTTTAATGTGTTTTTTGACCTTCACTATAGACCATTTTGCTCCAAACTGGTGCAAAAGTAAAAACTGCTTCAAAACGTTTTGAAAAATGTTCGGAATTCATGTTTTGATTGCACAACAAACACTGTAATGATTTGAGAACTGTCAAATTTGTTGTGCGTCGTAGCTTAGAGTGCCATTTAGCACTATATTTTTAAGATAAATATATCCAAATATATTTTTACCAAATATATTTTTAAGATATTTGAAATTTTTGTCTAAAAAATCGATGACTCTATATAAAAAAACGTTCTGTATTTCAGATCAACCGTTTGGATTTGTTTTCTTATAACCTTTAATAACTAAAATAATTTACCTTTCTGATTGGACTGTTACACATGTGACAAACTGGACATGGAATTGGGTGAATGTTTATTTCGCGAGCAAAAATGTAGTCGTATTCCCTCTGCTGATTCGAGGGATGAGCTGGGTTGTTGCATATATAATATGCTCTAGCAGCGTTCATTTCAGAGCTGATCCAATATATCAAAAATATGAATGAATTTATTAGCTTTGGTGCGTCTTAATTGAGTGTTTGATATCGACTAAGACACTTTATGGCACATTCGAAGTAGCTTGGTACCAACACTTCGAAATTGAAAAGAAAATAATTTTAATCTTTTGAATCTATTATGGCTATAAGCCAAAGATATTGACAATTTGTGACTCGGCAAAGATACATAAAATATTCGAATGCAAAAGGCATTGATTGCTATCATTTACATGTAATTCAATATTTTCTTATCAAAATAAATATTCATGAACAAAACACTTCTGCTTATTCTACTGTAATATAGAAATGTTCATGCCAAATAAATGATTCATTAAATATGGAATTTGGACGTCTCTTCACGAGAGAAATGGAATTTGAAACACAGAAATGATTATTGTTATCATAATTTGTTTATTGATACGGTTTTGTACGAGTATTTTTTCTGCTGAATACGTGGTTTCTTTTTCAGGTCTAACCATGAGACAGAAATCGTCAAAAATTGATTTTGATTATGCAGCAATTGTACCAGCGTTGTTGAGTTTATTTTTCAAATAAATAAAACTTTAAATGGATTTAATTGCCTACAAGCCACAACAAAAAGTTTGTTTATCAAAAAAAAAGGCTGAACACACAATTTAGCTGCAATCGATCGATACTTTTATGAATTACACACGAGTGCATTTTCGAGCAAAATATGAGTGTTCTGATTTGTGATATTCAAAAGAATTGTAACAATGTTGTTTTTGTTGGAATATCAAACCTATCGACGTGGAAAGTCGAAAAAATCTCTAATTATTTTCACTCTTTTTAATAAAAAAGAATGCCTTTTTTAATAAAATAATATTCAAGAAGAAAAATTAATTTCAACCAATGATTTGGAAATCACAGTTTTGGCCACTGTAGATGTATCCTTCTGAATTGTTCTATATTTGGACCTGCATTTTATGTTTATATTACGTAGAATCGTTATAGAAATGCTCTTTCAACTTCAATCAGTCCAGCAAAAGGAAAAAATAAAGGAAAGAAATTTGTTTATTTTTTCAATTGTGAGCGACTGAGCGTCAGTTTGATACACCGACTCCACCAAGTCCAATTCCGCAAATCATTCAGATTATTATAGAAATGGTCTCATACAAACACTTGTCATACTTCAATGTTGTTTGAATATTGAGTGAAATTCTCAAATGAACTAAATATAGCTTTTGTCTATATTTCCAAAAATAAACTCAAAAAACATGTATAATTTCACCTGCATTTGGTTATATATACACATATTTACTCATACCTTGAAGCCCACACCAGAGAATTACATCAATAATTTGTGAATGAAAACATTGAGAAAATTCAAGAAGAAAATATTCTGAATGTGTCATCAAAATATCGAGCAACCGTTCGTTTGGACTCGTGCTGAGACATTCAAGTTGTATAAATACAAATGCGCATCATTCTGATCGTCAGTTATTTACAAAACATACCACAAAAGCGATATCAACTCGAGAAAAGTGTGTATCCAGTGAATTGTTTGTTGAAAAATTTTCCAACTTAAAATTAAAGTAAAAATGTCGCGTTTGTCAGATTGGTTGAATGATTCTGATTTCTACGATCCAGTTCGTTATCATTACATCGATCGTTCGCGTCACTATCCAAGTGTTGACATCCCCTTCAGACGTACATTCAGATGTTACAAAGACGCTGACGATTATTTGAATCCAGGCATATCAAACCTGAATATTGGCGAAAGAAAAGCAACGGTCGACAAAAATTCATTTGAGCATTGCATTGATGTTGCACACTTTAAGCCAGAAGAAATCTCAGTGAAAGTGGAAAACAATTCAGTTTTGGTGCAAGCCAAACACGAAGAAAAACAAGATGAACAAGGTTTCATTTCACGACAATTTACACGACGATATGACCTACCGAAAAATTGTAAAGCTGAAGATGTCGTATCAAGTCTTTCATCCGATGGCATTCTTTCAATTAAATGTGCCATTCCAGTGGTCAGCGAGAGTGCCGATGGCCGCCAAGTGCCGATTCAACAAACAGGACAACCGTCACAATCGAGCACCAAGAACAATGCGGACAAAAATGATGGAAAGGAAACACCAGTTGCATAAATACGACATGCTTTGAAACTCAACATCACGATTTTAATTGAATAAGATATAAGAAAAATTGTTATTGAATTTTCAAGAGAAAAAATGTAATAAATTGATTGGATCAAAAGCATGATAGCTTGAATTCTGTCATCGATATTTTTTTATTTTAATGGGATTCTGTTAACTTACAAAGCTCTATTCTTGAAGCAATCCTTCATTGACCGAATCTATATGCATTTGTTGAAATGTATATTTCGAATCAGTATGCATCTGTTCCACGTTCCTTGTATCTTCCTTGTGCGATGAATAAATAACAAATTGACATAGTCGGTCTGAAGCTTCCGAAAAATATCAACTTGTCGCAAACTTTTTTGGGAAAATTCAAAACGAGTTGACGTCTCACATCCATTGTTGTTGCAAAGTAAACAAGAACTGCGCAATAATGTGCATCATCACAGTGCATAGCCAAAACATGAATAAACATAACGGTAAACAAAAGAGTGATTGGAAAGTATTGTAGTTGTGGGCTACGTAGTTATGAAAAAAAATATCATTTTAACTGACCCACCCTGTATCTGTTCTTTAGCAATATGTAATATGTATGTATCTATTTATTATTTAAAAAAAAGTGTACATTGTATTAAAAAAGCCGACAATATAGAAAAAATGGTCGACGAATGCATATGTAAATCTTTCATTTATATCTATAATGTTTCAATATTATCGTTTTTTTTGTTTTCTGAACTTGAATTTGACTGACGAAGCAATTTCGTGGATTAACATTTTTTTGTCCGCAAGATGATTATAGCCGTTAAAAATATAGATGAGATTTTTTATCAGACACTGAGATTCGGTCAATCATTATAAAAAAATTCTGGAAATATACTAGATAGAACCATCGATAAAGATAATATGTATCATCCCACATTTGTTGCATTATTTTTCAATGAAAATGTTAATATATTTGGAGTGGCCTCATATCAACGACATCAGACTGATTCACAATTCGTCACCCTTTACAGTTAAAGTATAAATAAACATAACAACCACTACTAAAATAATTCAACCAATAACAATTTTGTTTAGTTTCATATTTATTGAATCATCATTTCGTATTTATTTCAAACTAAATGTATCTATTGAATAAAAGCAACTGTGATAATACACAATCATCGGTTATTTCATTAACATGTCACGTTATTCGCGTGGAAAGAGTTCAATCCCAAACATCCCTAAAACTCAAATGCTTTAGTCGATCTTCGAGTGTGATATTTTCCTTGAGTTTTTTAAGGCGACGCATTTCTTTGATTTCCAAATAGCGTTTGTAAGATTTGTCGTGTACCGCTGTATGGCCTCGTGATTCTTCCTGTAAATTGAAAAATGACAAACAATAAGAATATCGTTCAATTGATACGAATAATTCAATTTGAATTGAAAAATAATATTTAAACCAAAATTATTCGGCAAAAAACTTACCGCACTCAAATATGGATTCATGAGCAAGCCCATAACTCGTTCCTCTCGCTCGTACTCTTCTCGCAACAGATTCATATCTTTCATCTTAATTGGTCTAACGTATCTGTATTTACCGCGATGCATGCTTCCCTTGAACAGCTGCCGCCGCATTACATTTTGAACTAGTGTCAGAAACATTTTCTTGAATTTTCAAAGAATAAATTTCAAAACAAAATTGTGCATTAAATTCTTTACTCCAAAATTATTGTTATTATTTGAGGTTATGTGCGGGATTGAGCTGTCAAAAGAAAAAAAAAACAATATTCTACACACTTGACATTTGTAGTTTGTCGCATGCTTATAGATTTGACAAGTCTGAACGCTGAAAATACAATAGTAGCATTGTTTCATTTCAAATGTAGCAATAATGAATTTAATAAAATCAATTTCAAATGTGTCCAGTGTGGCGGTTAGGTCTAATCGATTCCAGTGTACATTGGTTAGATTTAAAAGCAGCAAATCATTACGAAATTTGAACTGTGAACCACAACAATTGTTACGGAAAACTCAAATCCCGGTGCTGACACAATGTTCTCAACGATTACTTCATTCATCACCAAAACATGAAAACAGTTTTCAGCCAAATGCGTCGTTAATCGTAAAGAAACGGCCATTACGTAAGAAACGGCTTGAAATTGATGGTGATTTCAATGTATTTGCCTATGCAACAGCTGAAGAATATGACCTTGAATCACTGCACACATCTTTAACTAAGCAGAATTTATATGAAACAAAAAGGTTCTACACCGAATCGGGCGAGGATGTGTTGCACGTGCGGTCAAAAATCAATATCGAACCAGAAGCGCGGGATATTTTCTTCTTTCGTGAAGGTAGCGTGGTTTTATGGAATTGTGATGAATTTGAAACGAAGAATATTCTTCGCAATTTGAAACAATTTGAAATTAGTTCGTACGATGAAGCGATGATTAAAGCAGAAAAAGAGATAATGAAATATGCGTATGTGGAAAATCAAGCGGGTTGTTTAAAAAATGAAACATTTTTTGTGCAACAAAATGGTGATGCTGATTTGGAAAAATATACATTTTCAAATGCAATGGTAGGCTCGGTCAAATTGGGCATATGGGAAGCAATGCTTGAAGACTATATTGATGGACTGGCTGATGTTACAAGTGATTTAAAGAATGGACGACGCATTAAAATGTCACGATCATTAATTTTACGAAAAACCGGCGAACTATTTGCACTGAAGCATTTGATCAATTTAGAATCAGATCTACTGGAGACACCCGACTTTTACTGGGATCGAGAAAAACTGGAACAACTTTTCAGCAAAACATCCACCTATTTCAGCATTTCAAAACGCAAACGGGTATGAGCGCACATGTGATTATTTAATTTTCTATTTCGATTCTCATTAACATATCGATAAAACGATGTTTTTTCTTTGGCAGACTATTAATGAAAAGATCAACCATTGCATCGAACTGACTGAATTGATTTCATCGAATTTGAACGACGCACATCATGTACGACTGGAATGGATGATTATCGTTTTAATTATGGTAGAAGTTGCATTTGAAACAATCCACTATATTGATCGGTATGTTGCCGCTGGTGTTGAAACTAATACATCAAAAGAGAAATTAAGCTAGATTTTTTTTGATTAACAATCAATTCGATTAATAGATTTTGCATTTTGGAAATGTATAGAATTGTTTTTTAAGGTCTGTGTTACATTAAATGCGTTGCTAATATAATTTATTTTATGCTGAGAAAAAATAGAATTGAAAAGAATAATAAAATGTATAAATATGATTGTTTGAATAGAAAAAGACTGTGTTTAATTTACCACTTTGAAAAGTCTCCAAACGTCAAAACACAGAGTTTAAGCGAACATTTCGGAACTCACCCCAGAAAATGCATTTGAATACAAATTTCTAGAATATATGCGAACTGTATTAAAAGAGTCTTCCTTTAAATGAAAAGCATTTTTTTAAATGTCGAAACTATTGTGTGATTTGAACAAATGAAGACGAATGAAGATATTGCACGAAAATGAGTCGCACAATTAAACTCTATTCACTTGTAGGCAAATAGAATTTAACTGAATCATTTGTATATTAACCAAAACCGAACTTTCACTTCAACTGAAAATGTAATCCAATCAGAAAAAACGACATTTTTCCAAGATGATTTTCAAAATCACATAATCAAAATCTTTTTAAAGAAGGAGTTTTTTGTGTTTCACGATATTTACATTCATAAAATATAAAAATAAATTGTTAATTTTTTCACATTTCTTGCAATAATTACAATTGTTAATTTTTAACAACATCAATTTTATTCGCTAATTTTCAACATTTCGTCACGCTTATTTAAAATTACGTCCGTGTCATAAAAATCCTATACCAAGACATGTGTTTGATTGTATACAAAAAAAAAATCTATTTCGATTTTCCCACTTTGAAATGTCTCCAAAAATCGAAATGTCACAAAACGCCGGGTTCAACATAATTGCGGAATGTATTCACCACTAACAGCAGTCAAATGTCACTTTTGTAAATGCAAGCCAAGTAATAGCAAAAAAATAACAGAAATTTAAGTGAAACAATATTAATTTGAAACAATCGAAATAAAAAATGGATTCATTTTTTGTGCAACTGAAGAAATTAAGTGACTATAAGCTGTATGGTCAAGCCCTTCAAATTGTGAGTGAATAGAATTTGGTTTGATTCAAATACGAAAATAATGACTGATCTAAGGACTCTCTCATAATCTTGTTCTTTCTTTGAATGTACCAGGCTTTAGTACTAGAGGCAGACTACGAAAAAGATCGTTCATTGTTGATACCTGAACAGTATTTTTTACTGCAAATTTACATTGCACAGAGCTACAATCATCGAAAGCAATATCGCAAAGCTGCACAAATCTATCGCAATGCATTGATTGCGCGCAAACAAATTGTAAAGGGCAAAAGTGCAATGGCTATGAACTATGAGAACCTCATTGAAATGTATCCGGAAAATGAAATACGCTATCAAATTGCACTTAGTCTGGAACAAGTGAACGAATTTCAAGAGGCATTATCAGCACTAAATGGTATTTCGAATCGTCAGCGCAATCTTACCATTAATATGATGATTGGAAAACTATCAATGCAAAATGGAAAATGTCAAAATGCCGTGACCGCTTTTGAAGCAGTATTACGAGAATGCCCAATGGCTCTCGATGCTATAAAAGAATTATTGACATTAGGCGTAACTGAATTGGAAATTAGCAACATCATTTCAGAAAGTTTGTTTTTTATCAATTTTCATTTTTAGTTGGTAAATTTTTAAAAACATTTTGATTTCTTTTAGCAAGTCTTCCAATTCAAGTTGTGGACTGGATCAATACTTATCTCGATGCCTCGGCGGCGATGAAAAAATGTAAATTTACCGAAGCGATCTCATTTCTTGAAACCATCGAATCAAAGCCGCAATTCGGAAACAATGAATTGATTACGGTTATGCTAGGGCAATGCTACTACTTAAATGGCGATCATGATACCGCTCTTACTCATTTTCAGCGTGCGTACTCCGCCAATAACGACTGTTTGGATGTACTCAGTTAGTATTTTTTTAAACATGTTAATGAAAAGAAGAAAAAATAATTAATTTAAATGTGTTACGTTCTCTGTCTTGATTAATACACTTGAAATTAGATATGATGGGCGCAATCTATGCTAAGAAAGGCGACTCCACGGAACTGGAAAAATTAACTCAACTTTTTGTGAACGCAGCGGAATACACATCGGAGCATTGGCTCATTTATGGCTATCACTATTATGTTATGAAAAAATTCGAAAAATCCTCTTACTTCGCGCATAAAGCATGCTATCTAAATCCGCGAAATATTGAGGCTTGTCTTTTAAAAGGTATTTTTCAATTATTTCGTATTAGAGTCTGATTTCTGGACATTTCTTTCATGTATGTATGTTGACACATAATGATGTCTCTTTTCGTTTCTTTGTTTGGTGCAGCTCGTGTTTTCCTTGAGTTGAAGAAGTACGATGAAGCCCTTATTCAGCTAAGACTTTTGATCCAGTATGCAAATAATCGATTTGAAGTGCATGAATGTTTGGTGCATGCTTATATTGGAATGTCTCGATGGCGCGAAGCGCAATTACAAGCAAATGAAGCATATCGAATTTTGGGCAAATCGCCGCGCAATTATGTCGTAAGTACATCCAATCTACTCACATTGATGATAAAAGACTATATTTCTCAGCCAGTATGGTTGAAGCCTATCGACCTATTCTTCTTTATAATTGTGATTACTTTATTTGATTGAATTTTAGTTGGGTGCTCAAACTTATATTGCGGGAAACACATTGGCGGCACGATCAAAGGCAAAACCATACTTAGAAAAGGCATTGAAATTGAATAAAAATTATCAGCCGGCCATTCTATTTTTGGTTACATTACTAGTGGAAGAAGGAAACACATCGAAGGCCATACAATTGCTACGAAAATTGGCTGCAGTAAGACCATCACCGGAAATTTACTCGAAAATTGGCGACATTTATGCAGAGCGCCAAGAAAGGAAAGAAGCTATCGAATGCTATACAGAAGCTCTGCAGTACGTAACTGTGTCTCTTTTTTTAATTGCAACAATTTTTGAGCAACAAATTATTTGTTTCAGTTTGGATCCGTTGAATCGTAGAGCACTCAGCCAGTTGGAAGTATTGGAAAAGCAATCAAATAAAGATGATGAAGCTGGCCCATCGAATATCGGTAACAATGATGATGATAATTCCGATATGATGGATGTTCAAACAGATGCCACTGATGCTGGCGGCGAAGAGGGTGATGTTGTACCTTTGCCGGGAGAAATCGAAAGTGAAACTCTATGGTCTGACACAGATCAAGAAGTATTGCAACCGTATCAAGACTAAAAATTGAAGATTTTTGTTTGGATTTGAATACTTTTGAATGATTCTTTATTATATCATTCCAAACATACATCTTCATGGATATATTGATTATAATCAATTTTTTAATAATTTTAATCAATAAAGTTTTTATCTATTTGTTAATCGAATGAAAAATAAATCAAATCATTGAAGTACTAATTTATATGGAAGGCTTACAAAACTTATAATAAATAACCTGATATTTTCGTGATGTGGTTCTTATTCGATATTCATGGCACTATTTCCTATAAGATTTCCATATGTTTATATTCTCTTTCTCCAAATTTTGATCCATGTTTTTAAAAGTAAATCGATTGTTATTTAAGGACGGTGTTTTTGGCGACACTCAAGCGATCACGATTTCATCGAAGGTGCAATAACCGATTTGAATGCCTTCATTTCTTGGAAAAAAAAGAGCGTTGACCATTTTTGGAAATTGTTTTGGTTTCCCCATCTTTTTGCTGTAAATCGTGCAAATATTTCATTTTTTTTCTTCTCTTCGAAAGCTAAATGATGTCAAGTGTATCAAGGCCATTTGGTGAAGCGGAGAAAAATGGAAAGGAACAAAAAGTGTCATCCACACGCGTATGAACCGATATAAACAAAACCAAAGGCAAACTTGATGTCGTATAAATCAATTAAAGCTGCAACATCATTCACGATTTTCGTAGCTAGAGAAGCTGTACTGACACTTTGGATTAACATTGGTCTTTTTAAACATATCTTTATTATTCCTTACATCATGTGCTCATGTCCAGACCGGAGATTGTTCACTCAACACCAGAATTACGACATAATTCTGCCGAAGAAAAGATTGCGCGGGTAGCGCAACAGAAAGAAAACCGCGCCAAAAAAAATTACCATGTGTCACATTATGATTGCATGCCATAAATGGAAGTGGTTGGCAGTGTGTGTCTTTATCTCGATTGCTTGCACCAGACCCAGCGCACTAATTGATCTCAATAAACAAGGCAATAAAAAGAACGGAAAGTATAAAATATAAAAGAGCGAAAGAGAGAGAACAAGCGGGAAAATCGAGATAAATAAAGTCGAGCACTTTTTTTCTGAGTGAATGATGGTAGCTGCTGTGCAAAATATCTACGTAAAAAAATATCATGAAATCGACAACGAAAACAATGTTTCAGTCTCAATAAATTCATTTAATTGTTTCAGCCGGATAAGCATCTAATTTTAAGTCGATTCGCAATAAATTATTGGTCGACCGAATATGGTGTGCATATTATGATCACTTGCACTTGCAAAATTATTATTTTACAATAATTTATGCCTGTTCTTTGATCGTAATTGCAAGATAATTGAATTCAATGAAAAGAAGATAATTTTATATAAAAATTCCGTTCCAATGAGCGTCGAAGCTCATTGAATCTCGTGCGATGAAATGCATTTTTCTCTTTTTTGTTGTTACGATTGAACAGCGCTCTTGAAAAGTAACTTACTGCATTCCATATTTTAAAAAAATTACATTGCGCAGTGAATTTATTAAAGAAATGCACTCAATTAAAGCGTTCTTCGTACTCTTAATTGAAACTTCAAAATCGGTTTGTTCGCTTAATATATCCTTTATTAGGTCAAATAATGCATTTGTTGTACATTTTTGTTACCAAAATTGTTTTTCGTTCAAGTTCAATGTATTGCAAGGTCACTTCAAAATAAAGGGAAACACAAAGAAAGAACATTGAGTTTCCATTTAAAAATCGATGATAAATTGAGTGACAAAAGCTAAATAATGACATTCTTCCAAAAATGATTGTGTCTTTTTTTTGTCGCGCGACTTTAAGCTGTTCACCAATTTGAGCAAAATGTATACAACAAGCAACATATTCACAAGTCGTACTGTGACAAATTATATTTTATGGGTAAACACACATTTATTTCTCATGTCAACGCAATTGTCGAATTTTATAAGCAATAATGCGTGCAAAAAGTTCGGTCAAAAGTAAGGTCATGGTTGGCATGGTATTGGCATGAATCACATTTTATGATTCATAGTTTTCGGATACATTAAAGAGAGCAAGTGAGCGCGAGTACTGGGCGGAATAATACACCCTCAATGTAAAAGTCGTGCACAAGGCCATTTCATTTGCGTTTCGCATGAGAATGCAGTGCATCCTTTGTGCGCGCAACAGTGTTTTTCCATATATTCAGATGGATAAATTGCGATTCATGCGGATTGAATTCGAAATGCGGAAAACAAGGGCGAACTTATGAATCACACTTAAACAAAATTGTATTTTGAATTTTGTACGCATTTTTCACCTTATTTTTATTCGATTTAAATTTCTAATTGATATTTCCTTATAGAATTCTAACACAAATTTATGACCTACGAGCATATAAATACGCAAACATAAATGGGCAATTAATATACGGTGCCTCCGCAACAAATACACATCCATACGTCTAGACGGTGTGAGTTTTAAAACAGCCCAAAAAAATGCCATCAACACCACTATAATCATCGGATTGCACGAATGGTTTTTCTCTCTTCCAATTTAGCGGTATGTGTTTGATTTAACTGTCTCTACAGCACAATGCACTGCACTGTCTCTCTGTCATCAAACGGATCGCGATTCCATAAACAATATATGTGTGGTGTTCGTATTGAAACGCATTATAACAAACATGCGGAACCATGCAGTTGTACGCTTGCGTACGCCCGATCACTTGCAACAAACCGAAAGCAACAGTAGCAAATCGACACACATCGAAGCGTGGCAAACGATACGGATGCGAGAGAATAAATTTGAAGAAAAAGGCGAAATAAACGCAGTAAACATAGTTGAAAATTGCACAGCCGAACTCAATTCTCATACACAGATAGAGTCAACGAAATCAAGACGGAAGAAGTATGCTACGATTAGCGGCAAACGTCAACCGCTGCACAACATACATACGAATAGACAGAAAAGAGAGTGAGAGACACCGCATTCAAGCAAACATTTTTTTCGATCCAGCGCCCATATGATTCGTTCATTCCATGTCAGTCGTAAGCCAGCAGTGGAACAAACGTCACGTTTATATATATTTCTTTTGTGTTCTTCGTATTCGTATTTATTTTTATGTTCAGTGTTTTCTTTCGTAACCGTATCGCAATTTTTCAATTGCTCAAAATTAGCCGAAAACCGATTTGATGAATAAATCCATCAATTTCTGAATCATACCGATTATAAATAAAAGTGTGAATAAGTGTTAAACGAAAAAAGACGGTTAAAAATCAGAACATTTTGCCAAAGGTGCACATGCGCCCATAAAACAGTTCCAGTTAGAAAGAACTTTTGCATGAATATTTTTTTTTCCGGATTTATTTTCTCCACTATATAGACACAGAGACAGAGACACACAACGAGTTAGTGTGATTTTTTTTGTTTAGATGGATTGAATTTTCTCTTGTTGTGTCAAATACACAACCTCTGAGTTTTTCTTCTCCACCTTTCATTATATACATAAACAATTGCAAAGAAAATTCGTGAATTGAGTGACTGTCAAAACTAAAAGGAAAAGTGCACTTCGATTTGAGTCATTTCACTTTTTTTTTCTCTCAATTCAAATGATGTGAACATAAGAAAACTTTTACCCTTCTTTTGTCAACGTATTTAAAGAATACAATGTAAATCCGGAATATTTAAGGACTAAGCATTCAAAGAAAAGCATTGCTAATCAATTCATAAAAAGTGACGTTAATTTATGTAGATATTTTTTATTATTTCATGCTTGAAATTAAATCACATAAAATTTGTTTTTATGGACCGAGGTCACGTGATTCGAAAGAAAAATAATTCAACATCGGACATCTCTTATCACAACAAATAAACATTGATTTCTTTTTAATTCGCGTGTGTTGATTAAGGAATTGATTTCATTTTGAAAAGAAATATTAACTGCAAGTTTTTGTGACGAAAATTCAGTGTGTCTGTGCATTAGTGTTGTTATCATTATCGTCCCTTCACTATTCAACCGTACAACAGCTGGAAATATTTTTCGAGTTTATCACAATCGATTCTTCTAGTTCAACAAATAGATAAGGTTTGTTTTTGAGATTATACCGACCATTTTTTTCCGTTTCTACAACAACAATATGAACTATTGAACTTATTTCAATGCATTTCCATGTCATAAAATGAACATTCATCCAAATGACTAACAAATCTGACTTTCTTCTTTCCATCACATTCAAAACATGTTATCACGAACCGTCATGTCAAAAGAAAAAAAAATCATTAAATGGCTATGCGCCAGGTCAACGATACTGAAAAACAAAAGGGAAAAAATGCGATATAGAATCTGAATTTTGTCTGCGGCACATAATTTGCTTGATGAAATTTTCTTCAAGCACGCCACTTCAGTGACAGTCGTCGCCAATCTATTTCCGTGTGTGTTCTTTTTTATGTCGCTTTCCGAAAGGAAACCGACCAAAAAATTCCGCATTCGTTTCGTTTGTATTGTAAATTTGCCCATGTATGTGGTGTATGAGTGTTGCGATTTTCAACGCTCTTCACGCGAAAACTCTCTAGATCTTGATTAGCACTATCGAAAATTGAAATAAAAAAAAAATCCTCCGACTCGCGATTAAAATACAAAACGAAGAGGAAAAAACTGAATTTTCCGGACTGCTATTCACACTTTAATGGTCGTGATTTCCATTTCAAAAGAACGCTAAAGAACAAACAACTGGAATACAATCAGACATTGAAACGGAAACGTGAGACTTTTCATTTCGTCTGGTAGATTTAATAAATATGCACTTTGCGTCTTCGAATTTTTTATATTATATATGGAAGTGCTTACGTTACATGCGATGCCGGGGCGTATTTAAAAATCGTTATAGTGATTGTTGTTCCCAACCATCGACTATATTTTATATTATGTGGCATTTTCAATGCCATTGCCACATCGTGTTTGGTTGTTGTTGCCACCAATTGTAAATGGTTTATGTATGGTGCGGCAATATGGAGAGTGAAAGATAGAAAGAGAGAAATTACAAATCGATAAAAATTGTCGACGAATGTATTTTGTTGCTCTCTTCCGACTCTCACAACCGGAGTCATGAACGAATTAAATATAATCGTTATATGTTTATATTTTGCTCTATAAAACACACAAGCACATACTCCCGAGAAATTCTCTCTTCGTTCCCATCATTCAATGTTGTCTATATTTATAGTACAATTCTATATAGAGTTTGTATCGCATATTGGCGATAATAAAACTTGAAGTTGCTCTTCGTTTGCCATACGCAAGCAAATGTTTCGTCTACGTAAGCCGGCACACACAGAGAGAGAGAGAGAGATAGAAAGAGCAATCGTATTTCCAATTCCGAAATAGTTCAAGCTACATCTGACAAACCGAGACACCAAGTAATGTCTCGCGAAGTGAGAGTTGCAAAAAAAAATGAGAATTGTGCGCGAAAGAGAGCGAATGTGCGTGAACTTGTTGTGTATAATTGGTTTTGATGTATATTTGATGATGGCATTAAAATAACACCATTAACTAGCACCTATAGATCCACATGAATGCATGCTTCAACGATGTTGCATTTCAATGTAACTATGTCGATGGTAAATTTCCGAATCGAATAAAAATGCAATTTGACTCGCTCTAAATTTGCTTCGAATTGGAATTTTATTGGCACCATGATGCTGCTGCCGTATGTGTAACATCCACAATTTCAACTTTCACCGAGTGCACTGCAAATTAGAAAATAGCTTCACTCATTGTACGTGTGTGTGTGTGTGTAGATCGCAAGTCAATTTGCAACATCAAAAGGAACATTTCAATATTCTAATCCTATCAAGTCGATTGCCATTCCCTCCCATTTGAAATATCACATGAAATCTTTCTTTCTGAATCGTGTCTATATGCATTTCGACTCGATTCTCTTGCGCTACTTCAATTCTAAAATGACATTACGAACACTGCAAACCTATTAAACAAACATAAATTCTGGCGCATTTTCAAATTAGTAATGTTATGCGATTCGATAGGAAACTATGTGTGTTTATCACATGCGTGTGTGTGTGTACATTTGGTGCCATTTAAATTGGAAATGAAAGAAAAATAAATGTAAGCTCACATGCTGAGTGCACACTGCACACACAAAGAATGAAAGAAAGTCTCCGATCGTCTCAAGTACGTATTCATGTTGTTGAACGGTCGATTATTGTGTTGCTTTACTGTTTGTTTATTTTGATTGGCTGCGAAAGTATTTGCATGAGCTTCTCATGAAAATGGGATTTAAGTAGAATTATTGTGTTCACTTAATATATACTTTATTGTGAATAAAACATTGTAAATGCGCCACCATACAGAAACACACACACACATACATAAGTACAATGTGTGCGTCAGTCGAGTCAACGACTCAAATAGTTGGATTCGTTGGCTCTGTACAACGATTTATGCATGACACCACATAATTATTGATTGATATAAATATTTCAGACCGTTCGGTGAAAATGTATTGTGGCACGACAGAAATGCACGGACCCATCGATCAAGTGGCGCAAACGTTCGCCATACCGTCTCCTCCTCACAATTAAAATACACATATACCTACGGAAATTTTCCTTAATACAAAGGAGTGCTGTCGTTTTTTCCTGTTTTTTTTTTTGGCAATTAACATTTCAACGCACTATTTTTACAATTTTGGGTTCTTTTCGGTATTTGGCAGTAGCTCTATTTTTATTGAGAGCTAAACCAGGAAATGCATTTCTTACATTTTACGCAATTAATTACACACTTTTAGTCACAACAAATGCATCAAATGAGAGCAAGGAACATTTTAATTAAGTGTACCAATCTTAGAAAAATACATCCACACGTACTGAGAATAGTTACCGCTTCAATACGATCAATCTGATTCTGTTAATTTATTTGATAGACATTTCCATAAACGTCAATACTGCACTTGTTCTTGTTAACAGGTCAATTAACAAACGGAATTTTTTTTTCGCGCCAATCGATACAAGCGCTTGGGGCATTTCTTTGTTTATATGCTGGTTTTTTTTTCATATTCCGAGAAATTGCAATTATCTACGTTGCATTGACTCACAACTCTGTGAGTCACAAATAAGATGATTTGCTACACGTCACGTTGGACATTCACTGATTATTCATAAATCAAAAGCAATTTCTATATCATAAATAGCCGGCGGTATAAATCAATCGATACTCGATTACGTAGTGTACACGAAACGGAAATTAGAGCATTTAACACTTTTGCAATTCTACTAAATCAAATCACTTATCTTGCGATATATTTTTCTAAATGGAAATCCTGCACTGAAAGTCGATACACTTGCTCTAATTTAACCCTCGTTAAAAAGTCATCGAGAAATGAGAAAAAAGTCAGCAAACAGCTTTACGCTTGTATTTCACAATGTAATTGGCACACAGCAAATGAACAAGTGACCAAATGGTTATTGAATTAATTTATATTAAAATGATATTTAGCTATACAAGCAAAAAAAAAGTCCGAGGCAGCTGCACCACACATAATCTTATAAATTCATTTGTAAGCCATTCAAAAAATTAATATAAGAAATGCTATAAATGTGTATTTGTGTGTGTTGTAATTCATAAAATGTGCATTAAACACTTAAAATTAAACTTGGTGTCAATTTATTGTGAAAATTACCGTTCGTTTACTGTGTTTGCATGTCATACGTTGCTCTCGTTCGGTGTTCATAGCATGGCTTGCAATTAAATCCCAAGCAAGTTATAAGCGAAAATGAACACACAACGGCAACGAAAAAAAAAAACATCATCGTTTGAAAAATGTCATCGTGAACGAATCAAAAAAATCAAATAAAAAAATTACTCAACGCGCTACCACATTCGTAACAAAGCACAGACACACAACAGCACCGACTGTTCTACCGTGAAATGAAGTGTACAGTTTTAATTAGTGCAAAGTAATGTCGGCTTGCAGTGTGTTCGCCCATTTTTTCACGTAATCTCATCTGCACACATTTCAGATATATTTACATAATATTGTCACCGTCAACAGCAGCAGCACATTGCAGCCACTATAGTTGACTTGGCTTAACACGCATATTACTTACAAAACAATTGCATCAGATTGAATGCTTGGTTTGCTCATTAGATCCAGTTACTTTTGTTAAACGAAATCGAATAAAGAACATCAGAATGCCGCAACAAAGTGTGCAATTACAAAAAGCGATCTTCATTATTTGTAGTACATTCAATCGTTCGCTCTCTCGCTCACCGATCAAAATCGAGAGGAACGTCTCGACAGAATGAAGGTTGTCGTGCAACTTAAAATCACATTTATTTTCAATTTTTATTTCCATCTCGCTCAATCGCAATCTCGATTCATCCATCGAAATTGACATCGAGATTTGTCATTTACGCTTTTCAGCAAAACAATTTCAAATTATCATAATTATTTTTCAATTATATCTATTGATTTGAATGTGTCGTTCAATTCCATTGAAATCGAGCCCAAAAGCGGTGAACAGCGGACGACCTCCACTTGTCTCATTAGGCATTGTTTTGTCGCAATATATTCAACACAAAATCTGACGATATATTTTTTTTTGCATTTTTACGATCATGCACCGTTTTAGGAAAACGGGGAAATAAATCATATTTAATACATTCAATTTTCTATTTTTGTAAATGAATCAGCCTGTTTGAAGCAGGAAAGCAATATCAAACAATTAAATTCTGACAATCATTATTTTTTTTCCATTACACTTTTTATAAACATTTCCCATTGTTGTTGCACGCGAGAGGAAAAAAATTGTCATAAACATACGATACACTCACACTCACACTCAAAACAGCATTTTTATTATAATTGAAGTTTAATAAACAGCACTGATTCAATTACTTTATAAATTTTCCATTTTGGAGTCATTTAGTGTGCTCCAAAAAAAACGTGCACCGTTTTGTTCACTAATTACATTTTTCACTTAACCCAGAAAAGTAGTTTCCACTTCAATAAAAATGAAGTACATATCACATGAAATGCAAAATTTCCAAAACCAGCAATTCCTCGATGCAGCAATGCGACATTCAGGCAACTCCCTATTGGCAATAGCATGCATCGCATATAATATATGCATACTTTATAAAATAAGACATAAAATCAATACCTCCGCCGTATATTATGATAAAATGTTGTTGTTCGAAACCATGAAATATTGAATATACAGTTTGGTCGTCATAAATGACAGTGAAGAGAAGGACGAAAAAAAGATAAAACCATAATAGTATCTCGTTTGTGGTAGCTTCCAGCTGTTGATAAATGGCATCAGCACTTGTGTTCGATGCACAATTTAATCGACATTAAGATTGCGTGCATTAGCATTGATCATTCATTAATTTGCAAAACTCGATTTGTTTTAGCGCGTACATTTATCATCCACGGGCTTGCTTGATGAACGCTAATAGACTATTTTTTTCTCATTCGAAAGAACACGCAACGCATATAGAAAAATCAATAATCATTTTTTGCTGGCTTATTTTCTGTAACTTTTTCATCGGTCGGTTTGTTTCCATTGCTCCGTGACTCTTCTTCGATTCATTTTTTTTTGTGTTCAACTATTGATTGAGTACCTGCTCTCAATGCGAACAAGCGTAGTTGTAACGGTAAAACGTACTTTTCAATTTGGCCAATTCTCTTCATCACTCTTAAACGCCCATTCAAACATTACAGTTCACTCTTTTCAATTCACAAAATAATGACACAAAAAAACAACACGCAATGAACAGCAGCATTTTGTCTTGTGTTTGTGTGTATAGACCCAAATTCGAGACTACTCATGCGTCACTGAATCTGTACTTTAAACATTTACTCTTCTTTTCCTGTCTATTGTGGATGCAATTTTCATTAGTATTGAACAAAACAGACGTTTGAAAATCAGTTCAACACAAATGTGTTGTCAGCTTGTAATTTTTCGTTCAGCACATTTAAATGGCACTGAAATAGAGCTGAAAATATTCGTTTTGTTTTCGCAATTGCCAATCACCAGACAGAACACACCTATTGATACAATTGACTGTTATGTTGTTGTTTTTTTCACTCATCTTTTGGTAGGTGATTTAGCTTTGAATACCATAAAAATCAGTTTGATATTCTAAATTCATAAATTGGAGTTTTTTTACAGTTGTGTTTTTTTATTGAACATGCCCAATAAGCGTTGAATTTTCAATGGAAATGAAAAGATTATGGTGATTCGGTCACAAGCCACTCGTGAACATGTCGAATTTATTGTCGCACAGGGAAATCAAATCGTAAATATTTATGAATAGAAGTGAACAGCGGCCAAAAAAAGTGGTTCGATATCAGTTTCGTACGTTAAATTAGAGCGCATCGCATAACACGAGACAAAAACACAAATGCACAAAGAAAGAGAGGGAGGGAAGGGAAGGGAAAATTCCCCTCAATAACAATGGAATCGGATATGGTCATAAAAATCAAACAACACGTTGCATATCGCAGCTACGAATTATAATTTGCAGTATTGTCTCTCTCATTGTTGTTCGAACCAGAGAGACCACAGTTTTGATTATCTCAATAGCATCTATTAAACATAGAGAGAGAGCCATATATTACATTAAGCTATGGCTAAAAATATGCGATTAAATTCCATGTGCTTGCACATTGCACACACTGAAAATAGCACCCATGGCTAATTCATAATAATCATAATTTTGCAATCGAGAATAATATGGCTACGAAAAATCGCCAATAAACATCTATTTTGGGCAAGTTACATTTCCTCAACGTGGCACTGTGCAATATGCATATGCATATCATCTGGTTTTTGTGTCTTTGTCTTTCGTTTTGGTGATAGCGTAAAAATGAGCAGTAAAAACACAACGATGGTTTTTAATAAGCGCCATCCCAATTTCGAATGCAAACATGTTACCGTTTGTTCCAATTTTGTGAGTCTTTGTTACAATGTGTGTATCCATTGCAGTGCTGGTAGACAATCATCGCTTTGCGCTCGAACAAAAAAACAAACGAAAAAAGAAACGATAAACATATAAGACACAAGCCAAAGAATAAAAGCCAGCCGAGTAAATTGCAATTTACAGTAAACGCTGATGCATAGACAAAAGAGAGACGCGACTATGGGCAGGCATTGTGCTTATGTGTGTTTCTGTTTGTCTATGCAATAACATAAATATTTAAATGATTAAATCTTGCGCGCTTAGAGCACGATAAACAAGATATAAAGTCAACTTGAAACGCTTCTCGTTCGGTGAAAACGATCACGTTTATCACATCAACGTAATTTTTATGACTGCAGTTGATGTTTATTAACGCGATTTTAGGCGGCTGCCGTTGCTGCTGAATCATTTGCATTTGGGTTATTCTCGTTAAAATCACAGCCACAAACTCAAAATCAGCTGAGAAATGTTTCTTCCTTTTTTTGTCTTCATTTTCGTTTCATTCATAGTGGCATACAACACGGTCGAAAATGCCAAGCAATTTGGGATATTGTAATCTCTTGTCATTATTTCAATGAACGAGAGCAAAGTCCACATATGCGAATTACAATGTGTATAAAACATAGCTGGAAACAATAGCAAAATCATATTCAAATTAAATGTTAATAGAATTCGCAGTCACTCAAAATTCGTTTCATTGTCGATTTATGGTGCTCCAAACGATCAACGAAATAGAAAAAATGGTGCAATTTATACTGTGGCTGTGGCTTCTAACACACTGAACTAACAGCGTGAACATTATATAGTTGAACTATAAACGTTCATGTGTTTTACAAAAATGGAATGCTTTTTGTTTCACTTTGTTCGATCATAAACATTTCTTGGCTTTATGGATTTTCATCGGCTGTGAATAGTTCACATCGGCTCTGTGTACACGGTATCGAGGAACAAAACACATAACTGTTTCGATTCGATTCGTTTCGATTTGTTTTGTGCGAACGAAATGGTATTCGGTTGGGAAATTATTATGGATTCGACGTGCAAATAGCACTATTTTGTTCTATGAACAGCGATAGAATTTATTTGTACACTAATAAATGCTTGCTCGTTTCCATTATTATTATCATCAGCAGCCACCCACATTGTGCTCACATTGAATTGCTTCGAAATGACGGTTAATGTACTTCAATGGATCGCCTCGTAATTCGTTATTTCCTCTTGACTGTATCGCAGCGAAGAAAAATTAGTGTGTTGAAAATGTACATAAAGACACCAAAGATTTATTGGTTCGAGGGCATTATAGTGTGGCAATGGCGATTGGGCATGAGCTCAATGTACCAACAATTTTAAGCCGAATTCTATTGATTTTTATTCTATTTGTACCTCAATCCGTAGTTTCACAGTCGAAGTTTCAAGAAGAAGAAAAAAATCCACAAAGAAAATCAACGTGTGCTGCTTTCACAGC
Organism: Contarinia nasturtii; assembly: GCF_009176525.2. Classification (NCBI taxonomy): domain Eukaryota; kingdom Metazoa; phylum Arthropoda; class Insecta; order Diptera; family Cecidomyiidae; genus Contarinia; species Contarinia nasturtii. The sequence goes on along the minus strand of NW_022197885.1, from coordinate 713,618 downwards.
GAACAGAATTGGTGCCAGTCGAAAAATATTTTATCCTTAATACCTAAACCAACATACTTTATTTGGCAGAACGTGCCAAGAAAATCCGGCTATTGAAAATCAAGAACTTTTTCATTCACTTCGAAAAGAATGTTCATCAAATACTTTCCAATGCAACATTTTAATAAACTTGTGACAGTCAGCAAAAGAAACGAATAATATATTCTGGTATTTATAGACAAAAAGTGGCATAAAATTTCAATTTAAAGAGTCTTGGAATGTTGTCAACGGGAAAGACATTACGCTGTGCAGAACGAACCGAACATCCTTGTCGTCACAAGAGAGAATGCAGATGATATAAAAAAAATAACATTACTTTTTTTTCTTCTTGCGATTATTGTAAATCGTACAATTTCAGCTTTTTTTGCGCCGAATTCATTTCCATATTGTGTCAATTTATGTGCCAAAAAATGTAAAAGCGTTTGGCATACACAAAGAAATTTTGTGCATTACGTATTTTTTCCATGCGGATTTGAGTTATTTATGTTAAATCGTCATGTAGCTAAAGGCTTTCGAGCTCTTTCGAATAACAGAGCTTTGTTACTCTTATATTGCGTAATAGCAAGCGCATTGAGAGTCCCCTTTCAATTGCTTTTACCGTACCAAGTGAATTTCCTCATTTGTATGTGGTGCATGTCGTTTAACCATAAAATTGAAACCATTTTTTTGTTGTTGTTCGCTTATTCGTCTCCGTTGCATATATTGGATTACACATGGTGCTGCTGTCAATAGCGTGCAAAGTGAAAAGAGACGGATCTCGTCTGAATTTCGGTGGCTTCAATCCATTTCCCGAAAATTGAAATATCGCAAAATTACATGCGACTATATATCTGTACGAAAGGCATATAGGTGTGCTAAGCACTTCACCTGAATTCATATTTTTATGCTAAAATGTAATCACTTTCTTTCCCTTCATTTGATTCGCGTTCAATGGTTTGCAGTATCTGTCAAACCGCAAGCGCTCAACATGTCCAAAAAATTATATTTAAATTTCGACGGCTGCTTTATATATATGTATTTTTTTTTAAATGAGAAACAAAATGAAATGTAGACGAGAAAAAAAATGAGATTTCACTTTAACCGTGTACGAAGAAATTATGGAAATCAAAATTATAATAACAGAAAAATATTTAATAAAAAAAAATCCCAATCAATTTGTTGACAATAAATCACTTCTCGTCTCGCGCATTGTCTTTTCGTCTTAATTTCGATGCTTGTTTGCCGAAAATGTCGAGAGTTGATACTGTTTTTTGTCTTTATGTCTGCACTTATTTCGCGTATTCACACATGTTTAATATTACAAGCAATGTTGATGTAAACAACAACAGCAGCGACAGCAAAAAATGGAAATTTCAAAAAAAAAAAATGAAATAAAATGAAAATAAATGAACAACCGCAAATGAATTGTTATTTTTGTTCGGTGTAATGTGGTTCTTATGGCATCATTCGCACTTTTTCTTGTTCCTTATTCGATGCGCATATTTTGTTCATTTGTCATGTAATAAATAATCATAATTGCATACAATCATAAATTAGCTGCAGGACGCTGTCGACGTTTTGGTAAAGTGCATCGCAGGGGCCGACACTTTTAAAGTGTTCACTGCACACTGATTTCGGGTTTTGTTGATCTGTGAATTAAAGAAAAAAACAACCGAAAGAGTCGAAAACACTGAAATTGACGATTTTTGCAAATACACACACAAAACATTCTCTTTCCACTGCAGTTTTAGTTATGAACGCATTTGATTTATCGAACTAAAACAGATTCGCATATAAGAGAAGCTACAGTCTCGCATAATGACAGCCAGAATGAAAGGAAATTGTTGATGTTGAAGTACGTGCATATTGGGCACTTTTGTGTGAATCAATCGAATCAAATATAATATTATGCCCGCTCTTAGTCAGTCAATTTATGGTATTTTGCCTTGAACAAATTCCACAATGCAGCAGATTATATGCATGTGATGAATTAACACTTCACCAGACAAAACTAATCACTTTGATAGGGAAACGAAAATGGAACTTATGCAATCGATATTCGATACACAAGGAAAAATTATTGATTGGGCGTGGAATGAATAAAAATTAATGGATTCGCAATCCGAAATAAAGTGTATGCACAATATGAAATTTATGTTTGTGATTTTCATCGCATTCATCATCATACATTTCTGGATTCGTTGCATTCAAGTTTCATTACGATGGCTAATGCCTTATTGAATTATTATTATGTATTTACTTTCGAGACCATATTTTTAATTGATTTTTTTTTTTCGAAAAAATAAAATAAGGTAAATTCATTCCCATCGGGTTTGGGTCCATGAAATTATTCAATAGCATTCGCAATCATTTTTTATTTAAAAAAAATTTACCAGACGTGGCTCTTTTCTTCTACTAGTTTTCTGACTCCGACTGTAATACAGCCAAATGATGTAAAACCCCCCAAAAACAGATTCATTGGCCGAAAAAATTGATTAATTTTTATTGATTATATTCGAGTGAATTTGTTTTATTCTGTGCAACAAAATGCAGTCAAAATTGATTACCATTTAGGTCCTTTAGGTAAAATGCGGTCATGTACCGCACAGCCTCAGGCAGTGGCTATTCGCAAAATTTGTTGTGCCAAAAATTAATGTAAATAATCGAAGTGAGAGAGAGAGAAGAAAAGAGGTTCAGCGCCAAACAATGCATTGATAAATGACGTTAATTTAAAAGATTTCCTTCATTTTACATAAATATCATGAAAATTGGCAGTATTTTGACCACACAAACCGAGTCAAAATGTCCCAATGAATTATTATGTTGTTTTTAACTGATGGTGTATTTGTTTTTTTTTTTGTATGCAATTTTTTCCAGATCGTTTGAGCAGCAACGATAGCGGCGTTATGCGAAGTGCAACGTGAGTGATATGTCATCGTTAGCCATCATCCAGGCAACAACAAGCAACAATCAACAAGCGATTGCGGGCAATTTTTCATTTGTTTTCATTTCGTAAAGTTCTACGAATCAAGCAACAAAACAATAAAAAAAAAACGACCAAACATAAAATTATTTCGTATTTCATTTTGAAAAACGACGATATAAATAAAAACAGCAAGCATTGCAGACAAGAATCTTTCTAACCGGATTCATCACGAAGGAGAAGATAAACTAAAGGAGACGAAACAAATTTTACCTGTATTGCACCTGAAACTGGCGCTTACGCAAAAAAAACGAATATACACACACATCAGACACGCATTTCAGAAACGCTAAAATAATGAAAAACTAGCAAAGGAAAGAAAACCCAAACGAAAATCAATCAAACCAGTCGATTGTATGAATATAAAATTCTGTCCGTGTTGGTTAAGGTAACCAATATACAAAGAAACATTGATTTAATCAAAAACCATCCAAAATCGAGACATTATCGTTACGAATGCCATACAAAATTTAAAAATCTCTGTCCAGAACAGCGTGTGTTACCTGAATAACAGATACGGTATTTTTGTTTGTTTGATAAAAGGTGTACAAACCGAAAGAAAACACACCGAAACCACATAAATAAAACACCATTTCTAAAAATAACCGAACCAAAAGAAACCGTCAAAATGGCAACCGTCCCTGCTCTCTTGGAAGCTCGATCATATCGTCCATTCAAATCCAGCGAAGAGTATTTATATGCAATGCGTGAAGATTTGGCCGAATGGTTGAACACCATGTATCCAGAGCTACGCATTAATGTGGACAATTTCATGGATCGTCTTGATACCGGCGTCGCATTGTGCAAGGTAAGTTTATTTGTGCATATATTTAATTCAGTCAAGCCAATTAACGTGAAACCGATTATTTTTTTGAACCATGTTCTTTTTTTGGAATCTGCGCAAAAAACAACTATTACAACATTTGACATGTATTTTCTACAAAAAAAAATTATGATTGATCTTGTCGGAAAAAGGCAGACGTAGTAGGCGATTTCTTTGAAATTTGCAGCGACTGTAAATGTTCACGATTCATCAAATTAACGTTAATTGAATGAAATGTAACGCAGGCATTGCGATGCAAAATGCAATAGAATACCATCGTAAAAGTCATAGAGAGAGAATCGTACATCGTTAAAACTCGCACCACACACGGTTTTATTGAGCCCATGATCGTGAACATCCTAATAATGTTTATTTTTGTTCAGATTTTCTTTGTTCATACACAAAACCGAGCACATTACTATTTTGAGGTTTAAATTTTCAAACCAACATCCTAAATTACAATGTGCTCTCATGCATTTCATTATGAATTGCCTGCCATAAGCACAGATTCCTATTGTACTTGCAAGATCATCTCGAAATAAACATTTTTCCTTTGAATTTCAATTTGTGCTCTATCCCCATACACGCACACGGAACGTGTTCGGTTCCGAAAATAATTTGTCGTCGCATACGAATCTATTCAGAGAAATAGAGAGAGAGAGTTGATTGCATTAGAAATATTCTATGGCTAGTGCATTCAACTCCCAAAAATAAAACACTAAGAAAACAATTTAGTCGCTGAGAATAAATCCATTTGTCGACGGGTTCTCGTCATCTTCATCGCAACGTTTGTGTTGTTTCGTTCTTCCCTCGCCCAAACATCCACACCGGCTAATGATGCGTTTTGTTGATTTTGATGGCTGCATATGTCTAACATTCCCAATAGTTCAATTAACTAGTGACTGAAATAGCCGTGTGTCATATGCAACAAATCTAATGGATGTTAGACACGTTTTTCATCTAATCTGTTCGGCAAATTTCGACGAAATTAGTTGGCGAATAAAATTGAAATGGACCCAACTATTCAAATGGAGCACAATGTACATCGAATCGAATGATGACTGAATCATATATAATACGCTTTCGCGTCAACGAATTAAGAAAGAATTCACTGAGATTTAGCACACAAAAATATTAAATTGAAACATTTATGAAACACGATGATTCTAAATACCAAATGAGCTATAATTCAGAAATGTTGGGGTTTTTGAACCAGCTAATTAAGTGAATTTATTTGACGCCACACCATTTTTTGGCATCGCTTCTAACAATTCAACTAGAGAAAAGAGAAGGAAAAAAAAAAGATTCAAAAATCGACCACATCCGTATTTCTCTCCGATGCCAATAAACCGAATTTTACTTTCCGTCTGCAATTAAAAACGCACCGTTTTATGTATTTTTTGTATTGCCTTTCAGTTAACACAAAAATCCCAATAAATTCGATGGGTTACAAAAACATTCAAGATAATCGGTCCAACTACATCAGTTTAACACATGATATGCACTTTTTTCATTGATTGTTGCAGCTGCTCATTTTTTTAATGCACATTTTATGTGGGAATGCAGCCCATTTTTTTTCGCCTGGATAATTTTTCATCCAAAAATACAAATCATTTAATGTTTACAAAGTATCAAATGTACATTGATTTTTATGCGTTTTTTTCGTGATGAAAGAGGCGATTTGACGAAACGACATCTGTGCAGTAGTGTTTGCTTTGCATTAGCTGGAGGCGCTAATGAATGCAGATTTTTATTGGAAAAACAGCGATAAAAACACTAAATCCGACAGTATGTTTAATGTGAATAAATCCCATGTAATGATGTTGTTTTTCGTGTGGAGCGCTCGAAACTACAGAATCTACAAAAAAAAAATGGTGACGTGAAAGCGTTTAGATAAATCTGAACAAAATCCTTTTAAAATGAGTTCCTTTTGAATAAAATCATGCGAGTAAACCATTTCCTTACGAAACTTTTCATTCAATTGGTGCCTAGATTGCTGCCCCATTCTGTGTGCTTAAATGTATTGTGTCGTTTACAGAATCCAAGCGGAAGAAAGACAATTATGTGGAAATTTTGCGTATGAATTCACAAAACGACAGTCAAAACATTGTAAAAGTACCGAATCGCAGCAACCTCTTATCGCTATCGATGTGCTTCAACGTGTCTATCTTTGTGGCAAGTGTGTTTTGAAGAGCGCAGTTTTGGGACGTGGTTCCATTTGTGTGAATTTATGTCAGAGCGCATCACAACCGAGGGGAGAACAAAGCGAAATGCTGATTGAGTTCGATGGATTCTGTTGTTTTTTTTTGTCGTGTGTGTGCCTAATGCATTGGAACCACTTTTATCATAGAAGCAACACAAGCACAATAAACACAAAGCCGACTATAAATACTTACGGTTCAAACCCAAAACGAAAATAAAAGAAAGGTTCACTGAACGCCGTTCGCGCCTTCAAATGGAAAAAATCGTATTTTCTCGATATATTTTTTGGTTTGCATGTGGTTATCCCAACGATGATGCACTGGCACAAAATACAGTTGAAGCGAATAACAATTGGAAAACCACACCGTACGCATTACATGCAATCGCGTGCACAAATCAACGCACATTCTTTTTCTTTTCTTTTTCTGTGATTTTCATTTGGTCGCCGGCATAGACTAGGCTCCCTTACAATTGCACATTCCATTCGCTATTGCTTTTAAATTAAAATTCTTTTCCTTTTATTTCAATCACTTTTCTCTTATCTCGTAACAAAAGGAAAAAATACCGAAGATTTTTTTTTTCTGCAAAACAAACGCAGAAGAAGAGAAAAAAAACGATATTGAGCATTTTAAAAGCATGAATTCTAAATTAAGAACTGGTTTTGAGGCGCTTCCTCGCCATGCGTATGGCATTTCTTGGGACATTTTATTTCGATTTTGTCGCTCATTCCGTTTTTCAACAGTCGGCAACGAAGGCAAACTATATAAACAATTAAATTCTAGCTTCTTTTTTATACCGCCATTGCTTTCAGCCAAATCGAAAAAACAAACCGAATTTAGAAAGTTTTGTCTGTTGTTTTGTACTTTTCTTTTGAAGTGAAGCAAAGAAAAACACACCAGGAGGTTGTTACTTTATGTGACAAATGTGTGTGTGTTTTTGTGCCGCACAATTGATTTATTCCATCTTTTATCAACTTAACATGACAAATATTATCCGCACTCTCGTGGTTTTAGAACTATTGCTCTTGTGTCATTTATTTTCCATTTTCATCATCCTTTTGATCTATTAAAATGACACTTTCAACTAGACAATACTAATGACCTTGTGAAATGCTATTATTTACCTTTAGCGCTCTCTCACACTCCTTCTTTTTATTCTACGAAAAGAAAACACTTTGGCATCAGCGACGTATCCTCTTAAGAATAAATACCATGAAATATTGTACCTTTATAACTAGGTCTCAATAAATTCAAGTCACCTCATTTTTATGCGTTTAAGAAGTTCAATGGAAGGAGAAACCGAAATAAGTGCGAAGAAAAGAAATTGACGTAGTAAAAAAAACGATAAACATTGTAAACGATATTTTAGATTATTTAATGTAAACAATGAAGGAATTGTTGGTGATAGGACTCTTTGGCCGCTTGTATGTATTCATGTGAATAATTCCTTTCGAATTATAGAACACGAATGGAATGAATGAATGAATAGTCAACCCACATCAACAACAAATAACTCTACAAACCAATGTTGATTTAATGGTATGCAACGGAGGTGGTCGAAGATCAACAACATCGCATATGTCTAGTTAAACACTTCGACTTTTGGTCTCAAGAGTAAAACTCCTTATTCCTGAATGTTAATGCATTTTTTTTTTCACAATGGAATCCATAAATACATTTCGAAACTCTGTATAATGATAATGAAATTATATTTCGGATTTCTTGTAAATAGCAAGAAGGCTGGGAAAATGAGAAGATGAAATTTATATGGAAATCATTAAATTGAGTTAAAAAATTGCAAAAAGTATGTGAAATATATATATTTCTCAAATAAAACGATTTTTTAAAGATAAAAAGCCCATGCTCATGCTTATCGCACGAACGCACAACAATAATCCTCGATAATCAAAGAATTGGCTACAGCCACTTGTGAGGTATGTTTATCTCTGGATTATAACACATGCTATTTGACCACAAATGCATGAACCCATCAAAGTCTTGGCAAAACGTCTTGAAGAAATTCGATACCATGAATTCCACGAAAGATTGGAAAAAAATGTGAAACATGAACACAGAACGGAAGATGGCCTGAGGTAAATTGAATTTTGGGGCGACATCAAGTGGTACACGTCTTTCGAATTTTCAATATTCTCTAGTCAATGAAGAGGAATGACTGCAATTTTCATTTCAACAGAAACATGCAATGGGATGATCACAAATGAATGAAATATGATTTCCAATCAGTTTCTTTATGTTAGAGGCAAACGAATTTTTCCCTACGCAAGCGAAAAAAAGATATTATTAGTTGAATAGCAATAACAATAAACACCCTTTTTCATATTCGCTCTCATACCATCATAATGTAATAAATAAAAATCGGAGCGATGAATTTGGCATCAGCCTCGTAACGGACCATATACCAAATGTATGGTTTTTTCTTCTTCTGCAAGAACACAACGATGAGCACTTGTATGTGTGTGTGTATGAGTTTCGCTTAGTTGGTGTTTGACATTTTGATTCATAGATCCCTTCACGCCAGGTTCCTTGGTTCGATGCCGAAATTCACCATGTTCCCATTGTATGTGTATGTTATGGGTAATAAACTCAAATTACTATTGGTAGTGCACCACATCGACATATATTCAGAGTTTCTGTTTTACTGTGTACTGCTGATTCAATGAAAATGTGCCTTTTTTGATCGAGGGAGTCCTCCTTTTCTCTCATTTCTCAACCTATTTTTACACAATTTGCACATCATTTTTTAGTTACGACTTTTCCATAACTTCCTTCAACTTGAGCACCACAGGAACGTAATAGCTCGACGATGAAATCGATTTTAAGTAAATATTTTATTAATACGTTGAAAAATAAAATAGTAAACCATTCCAAAATGAAAAAAAAAATCATTTACCACAAGCAGTAAATATTTCTTCCAAGAAAAAATGGCAATAATGTTGATTTCGATTAGTCCAAACAATGACTATATTATGAGGTTTGTTTGTTATGTGCGCGATAGTTTTCTATTCATAAATCGTGCGGTAAAGTTGTTTGCTATTTTTACGGTGAAGCAATTTCCTTTTTGGCACCAACCGAACGCTATCACCAAAGCAAACAAAACTACCAATTTTGTGGTGATACATTCCACCAACACAAAGCGTAGGTTTATCGGTAGCCATAAAATACGAAACGTAACTTATCACAACTGATAAAGATCATAATTTGCCGTAGACGACAAATTCGACACGTCTACTGCACTCCCGTTTGTCACATTTTTATCATGGTATTGTCGCTTGCTGCTTATTTTTGCTATTCAGCTGACAACAACTTGTGTCGTAAATTCGAAATGCAGAAAATTCATTGCAAATCTTATCGTTGATTTGTCGACGGTTGTTTCGTTTTTTCCCATGTTATTTGTTTGAAACAGACGACAACATTTCAGCCCATCACTACATCAACTGCTGTGTTCGTATGTCCCTTTGATTTGAAATGAACCTGGAAATACCATACAACACACACTCTACAATTCCTCAATCCATTTTGCAATTTTTGTATGTATTATCTATCTTTTGTTCTTTTTTTTCTCGTGTCTTTTTGCTGCACATTCTCATACTGAACACAGTAATTTTTTTCGCCTCGAACAATATATCAAATGGAAAAAAAAATTCTGACATACAGACAGATACACATTTCGAGTCTAACTGCATGTTCTCTTTTTTGTGAGTGCCTTTTCATGCTCTGTTTTTTTTGTTATTGCTTCTTAACGTTTTCGCTGTCGTTTCCTTTTATGAATTTTGAAAAAAAAATCAAATAAGCGTATGACTTACAATAGCTACCCTTGGGCGATGTAACTAATTTCGTGTAAAGTCAAAAACGAACGGAATCAACATTTTCGGTTGATTTTTTACACTAATTAAAAAAATCAAACTCAAGACTAGCACTTTTCAAAAGAATATATGATGTTTTCATCTTTGCTGACAGGCTAAAATGAAGAATTCTTCATTTTTTGGGAAAGAAGTAGAGTCAAAAATGACCCTTGTTAATGAAATGGATCGACCCATTTTCATAGGGACCTTTTCAACAGAATTCCATGAACTCTTCAGCTTTATTCGGCTTTTGTCCTTCAATCAAAATGCTCGAAGAATGTTGTGAAGTGCCATTTGAAATGAACATGTCCGAAATTCCGAAACGAAAAGGCAATTTACTAAAAGTCCAACTATTAGACCGATTGATTTTTTGAAACGATTCATCAATTTTTTAGTGGCAACCACACAGTCATAATGTGGTTATTGCACTTTTCAATATAATCGATTGTTGATATGTGTGTAAGTGTGTGAGCCCCTGTCTATAGCTTAAAGCAATTCACTGTAATACAAAAAATCATAACAGCAGACGCATGAAATCGGCTGGATAAGGGACTTTTTTCACGGCTTAAAAGTCAACGGATCGAAAAATATTCTATATCAATTTTATGCATCTGTACATTATTGTTATTAAACATAAATATCGACTGAAGGCGACCGATAATCGGATTTATTCGCATTTTGTCAAGGGACAATTTTTCCAATCAATAACAATAAATATTCGAAGTATTTAGAAAAAAATCGATTGAATTTGTGATTTTGCTTCGCTTTGAAAACGCTCCGGGCTATTAATTCCAGACGAATAACGAAAATATTTAAAATATTAAAATGTTTTGAAGAGATTATAAAGGACCGTTTTTTGAAAACCCAAACTAAATGAAACATTTCAGTGAATATTGTTATAATTTGGCTTAAGAGTGTTTGTTTAGTAAAGAACTTCATTCAAAAGTAGAACAAATTAATATTGACACATTAAAAGTTTGGTCTAAGTCCTTATTATTTGTGTTGTTGTTTTTTTTAAATGACAAAAATGGAGGTTAAACTAATGAAAGAGGGTCAATGCTGGCAACGCCATTCGAATGTGTCTGTGAATGTTTGTCGAAGGGGTCGACATTTAATATGAATTTCTGTTGAGATGAGGCTTCACTGTTTGATTTACATTAACGAATTTCCGAAATGCAGAATTTAATTTAAAAATAAAAATTTATTATATTACTGCTACCATTTCACTGCATATGCACTTGCCAAACGCACAAACCGTAATTGATGCAGCCTTTTCGGCAGCAGTCAAAATATTGCGTGTAAATTCACGCACTATGTAACCTCATCACATTGTTATTCGAATAGGGGACCGGAACGCTCTCGTTTACGGCTAAGCCTCGGCAAACATATCGTATTGCAATTTGAAAACCGAAACACACAACATATTTTCGAAAGAGGGCGACGAAAATTTATTATTCTGTGTATTTGCTTAGGACAGTAGTGAAACGAGAGCAACAAATCAAATGTGTGAAATCGACATTTGGTATTGTGTATGTGTGTGTACGACTCGTATCTTAGACTAAACTGTGTTATTAAATACATTCGTAGTTTGTCGGTTGTTTGTACAGTGGATTGCGGAAGTGCTTCCAAATCAAGAAGACTTGTCAAATGTGATAAGATTCTGCTGCAGTCGGTTTGTTTCTCATTAGAATGGGACTCATAGAAGTCCCAAGCGTATAAAAACATTTTAACGTGTGCACATGAAATAAAAAAGAGTTGTGCAGAACTAGTTTGTTGCTATTCAGTTTTTTGTGTGCCACACAAAATGATGATTCATCAGAATTTCATTGGAAAGAAGAAACTCACGTTCGTTCCTTACAAACCTACACAGGCGCACGCAAATTTGCAAAACACTCCATTCAAACAACTATTAAATAATGGTGTGTTATGTTCTCTCTCTATTTTTCTTTGTTGTTTGGTTTATTTATGCTGCCATTGTGATGAAGTACTCATGCGAATGCCCTCACATGCCATGGCTAAAAGAAGAAACTCGTGTTTTTTTTACTTATTTCTAGCACATGCGATCGATATTACTTAGAATTAGTCAAACGGAGTGTGCAAAACGAGAGACGAAAAAAAGCGAATTCAATTCAGTTGTCATATTGACAATTTCCATGTGTATTTGAATGGCAGAATTTATCTAGCAAAATAAATGACATTTGATTTTCTTTCGATGCATATTTAAAATGCGATTCGAGCGATGCGTTTGTCATTGCATTCGGTGGGTCGTGTGTTTACTTAACAAAATGCGGTGCATTGATGTGAACATCAATTCGGTTGATGTCAAAACATGAAAAGTACATTTTGCAGTGCTTTATAGCTCGTTTGTTTATACTGTCTATCGGTCACACAGTTGCACATTTTGGTGCGAACATAAAGTGATCACGTTCCAAATGGTTCAAATTTGCACGTTCACACACTCACACACGTTGATTTTCGGGAAGCGATTCTGTAAGAAATATCGACTCTCAACTTTTTCGTGTTTGCCGCGCTCCAGCTTGCCTGATCTCATACACTCGTCGAAAGTGTCAAGTTAAAGAATTACCGTGGCTCTTTTCCTGTTTGTTTCCATTCGAATATGTGCTCACACACTCCAAACATTTACATTTATGCACGGTGTGTAGTTTGAACTGCTTTAACAACAACAAAAAAACATTGAATCGCGTACGCAGTGTCTGATGGAGCATGAATCACACTTGTAACTAAATAAAAATCTATATGTATGCCTGTATAGCATTATAAAGTTACGGCAACATTAGTTCACACTTGCAAAAATCGGTTCTATGAGAACAGCCAACAACATTTTCCTTTTTTCTCTCTCTATTTTTCCGCAAAGCCCACATAGTCAACATACAAAATATAATTATTCTGAAGAGTTGGTTTTATTTGATTTGATCATTATTATTGTATTTTTGCTTGCCTTTTTCATCAGCATTTTTGGAATTTGCTTTTTGGAAGCCGAAGAAAAAGGCGACACTACTAAATGAGTTTTGTTTCGCGACTCATCACGTCAAGTGGCCATGAAATTCAATGGATTCGGCGAACATGAATCGCATGCGTTGCGTTGTTTACAAGTGCTTATTTTTTTTCTTGTGGGAGATCCATTGGTTACATTCCGCGAATTGAATTTCATGAAAACTAACGACGGCTAATTTCTATACCGTTTTTATGGAATGAAGTTTTTAAGTTTTATTTAATTGTTAAAAATTCATATAAGTTTTATATTTTTTTTATTGCAACACATTGCGTCAATGATCAAGGGCCACATTCGTCGACTTGTTGTGATTTAATTGCCTTAAACATGAGTGCGCGCGAGTTGTGTGTGTGTGTATGGATTTGTGGTAGCCATAGAATGCTTAAAATATATACAATTAAAATGTTTCTCCTCATTTGGAACAGCGCATACTGTATGTTAATATAATAAAACCAATGCCTGAAATTGACGCGCTGATTATTTCGAATGCGATTCGAAACACTTCACAAACTCGCACTTTACAATGATTTTACGTTCGTACATAAATGCACATGTATGTGCGAGCACACTTGAAAACCGCCATCATATTCGGATTATTCTAATAAAAACGAATTAAGATGAAACATGAAAAAAATGCAGTAATTGAAACCGAAACAAACTGCCTTTACAATTATAATTTTTGCTGCTTTAAATCGAAAAGAAAAACGATATGAAATACAACGTTCAATTGAAACATGGTTAGATGCCTATAAATGTCTCTATTTCGATTACGAGAAAAAAAAATTGGAGTCTATTAATAGTATTCAAAAGGCTCATTGTATGGTGTATTGAATGGCGTTAGATTTGTTGTGTTTTTTTGTGTTATTTTATTACAGTGATAAGCATGTGATTAATACTTTGTTGCGTCATGAGCCCACTCAACCAATCAAAAAACATTTTGTTATTTTTTTTATTTATTCTCAAGTGTCTTTGTTCGATTGATTTCAAGCGCAAATAGTCTTCTTTTTTTATCTCGCAAAAATACCGTAATCGAATACTCGTTACGTAAATTTAAGTATCTTTATTTTATAGTGTGCAAAATAGGTTTTCAGTCGGCGAATTTGACCCGAATGAGCTGTGGATTGGTTCTTGATTTTAATGAGATGAGAATGCCGTTTAATTCGATAATATTATTGTTGTATTTTTTTTTGTTCGAAAAGAGAGATGAGTCGACCACACTTTCCGAAAGATCAACAAAAAATAGGCATCAAGCCTAAATCAATTCATCTCGACAAATTTATGGCCGTGTATTTTGATTTCAAGTACATCGCGTTCCCATGCCCATTCGTCTCTCTTATATTCTATTAATGGCCACATATATTCTAGATATATGTAGATAAAATCAATGTTTTCAATCGTCGCACAACAATCTTTAGCATGAATCATCGATTCATGCCGACTAGCAAACACAACAAACACACACACAAAAAACAAATCAACAACAACAAACGATATAAAAATACAACTCACCGAGACGTCGAGTCAGTACAGGCATAAAGTATCGATCATTTTTGATGTTTGTACATGCAATATTGGCCATTTACAACTGAAAATAGTCATGTTTTGACTGTAAACATACACAAACCGGCACACACTCGAAATCGTTAAATAATATCACATAAAATAATAATAATAAATAATTTGATGATCGAATTCAAAGTTCAAATTCATAAATAAATCGCTTACAAATAGGATGCGATCAGAAGAATTCGGTTTTTTAAATTCATATCTTCGATCAATAGCCGACAATTTGGAATTTATGATCGAAAATAATATGTTCATTTCGGATTATAAAAAAGACTACAATTTGAAAGATTTTTTTGTTTGACTACAGCAATTGTAGGTCAAACATCGTATAAAACAGCCAAGATCAATCGTATAAAATTGTGTTTCCAAACAATGTGCATGAAAATGCATTTTTTGTTTCTCAAAAAGAGACACCCATCAAATGAAGAGCGGCTATGTTTTGGGAAAAAAGTCTGATTTCCACGTCAGTGAGAAAGACAAAAACAACGATGGGAAAGACAGAAAAAAAAACTGTTCACACATGCTAAAACGCGACACGGTGCATTATGATCATTGTTGATTGGTTTTATGGTCATTGTATTACACATTCAACAAGTCATCAAGAGACACAAAAACACCGAAATGTACACAAAATAAATCATGTACCACCGAAACCATAAAATCATCATGTACAGAAGAAATGAATGAAAAAGTGATCGCAATCACAATATAAACACAGCGAAATAAATAAAAAGAATAAGAAACCAAGAGAAAAGAATGAAAAATTCGAAACGGAATAAACAAACGAATTGCATAATAAATATTCATGAATGTTTTTTTTCACATTTGTAACGTATTGATAATGTGCACTGTGTGTGCGAGTGCGCGCGGCTTTATGTGTCGTCTTAAGTCAGCGAGAAGTGAAAAAGAAATCGCAAGACAGGAAAAGAAAGAACCATAAAAAATCGAATGTGAATACAACGTTAATTGATGTTACATTCTCACCGAGCATCCATTTCCCCCCTCCTTCATATCTCTTTTTGTTTCAAGTCGATAATTTCCATGTTTGTGTGTTCGTTTAAAGAAACTTGGTCATCATAACCAGACCAAGAATGATATTTTCGGACGGTTTCTGCACTATATGCACATAAGAAAAAGCATGTGCTCACCGTCAACAAATTAATTCACAAAACGGCATTAATTGACTTTTTTCTTGATTTATGCGAATGTTTTTCTTCATCCATATCGGCGAAACTTTTTGTTCATTCATTGACGTAATGACAGTAGTCACTGACGCTTAAATATGCATTGCAAAAACGTTTTTTTTTTGTTGGAGCGAGGCTTAACAAGAGCGAAAAAAGTGATTAATTAAAACTACTTAAAATTTTCAGCTGCTTCTCCGCATTCGCTTACGATTTTATCAGACAAAAACAAATAAACTTCTTTTAATTTGACTTTATGATGCTGGCACGAAAGAAGAAAAAAAAAACAATGCAGCATTCAACAATGATCAAGTTCATCAATTATTCAGCGATACTGAGAATTGAGTAATTAGCGCGGTTCGAAATTCTCGTTTTGTGGCTGTCACGTCATAATTCAATTTCTAAAAAAATGAAATGCAATAAAATGAGTTGCTCTTTCGACCGAATCGGTCATTTGTCGGTGTGATCGATTGGCTTGATTGATTAGCAAAAGGAGAAATGACCGATGACGCAAAAAGAGTTTCATTGACTTAAAATGGTAAAGACATCCATGGAATGCGATGGAAAGTGAATTCTCTCTTCAACTACACTGAAAAAAAGAGACTATAACATCAACGTCAATGGGAAATCACGAGTTACGAAATCCACTTAAATTGTTCGAAAACAAAAATAAAAACACCAAATATTTTCGGTAAACCATAGCCAAACCTCAATTGATTATAATCAAAAGAGCGAAAAAAATAATCATTTATGTTATGTACTTGGCTGTCAATCGCGATAAAAATTGAACAAAAAAACCATTGTTGCACACAAATGCCTCATTAACACCAAACTGTGAGTGTACTCGGGCGCGCATAAAAAGCGATAACCATAAAAAAGTGCATTCTCATGTTAAAGTCGATTAGTAAGTCATTTGTTACGATTAAAAGAAAAGAAACAACAAATGAACATGGCAATAAAAACATGGAATATAGACCAGTGGCAAATGGTGATGTGGTGAAATGTGCCACCACACCATTAAAAGGCTAATCAAATGATATTTTATCTGATAAAAAAGTCATCAATTAAGTGATTATTAATCGAACTCATTGAAAATACATAAATTGGTTAATTGACGGGTATCAATGTGATTAAGCGAAGTGAGGCCTGTCTGTTGCAATGTTTATTGATTTAAATACTTTCGCAATGAAAGCGAGAAATTTGCATTCAAGAAGCGATACGGCTTATGCATCGAACACCGCATGCAGTGGTACACGATGGCAATCGATAACATATAATCTTGACATTTCGTAACCGTAATGAAATGTTCAATTGAAAATGCTCTGTAAAATGAGACGAATAATTTTCACCTTATCACTTTTTTGCAATCATCACGGTAACGACGATTGATTACGCGCTCGCACAAGAGATATTACATCATGTGAATGTGTCTGTGAACAAATATACCAGAAGAATCTAATCTCAGCGCCAGACATGCCATTGATATGCAAAGAAACTTGATATTCATCCGGATCAAGATGGCGATTGTATGAGTGTCATTATGCAGAGAAAAAAAAGGAAAGAAAACAAAAAAAAGAGCACGTTTACCGTTACAGTCAAACCAAATCATTTTTATGATCTATAAAATATTTTGAATGGTCTGCAATTGAAATGAAAATCGACGAACTGAAGCCAATTGAAGTGCTTGTGAGAAATGTGCATGTTTTGATCATTTATGTGTGCAGGATCGTTTCATTTGCACATTTCAAATAATATTGGTAAGCAAATTTCTTTCTCCCGGCTATTTGTGATTTATTTATTTGATTGCATTTTCGACAAATGCACAAACAAAACACCAAAACGAGAGAGAAAAAAACCAACAACAACCAATCATTAAACATATTTTCATTTATTCAAGAATCGTATTTTATGTTCAACGCGCATTCAATTCATCACTATTAGCTGTTGCCACTCAAATCGGAACTTAGCTGTTATTGCATGTGCTATTGCACAATGAATTGTTTAAATATGACTGGAAGTAGTGGCCTGTGTGCGCTTCGATCGCATTTTATATTGCCATGTGTAGCATGCGCACATTCGTTTGCGTTGTAGTTTTCAATTTGTTTTTATTGACCGAGTTGGGTGAACCCGTGAGGTATACACCACATATATAATTTACATCATGCTGAAAACGTTGAGACATCTTAAACGCACTTTAAATGTGCAAAACGATTAGCAATGTTTTTTTCTTTTAGTTTACTTATGACGGTAATCATGAGTGAACAATATCTGTACAATGAATGACAGACGCTTTTTAAATAAACGCAAAAATAAATTTGCAGCAATGTTTTAGTTTACATTTCGATTTATTTTCATTTTTTTTTTGTTCGAAGCAAACAGCAGAAAAAATCATCCAAATAAGAAAAACGAAGCATAAAGAAACAGATGAAAACAGGCCATTTCCTTTTGTTGTGACATTTTTTTTGCGATATGCTTCTGACGCGATTGTTACGAACCGAGCAATATTGGATGTGACCAGTTTACGAAATGGCTGTATCAACAGAACAAAAGTGAGAGAGATGGAGTGAAACGTCACATAATTTACAATTAATGCAATTTTAAAAATGATTATTGTTATTTTGCAGTACAAACGAGCGAGAGTTGCGATCTTCATTTTTTTTTTGTGCGTGCGTTTATTATAGAAATTCCTTTGGATTTGCACCTCGAATGGATTTGATCAATCAATGCAAAGCATTTTACAACTCAAATACAACTAATTCAATTAACGTTAATACACTTAAACTCGCTCTATCCGCTATTTTGCTTGGATTTGACTCTTCTTCATTTTTCACTTCGTCAAAATCCCATTTCAATTTCATTAGGTTTTATTCGCGGCCAGTTTGAACATCGATGTTTTGTGCGATGTAATTGAATTAACGTATGAATCGGTGCCGCTCTCTTTCTTTCTGTCTCACTCGTTTGGCTTTGGAACGATGTGTGTGCTACATGCAAATGATAAGAATGTGTGCGCATATTTCCTCTATTGACTCCCGCAGTTCTTGAAGGGAAAACAAAATTTGAAAGTCTAGAACAAACTACACATGTAAATTCATTTGTCGAAACATAAACAAATGTCAATTTGGATTGCACATGTAACAAGCGTATACGCGTACCGTACATATATAGCCAAGAATGAGGCGGCACATTACAATTGCAATCTATGGTTTTATGGCTATTTGGAACGGACGAATGCAATTCCATAGAGCGGCAACAACGGCACCGTCACCGGCACAGTAAGAGACGTATCTTGATAATTTGACAATTTTATTGAATTTCACATCAATTCACCATTGCACGCGGTTCAAATGAATTGAATAAGTCAATGCACTCTCTATCTTTATCAAGTCAGTCGTAAATTGTTGCGTTTCGAATCTAAATGCGATAAGACATTTGCCACATCGAGAGTGTGAGATAGAGAGCCGACTTTTCCAACAATTTGATAAAAACCGTATTGCAATTTATGCAACGGTCGCTCTTCGAAAATATTCTATTTTTCGATCGTCAGTGCATACAGTCTCTATCCTAAGAGGGATTTATTGCTGTGATCAAAGTGGATTTCTAATGTGTGTTTTTTTTTTCTCTTTTCGGTCTTCCTGCTGTTGTAAAGATCGTGAGCAATATAACGCGCGTCCGCTCTTCGTAGCATCAAAATTGATAGTGCAATGAACAGTGAACTGAGAGAGCATTCATTTTTGTGTGAATTTAAGTGAATAATGTTGGTTGTGAGCATCGTCAGCCGCTCAAAACGAATTTAAATAGATACTGAGTGTATATGCTCGCAACTTTTGACAGCTGATTTACGCTCTGTTGCAATACACACACTCCAAAGCGTTGAATTGTCACGATGTCACAAAAATAAATGACGAATCATACTCATATTAAATTACTGCCATTCGCCTGTGTGGATCTCTCATATTGTATATGCTCATTTTTAGACGCATATACTTTTTTTTTTCTCTTCTCTGGTTGTTGTTTCGTTTTCATTTTTATTGGCATTAATCTCTTCTCTGTTTGAGTTTTGTTATGTTCTCGATTTATGGCTGCGTGTATGTAACATCCGGCATGCTAGGCAAATGCACCAAAACTGAATACAAAACAATCAAATTTATTATAATGTTATGATGTTGTTTTCGAACACGACAATGCCGAAAACATACAAAGTGCATATGAGACTGACATTTTGTATGCCGGTCGTTGGATCTTTATTTTTATTTTTTGTTCGTCTCTAGAGAGTTCCGAAAATAAAATAATAATCGAAACAAACAACTCAATATGCATTTCAATGGAAAACGTCTTCGTTTTGTTTTTATGGAAAATACAGTGAAAGAGAATGCGATAATAAAGATCTAATGCTAATACGCGTGTGCCATTGATGTTTTGCTTTGAAATTCGGTATGTATTCGTGTCCTTTTCTTAATCATTCGTCCATCTAAATTTCTCTTGAGTCTGTCTGAAAAGGGTTCTTTGTTTCCAGCGAACATTCTGGATGGAATTAAGATGCAAGGATTCAATTGATTTGTCTTCCTTTCTCTGCTTCGAATATAAATTGAATGGCACAAAAAACCACAATAACAAAATGTTGCATCCATTATTGGCTTTGTGTCAGATTAAAGTGATTTAAAATGGTATACAAGCCACTTGTCAAACTCTTTGTTCCCATACACTCTTGTCTCAACATAATGAAAATTTACGATTTTTGTGAAGAAAAAAAAAACATTTTTTATTGGTTTTTATTTGGCTTAAATACGGAGAACTGGTAGCTTTTCATGGCGCAGACCAAAATTGAATGTTCCAAATGATAAAAGGAAGGCGATGTTCGAGATAATATGGTGATTATAACATATGAGAATTATGTCTCTTGATAAATGTCACAGTGAATAATAAATTATGAATATCAACGAGTAATTCTTTATCTTTCGACGCAATAGCTGTGTGCGAGTTGTTAGAAATGTGTGTGAATTCGACACAGATGTGTGCATGTGTCAAAATGGCAACAACATTGTTACAACGACGAATTTTATGCTCTAGCACAACTCTGAAATAAACATAAATTCAACGATTCAAAGAATTACTTCAAAAGAAAAGAACAACTTTTGGAATGTATGAATAAGTTGAATGCATATGGTTTCAATCGAACATGTGTACAGTTCTCTTCTAATCTTAAATTATTATCATGTACAAAAGGTTCACCCCGTTCCCTTCGACCGGCAATCGTGCACAGCCATTTGGAAACTTATGATTTAAACAAAACAATGCTCAAAAATAGTACTTGAGAAAAATAATAATGTATTTTTGACCTTAGAAACATTTGGTCTTGAGTTCGAACTTTGCACACACTTCTTGTGCGACCGAAGTATCAAACGTTTCAAAAAATAATTTGCAACTCAGAAATTTGATGGATAATTTAGGGTTGTCAAACACACAAATTCACACCAAAATATGCAAGTCATTTCAATGATTAAATCTGTTCAAGTTCACAATGTGCTCAAACCAAATTGGATTTACCAAGTTAATTGAATGAACAGCATCAATTTAATTGTAATTGAATTGATCCAGCGCTTCCATTGCAAACAGATCGATCATTAACAATGAAGCGTGTAAATGCTTGATGACTTTCGTAAATTTTAACTTCAAATGGATGGTAAAACACAAAAGATTGTCGTTTAAATGTAAATGTATTACGAGCAAGTTTCTACATCCTCTTTCATTTCGATGGACCATGATCGATGCTATCTTTTTGCGAAACAAAACATAAAACAATTGAAACGAAAAATGCGTCGTTCGAGCGCGGTAAACAATTTCGTGTTTCATTCAATTAACTGCGATGATTTTTGCCGGTAGAAAATGGCCGGGTGAATGTGTAAATCCTTAAAATTGTGATCGGTCAACATGAACGCCACTAACGAGGTGTGAATATGTGAACATCAAGTACGCAATTATTACGATCGTTTCACGTAATAAATCTACATCGAATTTACTTCTTTTTATTTTTACGTGTTCACTCGCGATCTTCTCTAAATACATTGCTTTCCATTCACTTATCATTTGCTGAGACACATGCAAGAGCAGAAAAAAGTGTATGCGAAGAAAATAAACAAAAAACGGCACAAATTTAATTAACCACAAAACAACGATGAAAAACGTCAGGAGTATTTTGTGTTAAAATAAGACGAGAAAAAATTTAAAAGAAATCCAGTCACAATGTAGAAGAAGCATTATGTTGATATGTGTGTGTGTGAATGTAAGTTATAGTCTAGTAAAGGTCGGGTTGAATTCAGGAAGACGCGCCAGTAATGAATACCAATTAACTTTCGACTTGATTTTCGTTATAGTTGTGTGTTATTTTCTCTTCAACATTGAAACTGCATGTTTCTTGCTTCTGTTTTTTTCCGTCGGAAAATGATGGTGCTTTGCATTTTTTTTGTTGAATTTTATGCAGTCGGCGTATCGTCAAAGTACTATCCAATCTTTGAAATCCGTTGAATGGCCCTGAAATATTTTTGAATACGACTTTTTTTGTGTGTCTATCACACTCTTTGTTTTTGTGGAAAATGACAACGAAAAAACGGTTGGTAAAATCGGTGAAAAAGTCCAAATGTCGTGTTTCATCGACGCCAGTAAATAATAAATTGTATTTTGAAGCAAGCAAAAAGAGACACCTTAAAAACCCAAGAAATAAAAATAAAATGGTTATACACGAATCGAAAATTGCATTCTTGTAACTGTTTTCTTTTTATTTTGTGTTTCAATTGAACTCCATTGGAGATGCGATATAACATTGTTTGTTGAAAATGCATTTGCCGTTTTTACGGTGAATTGCCGTGAAATGATCATAAAAACCATCAAACAGAAGTTTAAAAGTGCAACGCTGAGGTTATTGTTAATTTTATTTGGTCCAGTTTTAACACCTCTTTGAATTGTGTGTTGCACACAAGCTGTGTGATGAATGAGCCGGTTTTTTGTGTTGTTGTTTGGTGCTCGCGCGCACACACCATTGTGTACCATTCTGATCTTGGGCGATCGAGTTTTATTTATTTTCGCGACAGTTTTTTTGTCTCTTCTTGTTTTTCGTTTCCTTTTGAGTTTGCTGCATCGAAGCGGTCGCAGTTTTTTTTCGTTCGGTCATACTATTCCATTCTGCGCTCGTTGTTTATTACATTTAAATGTTGTCGCGCACAATCTTCATGTTGTTTATTGTCAATTTTATGCGTTCTCGCTTCGTCGTTGTGTGTTTTTGTTTTGTTACCTTTTTGGCCACTCTGTGTGCCCTGTGTGATGTACTTGCTGCCGTCATATCCATTGACGGCTCGTGTTTTTTTCTTTCTGCAGTGGTGTTCTGTTTCAGTAACACGTTTTGTGTCACAATTTGCACAAAAGCAACCAAAATTGTACACAGCAGCCAGTTTCCCACTCTCATTGTAACTGCCATGCGGCTGATCTGGATCGGCAATCGAATAAACGCGACAGCATCATCGATCTACACATAGCTCCCGTAGTCATTTAGTCATATTACACAAATCAACTTAAATAAACAATTTAATTACGACGTTGTACTACCTTTCGCGTTAAATTCTTATGTAACATCGTTTTTTTTATTGCCAATTTTGGACAGCGATTTTGATCAACTATTCTCTTTGCTACGCCGATCGGGAGAATGGAAGGTATTTCGCTGCGTGACTTATCGAAGATCTAAATTCGAATCTTGCGAATAAGTCACATTTTTGATGGATGTAATCACAGAGTTGAGCAGAGTTGTGTTTTTTTTTTTTCATTGGGCTTGGTGTAAACATGCGAAAAAATGCCATTTTTTTCTCGAACGAATTTCTCTTGACATATTCCCAATGATATCATTTGCTACTTAAGAGTTCAGCCCCACGTATAAAACAACGATTTGTTAACATTGAACATTCTCATTTTTTAGTTGTTTTGTTGTTGTTTCTCCATCAAAAAATTTCGAATCAAATGACATTAATCTTATGAATGATGTGATAATCGTGCTCACCGTTAATTTGAATTGTTGGCGGCGTCAAATAAGTATGGTAAATAACGGAGGCAATCAAATGCCGAATAATGGCAGTTGATCGTATCAAGTCCGCACACATACACACACCTTGACACGTATTTACCAAAAATAACTGCAATCATTCCGTGGGTTTGATGTTTGTGCAGTGGCAGTCACTCTATTGAAGTCTTACCGACAATTTTCTATATTCTCAATGACCGTTTTTTGCTTAAAAAAAGAAGACATGCATTCGCATTTTCATTTGTCGACTTAAACAGCATATTTTAGCGTGCATGTCATCATAAAGTGCATTTGCATCATTGTTTTTACATTTTAGCGTCTGTCAACCACTGTTGCATGTCAATTTCAATTTATGAACTATGCATGTTTTTTGTTTGATTTTAATCAACCTGCGATCTTTTTTCGCGAAAATATAATAATAACTGAACTAAAAAATTATCTCGTCAGTCTTTATAGATTGATCTTGAGTCGAAGTCGATGGTATAGATTGTGGGGTGAAATTTTTAACGTGGAAAAACTTATTATCAACATAGAAAATGAGTTTCTTCTTCGACCGAAATTAGAAATGAAATATGAAATGTATTTCAATGTAATCGTACTTTTACTCTTGAATGAGGTCGTTTTGTGTCAGCCGATATACGCAAGAAGTGAAATCACATTGCGTTTTATTTTGCTCTCTCTCTCACGCAGTTGCAAATATCGCCTGACGAATTAAGTGCTACAATGTGTGTTTGTGTAATGTGTATGTATCTCCATTGAATTATCCATGGCAATTTTAATCTAAAAAATTGTAGTCATATAAAGAAGCAATCACTATATGAGTATATTTGCGGTATACCGTCGTTTGTTTTCACGCATAAATAAAGCGTAATAACTATTTTTTCGCTTCTGAGTAATTGCATATTTGGCTGAGAAATTATGATTCATTTGCTCGAGATAAAAAAAATACATACAGCGAAACACAGTTTCTTTCATTTGTTGTAAGAATTTCGAAAAAAAACACAACTGATACAAAATAACTAAATTATTCATATTATGACGACGAAAAGAGTAAGAGAGTAGTTGGCATTGCCATGCCGTCAATCAAGTGCCGGGACACAGTGTGTTTATTTATAATATTTTATTTTTTATTTATAACATTTAATTCAATCGATTATTATCTAAGGCCAATTAATCAATAAACAACGCACCATTGAACAAACTGAATGACTATCATTCTTTTCGAACGCACTGTCATTTGATGAAGATGCGTTTTCCCTTTCAAACATTGAGCACTGTTATCGATGTTTTAACAAGGTCTTTATCGCCTTGCATGTTCACACTACATGAATTGAATGTTTTGTTTACGAAACAATATTCAAAAAAAGCACACACCATTCTGCGCATTCACTATTGCTTTTATTATGTACGAATAACAAAAGAGAATTCACAAAAAATAAGAATAATAATGCGGATAATTATAATTTATGCGAAATTAACTGCGTGCCACTCAGTTAATTCCGATATGTCGGCTGAGTTCCCATTTCAATTAAGCGAACGCATTACATTCAGTTTCACTCTCAATGAATTTCATGGAGTCAATTTTGAAAGAAAAAAAATATATCAGAACAACGAAAGATATTGAGATTGATGTGTTTATAAGTTGTCGTAAGCGCGAATGAAGTGCGAGTACTTGTCATTTGAAAAAGAAACACGATCAAATATAGACTATGACTCTTTATTGAAACAATTTTAAGGCGATTTCAGTGAGAATATAACATCAAATGAATACTTATTGACAAAACCACTCATTATATTCGATAAAAACAAAAGAGTGTTTTTCATGCTATTTTTGGCTAATGTTGGAAAAATCACAAATGATTGAATTCTTTTGTAACCATAGTAATGACAAACGCATTGACATCATCCATTGAACCTTGTTCACCTTTGACTCTGTTTTTTGTTTCGACAACCAAACTCTGTTGAATGTTGTTTGAACCATGACCTAAACAAACACAAAACGATTCTATTTGTTTTCATTTCTAACCATTGTTTTGTTGTCGCACACAAGCCAAAAACATGCATGTTCTCAGCATGTTTACATGAAAAACGTGCTGAATTATCAAAACTGTATGGACAACAAAAAAAATGCGCGATTTGCATTTGTTTTAACGAAAATTCAATCACTTTCTCAATTCGATCTACGTTCTGCGAAGAACAAAGAGCTCTTCAATGTCCATGTTACAAAACACAGGTGATCGCAATATTTTCCATTTCTATTTGTGTATTCTTCTAAGTTGCACGACTATTCAAAAACCGCAAAATCGATCTACGGATTTGTTTTTTTGCTTTCATCGGCTTTTGTTTCCGATTTATCAGCTTTGGTTGCGTGTCGTTGCGCCGTATTTGCTTTAGATCGTCATAATGGCTACTCAATTCAATTTTCTATTTTGCATCGGATAAAACGATATGCTGATGCAATCCCATAGTGCATGACCGCTATGATGACGATATTCTCTGAACAAATTTGCCTTGAAAATGTTGTTTACACACTCGACTTGGAACAGATGTCGATATTAGATAGTAGCTTTTGTTATGTCTAATCAAAAAGTATAGCTCACGTTTTATGTCGACTCATGATATTATCGATCGATGCCGAATTTCCGCCTTTACAAGTGTTTGGATTTTTCAAGAGAATTCCATTTTGAAGTGTAATTCTTTTTATTGAAAATATTTGTTTTTGAGACGAACGACAAACAAAACCACAGTCGTCTCGAAGTTCATTGTTTACTTTTTTATTCAAATATTGGCTGATCTGATCGCATTCAATAAATGAAAATAAATAATTTTTTTATTCTTTCTGATATGTAAAAACATTTCGTATAAATTGCCTTTTTAGCGCATAAATATTGAAATGCTGTGATCAATAAAAATAATTTTATTTATTTAAATCGTGAAATGAAATGTTATTGATCCATGCATCTGTTTAAATTGACAATGAAATGCTTGTCGCGTATATATTGATTAGTATACAAAAATGTAATGAAAACAAACACCAAACATTGCCGTCGTTGAACAGCGCACATTCCGATTCTAATCGATTCCGCCTAGTTGAATCACAAAAACTGTAAACTTTTTTACTGTAATATTAATAAAATCAAAAAAAAATTTAGCTAATGAATTGATTTTCTCTCTTTTTAGGTAAGCCCGATTTCCGATATATTTGCATTTCCATGCTTAGGAATTAAGAGAAATATGTGAGTATTTACCATAAAATCGAATGATTCATAGCTCAGGTGATTTTGAATTGTGTCACAAAGAGAAAAGAGAATATGTATTTGATGTTGGAACGCAACAGAACAATTCTTTTAGGTCTGGCATTTTACATGTCGATGGCATAATTTGAATTGAATGGGCGAAGGTGTTTGAAAATACAATAAAAATATAATAAAATCGAATAACAACAAAATTGTTTGCATTGAAACAACCAACTACCAATTTCCTAATTCCCACACACACGTGTTGTGGTTTCTTGTATGTGCTCGCCGATCGGCTATTCATGCAATGCGCGACTATAAACAATGTAACTAAATCAATTCAAAATATTAAATTGAATGAAAATTTATGGCATGCAATACACAAAATCGGTGAGCGATAATTCAGTGCAAGCAGAAAAAAGAATCGTAACATTTCTATTATAGTAAATATTCAATCGGTGTGGTTTGTTTTTGTTGTTTTTGCTGCGATTGTCGGTGTTACATTTTGCTAACTGTGACAATATTGCTCTGTTGTGCGCCCGAGGTGCAAACATTTTGTGATTGTAAGACAACGGTGACAAATCTATAAAATGTGAAATTGAAACGCGACTCTTTCAACTGTCACACATACATAAAAAAAACGATGTTTGAAGAAAAAAAAACACAACATCCACATGTGTTCGCTGAGTTTGAACTGTTTTTTCGTTGTTGTTGCCGCAGCTTGTCGTTGCTTTTACCGTTATGATATTTTACCAATAGTGCAATTTATTCAATTCTTATGAATCACATTTAAGCCATTATTTATTGCTTGTTCTTTTGAGTACTTCTCAGAGTCGCGCACATTTTTGTTTCGGTTTCACCGGAATGGCACTTCAAATGCTTTCAACACACAAACCACACTTTGAACCGCAAAATAAAACGAAAATTCCCCTATTTTCAATCGAAATGTTCAAAAAGCAGTTTTTTTCTCTTCTCCTTCTTTCTTCCCAGCTGGTAAATAATTTCGAAATCGCCAACAATAACAACACAAATAATTACGCTAATAAATTCATACGTGAATTTTTCGCTTTGGCGTCTAAGTTCTTTGCTGTTCAGTGTGTCATACACACACACACACACACAAACATGATTTTTTTCATCTTCGGACAAAAAGTAAAGAATTCGTTTGTGTGTCACGCGATCAAGCCAATCGAAATAAATTTGGAAGATTTATGACAAGCACAAGAGAGAAAAAATGAGATCGAAACGAAACGTATCTTAAACGTGTGCACAATTTGGAAGAATTCATTCCATGAACTCACCTCAATATTATTGTACTTTGGCTGGACCACGTGCGTTGCGCATCTAAACGTGTTATTTCGTGAATTTCGGCTCGTATTTATAAAACGGAACAATGTGACAATTTGGCATTTGTTTCGTTTGTGATAAATTTGTTCAAAATAGAAATGGACGGGCATGTGTTACACAAGTAGCCTAGGTAGGTCATGTTTGCATGTCACTGACATTTGAAACGAGCGCCTAGCCAAGCAAAAGAAGACCGAAAAAAAAACGCATGTGTTACAATGTATCAATTAGAGAAACATATGTAATCAACTAAACAATTACGATCCCACTGAAAACAAAACAACTACATGAAACCACACAAAAAAAAATCGTTTACTCTTTTTTTCGTAACGTGCACTTTTTCACTTTATCTCTCGCTCTTCAGTGGAATCCAAACAAATGGCACACACAAAAAGAGTTTAAGTTGAGACGAAACGAAAAAAAAAGAGTTTCTTTTACACATTTTACTGTTGTATGACACTAGAACAGCTTTTATTCACGCTTCCATTTCAATCGAGCGATCGTGTTACACACCGTTTCAACGACTTGTGTGCGTTGTTGTTGTTTTTCTGTTTGTTTACAGTTGGTGTAAGTGTGAGTGGATATGCCCACCAAATCAATCGCGTTGTTTGGGCGCAATAGCACCGATTGAATCGAATGCAACAATGGAGCGCCATCAAAACGAGTTCAAAATAGAACTTTGAGCAAAACGATCGATTGATCAAATAAACGACATACGAATAAAAAAAAAATCATCAACCGACGATTTTATCCATTTTTGTAAAGAAAAAAATCATATACAAAAGATATACAACAACATCAGTTCCGTTGTGTATGTATGAATGTTGTTCTTGACGACTTTAAGCGGCTTTCTGTTGTTGCCAATATGATTGAAACAAATGAACGGAAGAAAAAAAAAATCGTGGGTTCAAACTTGTTGTGGTTACACTTGGTTATGATTCATCGGATGTTGTTTATTTAAGATCGAACCTATATTTGGAATTGATTGGCGGATTGGAGGCCTCTTATCTCTCTTACAAATTTAACAAACGCTTCAAGCCATTATTTCGTTGTGGTTTATAGCTTTCGAAAATATATATATCTTTTCAAATGTTTCAAAAAACCAAAAATTCAAATGGTTTCTTTGCCCGGGCAGGATGTTAAAACGCAAGCCATGGAAACAAAATTGAACGAAGGAAAAAAAACTTATTAGATAAAAGCAAAAATCAGATAGGATCTTACCAATTTAAGAGAATGATGTCAATGATCTCGGCCGCTGTAATATGTGCGCGCGTGCACCGATCGAAATTGTTTCGAGCGGCAGCGGTGCGGTAATCGAAGATAACAATCGCATATGTGCTTCGACCCTGAAAGTCGAATGAGGTAACATACACAAATTTATGAGCATATAATATTCTTCTGTTTTAAGCGCGAACACTCATTTCTCGCTCGTTTTTCTCCTTTTTTCTTCTATTTCGCATACAATTTATCGATTTCAAGCGCAAACAATTGTGCCGTGGTCATTTCAATGTATGAATACAAATCGAATAATTCGAAATGCAAACAAAGAAATAATCATTTGAATTGGTTGCTTCTTGAAATCTACTCAATATAATGATTAAAGCCAAAGTGCACACCTAAACACACACATGATTATCCAGTAAATTATATAAATCTTTTCCTCCGTCTTTCTTACCGTTCTTACCAAATAATGCCTAAAACAAATGCAAATCGCCACTGCCGCCGTTTAATTTATACTTTTATTAATTTTCATTGCGATCATCAGTATCACATCTGACTATTATTGCGAAACAAAAACCACCGGGATGAAAACGATCGTAATCATATAATTATTGCTTTGGTTGTGATTTTTGCTGTTTTTTATATATAATTTTTTTCATTACGGCTAATATTCTCTTTTTTTTCTGCGTCATTGCATATAAGCGACACGGCAACTCTATTTTTACCGCGGCAATATCGAACGATTGGCAAAACGCAAACAACGACAAACTCGAATGAATTGCAAAATAAAAAATATGGCTTTAGAGAATGAAATCGTAAAATTGGCTTTCGCCTACATGTACTGGGCGAAACGCGTATATTTCTGGAATTCAAGCAGACAGGTTCTTTTTGTAAGACAGTTTTGGTGCAATTTTCTACAATTACTTTTTGTACTGGCTCTATTACATGGCCTGCAAAGTTATTGTTTCCTTCTTCTTATTGCACTGGTCAATATTATATAGATTTTCATTCTCTTAGCCAAAGCGAATTTATGTAATTTGATCAGAAAGCCGGTGATCGCGATTTGCAGCCCATTCCGTTTATTTACATTTTGAACATTAGTTTGAACACCTTACAAATCAAACAGTTGTTTGAAAATGCACGCTTATTTGTCGGTTGCATTTCAAATGCGAATGATTTGTTGAAAACGTTGTTTCAATCGACGTGCATTCAATTAGTTGAAGTATTTGTAATTAAGTGGCCTTTGTATTGACAAATGAATGATCGATCATGGGCCAATGCGATTGTTCCGTAGGCGACACCAAGTTGGACGAAGTGAAACTCTTGGGAATTTTTATCATCTCATCACGATCGATACCGATCGATAAGCACCGCAAAAATAAATAGTATGGTTTGCATGTTGGTTCTTCTTCACCACACGATCAACATTTATATGTAAATGAGAGAGACATTTCGTTTCCTTTTTTTCGCATGCCACGTATATACCAAGTTAAATATAATTACCGGTTCAATTAAAATTTTCGACTTCGATAACATCAAAAAGTCTTCTTTTTTTCCTCTCATGATTACATGTGCAGGTTTGCAAACATGCAACAAATTAACATTCGAAAACAAAATGATCCCATCCAATGCCATTCACGAAAAGGTATTTTAAGCGAAAGATATTTTAAGAGCGGGAAAAAATGAGATCTCAACTGTTGATGGGACAAAAAGAATGTACGTTGATACAAAAATTACTTAATTGAATTCATGTGCCGAAGTATTTACTTAGCCAATTCAAAACGAATGAACGAATAATAATCGACAATAATGAACTCATACATATAATTATGAGCGCAAACATACGACGGCGACCACGACAAACGACGAGAGTCCATTAAAAATTAAATGCAATGAAGATAAACGTGTTGATATGTGTACGCTGGTAAAAATCCAGAATGTCGATGACGTTGTAAATGCAAATCATTGGCTTTGCATAGATTATATGTGAAAAAGCGTAAAAAAGACAAATTAAAATCAATCGCATCAACCGATTACTATATGATAGAACTAAAAGACACATACACACAAATTATATTGGTAAATAGAATTAAATTCGCATTGAAGATTGCGTGTGGGCGCACCACAACTCTTTTTTTTTGTTACATTGCATTGTACACAACGTGATTAATGCATTTATTTTATGATTTTGCTGCTGCACTTTGTACCTCACAATCATGTCACTTGTTTACGCATGAAACAGTATAGAAAAACACACACACACCGTCTTCTTACGTACAGTACGTTGTTTTGATGTTTGGCTGACTAAAGTTATTGCCATAGCGCATTTGCATGTAAATAGTCTCTTCATCCGCATGGCCCACAGCACAGTTGGTGCCGTCAATGTATAAATCGGTAAGTGTGTTGTGGTTTTTTTTGCGTGCGATTTTTTATGGCTTTCAATTTTCATTAATAAAACCCGCCGAGAGTGCAATTTGCTCAAGGATGTTTTATTGTTATTCAAGCACCATGCTCAACACGAAAAGATTTCATAATATACGATTTTCTCTGCATATGATCTTTTTTCTCCTTTCGGAAATTAACAGCAACAATTAAATTATAATTTAAAAATAAATAGGAAATAAATTATCCAGAATTTCATATCCAACATTTTTTTTGTTTATTTATTGCATTAATAAGTCTTTTATAGACACATTTCTTGTCACTAATAGACTTTAATTTTTTTTTCAAATTATGTCTCATTTATATGTTCATTTATGAGTCGTCTTAATCTCAAAGATCAAAGTTACATTTTTTCCACCAAAATCGAACTGAAAAAATTGCAAATCATCTAAATCATCTCTCTGAAAGGACAGCACACTTGACCTTTGCAAAAAAATCGATTTTAAATTGGATTTCCACATTCGGTCTGATATTTCACATGAAATGTGCGGCTTTCAAGTACGTTTGATGTCGAGACACTTCAATAAATACGTAATCCGTTTTGCGCTTCTCATGTTTTCATAAAACATTTCGCTACTGGAGAGAAATTTTTTTTCACGCGCACAAAATATTGTTGCAATTTTTGAAAAACAACAACAGCGTCAGACGATTCATCCAAATATGGAAATATCAAGTACGACCGCAAGTGGTTTTTTTTTTTATTATCGCCAATAACAAATAATTTTTCCCTTCAAATGCACACGGCGCACGCACTTTAAAGGTCGATATCACTTTTTTGGCATACAGTCGCCCGTCACAAACACAGTTACATTTATGACATTTTTTTGGGATTTTAATTGTTGAATAGCGCCCATATTTTTGTTTAACATAAAATAATGTCTGGTAAAAGTGTGTATTTTAATTAAATCGATGCTGTTTACAAAAACATCAAATTCTATTGTTTGCCGAGTTCGCCACAACTCTTGTCTATACTCGAAACGTTTACTCCTTTTTTTTTTGTGTTTTCCTTCATTTGAATGCAGTAGCTAAAGCCATAAAGAAAATGAATCGTGTCCTTTTGTGGTTTTCTCTTTAACATATAAAGTACCTTGCATTGTATAGCGAAACATGTTTTGCAAATCTTTTGCCAGCATAAAAACAAAATTTCAATTTGCAAAGCAATGTTCAATGTTTGTTCAAAAGTGCCATATGTAAAAGAATGTGTGATATGCGATATGTGTATGTGTGCCTAGATGTGTGCACAAATTGAAAGTCGTGACTTTCGGCAAGAACTTTTGATTGTCATTCGCCGTTCTTTGTCTAATGGCCTTTTACATTTTCGATTTGTTTTCTTCCATTTTGCACACAAGCAACTTGACGGCCATCCAATGAAAAACATATTGTTCACGAAATGCGTGTACACAATGAAAGCGAGGCTGAATTGAAAAGTATGGGATAAGAGATTCGTGTCGTTTAAATTTTTCATTTAAACGACTAATTGTCACAACGGTGAAACAAACAACATGGTTTATTCTTTTGAATGTCGCGTCGTTGCCGAACATATCAAATATGGTAATTTGTACAATTAAGAATGTACACGGAAAGAATACACAAGACCATTTTCGGTGTAAAAAGACTGGCCACTGAAAAGCGGAACAAAATGATATGGCGATAATGTCCGTCGCACGTTCCCATAAAAACTCAACTAGAATAGAATTTTAAATATTCACACAATGACAACAACAAACATTATTGACGTGAAAAACGTGCACACAAAAAAAAAAACAAAGAAAAGACGTTGAAATACATCGGCAGGGAATCTCGTTGCATTATTAATTGGTTTTCGCTCCTCCATTGGTGTGAGAGAAATAAAACGGCGCCCAACAATTTTGGTTAAATAACAATTTGCATTTATTATTGCCAATAAAATTGGCATAAATCGATTAAAATCGTGACAATACACATTGCATTTTTCGAACGAAAAAAAAGAAGAATTTAAATGTGGAATTTAGTAAAATTGACAATACAATTTTCATATTATTTCGATGATGACTGGTAAATGGTATTTTATGGCATCCACTGTGCTTATTGATTTTTCTTAATTAGAAAGTTAAAAGGTTGGATTTTGTTTGTTCGTTCGAAAAAGAAAGACATTTTTTTTGTTCGTTTCAAAACTCCTGGAATTCTAATTTATTTAAATAAATTTCACGTTTTTTTTAATATTGCACCCGGATTGTGCGCGCATGCACACTGCATTTCATGTTTTGAATATCGAACAAAATCGTGTGCAAAACTCTTGAATCATAAATTATCAAGTATTTTTGGTGTGCATGCTGTAGACGGAAGTTAATTTTGATGAAAATCGAGCCTCTGTATCTTGGATTCGTGTGGTGCAGCCAAAGTCATATTGTTTACCTGCATTGGATGAGAAAAACAAATTGCACAATTTTCAAATTTAGATTGGCTTTTATGTTGCAGAAAACACCGGTTTTTTTTTCTCGCTTCTGTGTGACTGGAATATGCATCGATGATCGATTTTCCGATTTAATTTCATAAGTCTTTCCTCAAACAATATACAAAGAGCGTTACAAATAGTTGTTTGTTGTTTTGGCACGGAAATTATTCATCGTCGCCATACAATCGTTTATCCAATTCATTGTTTTGTTTTTTTGGCAAACAAACATTCAAAAAATAGAACGGTAATTTATATTGCTGGTAATAAATATCGAAACAATTAATCAATTCAACGTTTTTAAATGAACGCAAAAGAAAAACAAACGCCATGAGACCCCATGATGACCTGCAAACTCCAACTTAACACACAGCTGGCGAATCTCGATGTATATGCTATTGTTTTTTGGTTTTGTGTATGGAATGCAGATTTCGAGTTAAATGACATTAATTGGATGACAACATCAACAAAGTGAAAACGGGTTTATTTTGGTGTGCACACACTCAACAACAACAGAAAATATGGTGATGATGGCAACCGTGTGATAAACCGATTGTAAAAAGAATTCAATTCTAGAAATTGAAAATGGCTATAGCATTTTTGTTTACAGGAAATATTGGCACCGGTGGCAGATTTCTTAATAAGTCGTGATCAAAACAATGGTCGATTTAGAAGGAGAAAAACATTAGAAATGCCATAGTTCAAATCTTTGTCACTGAAACGAAAAAAAGAGAGACCCATTTCTTGTGATCACGTTGATGGATAAAATGGAAATGTTAATGGAAAAAAAACGAAAGATGAATGGAATCATCGTGAGATTGGCATGTGAGCAATTGAATGTAGTGCTGATTTTGTCATTTCGTTCAAATGACTAATGATCATGGTGGTCAGTGTTGCAAAAGCACTTCATTTCCAAAGTACATTTTACATTCTCTAATTTTCTAGTTGTGCACTGTATATGGAATCCTACACAAAATGTGGTTTCGGGTTTTCTTGAATGAAAAGAGATTGTGCAGAAAAATCGAATGACAACCGCTTTCTGTTTCACTTGAAATTTCTAATAAACGAACAAATCCATTTCCAGCGCCACAACTCGCGATCGGGTTTTTATCGTTTCGATCTGTTGAAAATACGGACTTCCAATTGAAAAATGATTGATGACCACCTCAACACACATCAGCACACATACACTTTAAGTATGTGTGCTTTTCTCGGTGTCGGTGGGCATTAACAGACTCATTTCAATTTTACAGTAATTAATTCATATTGTGCGAATGCTGCGTAATGAAAGTAAATCGTGCCGATTAAGACATTTCATTTAAATGGATTGTTATTATTACACGACGAAGACAGGTGAACACCGTCTTGCTGTGTGAATGGGCGGAAACTTAACTGTTTTCACCGCCACAATAAAAAAGGCTCAAAATCATTTATTTGCATATTTTTTTATGTGTCCAATTCAAATCTTAACGACTTCATTATAAAAAAAACTAACAAAAAAGAGTTTGAATTGGTTTCCCAAAAGAAATTAATTTGTTAGTTTCGAAAAAAAACGTTCCCAAAATTAAACCAACTAATAAATAAGAGTTCAAATTGAATCATAAAATTCAAATAGCTATAAAAAAATATCTTGAGCCAAATTTTTATGGCACATCGCTTGCGATCACTCACTGATCACGCATAGAACCTTTGAGAAACCGAACGTTCTCAATTCACAGTCAAACGCTTATATACCTGGTTTCTTTTAAGAAATTCAGATTAACAAGAGAATACAAATATGCTCTGGCGTGCCCAATCCGACGACGATGAGATACGAGTGTGCATATGCACAAGTCGAGATCAAATCGAAACACGCCGTCTGATAAATCAACTTTACGCTCTGCAGTCGGTTTTTTATGCATATCATTTAAATATTATATATTGTTTATTTACGTTTTTTCCTTGTAATGCTGTCTGTCGAATGTTTTATGTGCATTTCGCGCACTGTTTTCAATTTTTTTTATACGCGGCTTAAATACCTGGGCCGCTTAGTGTATATTTACTTGTGCATTCTTTTGTTCACAATGTGCGGTTTCGTTCGGGCAATAAATATCGATGTAGTTTTGTTTTATTGGCTCTTCTCGCCGATTTTTATAGCATTCTGATGGCGTTTTTTTTTCGTTTTCTTTAGTTCATTTGTGTTTTATGCAAATGAACACATTTTATCGCGTCAAATGCAAACACTCTCAAAACAGCAATGCGCCAAACGATCATCTCTTTATGCACTTCCAGTGTATAAATAAAAATATTTATTGTTTTTGTAGACACATTTAAAATGTGGCACTTTTTTCCCTTCTCACTATCGTATTCGCAAGTAAAAGAACGAATATAAGAACGATTGATGTTGAGATTGTGGCAAAGAATCTCGCTTTTCTTCTAGATGAGAGTTGCATGTTTTTTAGTTGTAAAGAATCACTTGCAAACGAATGCAAAAAGAAAAAAAAATGAAGAAGACACACACCGGAGAGAATGATTGCAAACATGCTAATTTGTTGAATACGCTTCTGGTGGTGCGATCCTTGTTGCTCATTCTCATAAAAAATCCTTCGGGCAATTCCGATACGTATTACGATTCATTGAGTTTTGTTAAAAGCATCGATTTTAACGCCGAAATGCATGAAATAATCACACAGACAATATTCGATTCATTCGAGAGATAAGCACCCCGGACAGATGACAAATGAACAAATTCTATTCCTTTTTCATTTTATTTATTTAATATACACAATATAAAAATAACCATAATTTCAATGGAGTCGCAAATAGTGTGTTGTTTGTGAAAAGGAAATGCACTTTTTTCGAACAGACACATCGCTTTGTTCAACCAAACCACACGCAATATTGTGGCGTTTTTGTTGATTTCTGCCACATTATGCCACTGTACAAAGCTCTAGTGTCATCAAGAACTCAAGGTGAATTCTGAGGCTGAGCACACATTCGACCGAGAAGAGTCTTTGAAATAAACCAGAGTTTTTATGTGCATGCATACATTTGATTTTGAAAACAAGAAGGCACCTTTCTGTGGTTTTTGTCTCTCATTCCTCGGTTCATTCTGCTTGAACCAGCTGCACCTGCACGATATTTTCAAACGCTGCACACACACACACACAAGATAACACAAAACAATTAACTACTTTATTTACATCACGTTCCCCCGATGTAATTACAGCGTTTGCTCCGTTGTTATTACGTGTGTCATGTTGTTTTTTTACTCTCTTCTTGCTGTAGTTTGTATTTTCATTTGGTGTAAATTCAAGATGAGGAAGAAAAACAACAACCAAAGATCTTGGATGCGCTCAATCGATTAAAGACTTTTAATATTCCGAAAAAAATAACACGGAGATGGCTGGTAGAATGATTCTTGTGAAAAATGTCGGCATGCTTCGAATGTCGATAATGAAAAAGTGCATGTGCCTACACGGTTATGCCCTTAGGCATATTTAACTGCGTTGATGCGAAACATGCAAAAAGCATAAAATCCTTTGGAAACATTCGTTTGAAATGCATACCGAGCACGTTTGATGATTAAATTATATGTGCCACTTTGATGAAAGTAAATTGGATTATTAAAATCCAATTTCGTCTGCTGCCGCCATCTCATTCAAAACTCATTCGAATCAGTAGCTGGCGAAAAAATCAAATCTATTTGAATAAAAAAACCAATCTGCTTTCAGCAAGAAAAAAAAGTGTCGATGATCAAAAATTAACGGGTTTGCCTTTGTCGCATCGGCACTTTTCGCGCGGAATTTTAATGATACGTATAAAGAGATGGCGTTGTTTTTGCTCCTGTTTAATGTGTGATGTCATCGAACATCGTGAGAATTTCAATTATTAACACTCCATTTGCAGTTCGGACCAAACAAATTTCGCAACACCGATGCATGGGGTCATTGACCATTCCTATTTAGGCGTGAAAGGATAGTTTTTCTTTCCACACAATTCTGTGCCACCTGTAGCGAGACGCTTACCTTAATGTGTACATACATTGTATCGATTATCGACATGAATGCGTAGTTCGGTTGAGTTTCACTCAAACACACCATGAAATGAGGTGTGTAATGAATCCGTGTATATATCGAATTACCTTTCGAAGTGCGACCCATAAGTGGTTTTGTTGACAAATTTAAGGAGCAAAGACATTCCCTATCGATTTCACGCTTGTTTAAATTCAAACATACAAACCTGTTGACATGAAAACGTTTTCATTATCCCTGTTACCTCTTTAAATATTAATAAGCACACTTTTGTGGCGTCTCTTAGAGAACAATATACGGCATTTGAAATCGTTCATACAATTTTAATGAATCGATTATGTTCTATTGTTCAGTTTTCCGAAAAAATACATCCGATAAATCATTCGTTATTTTGAGAAAAAATCATCGAAGTAATTGAATAATAGATTAATAAATGACAACTTTACAATAAAATAATGAAGCATTTAGTTTGTGGCCATAATTTATAAACAAATGGATTTGAATGGTTTGTACAAAGCGTGTCTTTGGGTAACGAGTTCAAATGCGAACCGAGCAACGATGCCCTATAAGTGCCGTTACTGGCACGTTTTTTTTCTTGTAGTTCGTTAAATGTGCCGTCGAATGGTTGTGGGCATGCAATGTATGTCTATTGTTAAACTGCACATCGAGTATGGCTTCAGAAAGGTCGATTCTGCTTAAAATTAATGTCGACATGATGGATTTTAAGTTTGTCCTACATGTGCCACATTGAAGCGCATCAAAAAACTACGACACAGTCAACCTCCTGTGTTCTAGTTTTCACATTAAACACTTGGTGACAATCCATAACTTGCTGTGCAATGCAAATTTTGTTGACGCCGTTTTTCATATCGTCCGTTTTTGTTGTATGTGTGAGCTCATCATCTCTGCCTACGAAGTGGGTGTTCGTGAGTTGAAAAGCGGTGCCGCTTTTGTGAAATATTGCAGAAAAATAGTGAAAATCTACATCATTTTTTTTTCGCTTACTACAAAAAATCTAGGTCTTTGTTAAAAACACTCTTGAATTTGTCGCTCGAGTTGCGGCTGCTTTCATATTTTTAAAACGCCACTAAAATCGCAATGAAGAGAAACACACAAAAAACTGATTGCACTTACGGCCAAATGCGAGCCTATTTGTCATTTCAAACAAAAGAAACACTTTTTGTATGTCAAAGATATAGAATGGCTAATGCTATGTTTATTAGGTCATTAATTATGCTCGGCGAAAGCATGTGATGCTATGTTTATGATTTGTAGTTGTGTTTCTTCTTTTTTTTCTTCGTTTTCATCTCAAGTACATGATGATGAACAATACGATGTTTTAACTAAACGACCCCGTCTTATTTCGCTATAAAACTTTCGAATCAATATACTCAAGTGGAAAATGAATGTGTTCAAAAATCATCTCAAATGCTGGATTTAATCAGCTATCGTTTAAAGCACCGCTTTAACAGTTCCATAAATAAATTGTACACGCTGTGTACAGTTTAGTTTAAAGCGAGAGAGAAGAAAAAATTATGCGGAATACATGTTCGGCCTTTTGCATGTTGAAAATATTCAACTTAATTTTAATCGAGTAAGTTACGGTCGTTTCTCTCTGTCTCTCTCTCTTTCTCTGGTCACATTCATAAAATCGTATGAAGAAGATTCACGCCAAACAATTTAATTTAATGGACATTGAATGTGTATGACCAAGATTATTTTATCGATGTACAATTTGGTCACACAGTCAAGCAACAGCAAAATGAAGTGCTAAAGAAACCAGTAACACATAAATGTAAATAATAAAATCTTTGATAAACCATAATAATAATAAAGTACACAAAATAATGCCGCACAAATGTTCAAAAGCAAGAAAAACGTGTAAGACTTTAACGACGGTTCATAGCATTGGTGACACAGAGAGAGGGAGAGAGAGAGAGAGTTCACTCGAATGGCACACAATTCGAAAAGAATTATGCTCGCTTAAAAATTGATATTGAGTCATTTTGTTAAAAAAAGAGCCATCAACATTCACGGCCAAAATAGTTCACGCCATTGCATGCAAGTGGCGCATAAATCGTAATTAATTGATTTACCAATAGAAAAATGGATAGCAACGAAAAAGTGAGGCAAACAACGAATTGAAATTCAATTGACTTAATGAATCGCTTACATATCAATATTTACCATGTTGAATGGGTCTGAAACTGTATTTTCTTTGTTTAAATTGAAAGGCGTTTTGTTTGGCTCACGAAATCGCTTTTATTCGTTTTAGCTTCAAAATTCAGGTCGTTCATGCAAAATCTATCACTCGGTTAATCACGATAATTAAAAATCAATGACTTGGACGCGGCCATAATAATATTCGCGATGAGTGTGCGGCGCGCGCAAAACTTGAAAATGCCGAAACATTTTGAAATCGCACCGCTGCTAATTGGCTACATAAAAGTGTACTCTGGCCACAACACACTTTATGATCGGTCTATTAATAGAGTTAAAATCGTGTGTAAATGGCTTTTGGCATTCTTTGGATTATTATTATACCCCTCATATATTCGGAAGTGTTAAGAATTACTTTATTGGGCATTTTATAACGGAGTTGTTCAATTATTCATGTCATTCGTGCATATATGCAACTTAAAATAGTCAAGAATAAACTGTGTCAGCAGAATTACATTGTTTCGATTTTCGTCGTCTTTTCTTTTGCATTTTGCACCAAAAACATATAAATGACATTATTTATTAATCGTCGTTTAAAGAATTAAACCCATAATAAATAGTTTCACACAGTATAATCGGCTTAAAATGCATTGCGAATTTTGAATTTTATTAGAAATATCAAATGATTAAGCATTTTAAGTGAATCATAATTTTGGGCACATTTAAACGGCCGTAGATTTATTAGTGACAAACGGTACGAAACAATCGAGTTGCTGAAGGAAGCAAGAGAAAAAAAGACGTACTTTATGTCATATGGAATCGAATTGCTATTACACATATATTGGATTGAAGTAAACAAACGTAATATTCCCCACGTGTGCAAAATGCACATTTCATTTGTGCTATGATATAATAAATATAAAAATTGTCGCGTGAAAAATGTACACAACAAAGAACATTATACGCGACAACAAAAGAATGAACAACAACCGATCAAGCCAGTGTGTCTGCATACGATAAACTCGTTTCGTTCGCGAATGCGCTGGAAAAATTCGAATTTTTCGGGTCGAAAATTGTTTGGGCGACACAATAATCGTGATTTTAAATTATTATACCGTTGTTTTCGCTTTTATATGCGCTCGCAGATCATGTCGGGCCGGAGAGCATGGTTTTCGCGAAAATTATGTGACATCAGCGGGAGTCAAGAAGTGTCACAAAGGAAACAGATCAGCAAAATCGATTTTCGTTTTCAAGCGATAGAAAAAAGATAGAGAGAGAGAGACAGAAAGAGCGAAAAGGGGCCACAAAGTTCGATTTCATATTAAAAGAGACATGAATTCGTGTCAGTAAGCCGACGGTCGATTATTACTGTTATTACAATGCACACACCAAATGAATGGGCAACAATATCGAAGATACACACATTTGCTTGCACATTTCAAAAGGGAAATGCAATGTGTGCTGCACCGCAAGCAGAAGCCAACCCATTGACTACTACTGGCTTCAACAGCCACACAAACTCACCGATTATTATTATTACGAATTCATTTATATTACGTTCCGTTACACTTTTTTTTTCAAATAGAAAACTTTAACTCGTTCATTGCAATTTTTGCTCTTTTGTTCACTCGTTTGAACATTCGATTTCATTAAAAACACACATACATATACACAAACTTAACAATTCGAACAATTATTTTTGAATTGAAATTATTTTATTGTTTTCATTGGAAATGATTATGCTAGTTGGTTTCGAATACAAATTAAACGAGTGCACGATTTTTTCATTTCGTCTTCAGCAAAAGAAAACAAGAACGGAAAACCTGAAGCAAATGTAGTAATGGAAACAATCAAATTAAAATATATAAATACATATTGAATAATCGGTGAAAAGATTAAGTAATAAAATTTTACTTTTTAATCGATCACAATGTGCTGAGAAAGGGAATTCTGCCGAAAGCACGCTTTTTGTGTCATTTGATTTGTCACACCAAATTATAATGTTCGTTGAACTTTCGAACAAAAGAAAACAAACGAAATCTTTATTCTATTTGTTGACAATGTGCTTATAGCATTTTCTCTGGAACTGAATCATCAAACATCGTCAGTTTAACCCATTTACGTTTCGTCGAAATAACGACATCGTACAATAGACCAAGAAACAAAGACTGAATTTGCGCAATTCTAGTTTTCGAAATGACTGCGAAAAAAAACGATCCAAAAAAAATGAAAGTTTAGAAATAAGTATATGCAAGATAAGACATTTATGAGTAGTTTAAACATACCTTAAAAAAATATCGATAAAATATACACTGTATTCTGTATTTACTGAACCAACGGAATTATTCAATTAAGTGTGTTTGCACTTTAATCTCGCTAAAGAGAAATGAAATTAAATAAGTCTTCCGCACAAATGAGCACGTAGCACACACAAACATACTGGAACTACGTCCACATTCGACTAGCTTTACCATAATAGCACAACCGGGCACCAAACAATGACCATATTACTTTGTGAATGGTCTCGCATTAAATATTATCATTTACAATGCCGAAGAAGTAAACAAAAAAAAATTGCGATATATAATAATATGGGCGGTTGTGCGTGCGCGTTGCGCATACTCTCACCGAACAAATACGAATAGTTGTTGTTGTTTTTCCCGCATTTGGTTTCCATCGCAAGCAACAATTTCCTTATTCTGTCGATGGCCTCTCAATTGACAATAAACAAGTGCACATAAAGCGTATATGACTTAATTTGAAAATGTAAAGAGAGACAGGTCAAAACGTGACGCAAAGAAAGAAAGAAGGAAAAATGTAAATTCCATTCAATCGAAAGTGTTATTTGTCGTAATAATGATTGTCTATAATTTGAATGGATTTTTATCAAACACCCACCATACATGATGCGTGGATCTTTTTATTCCATTCAACGATATCGAAATTCACTCCAAATACGTTGACATCGTTAAGTGTTTGTTTTGTTTTCGCTTCATTAATTAAAAAAAAAGAGTCAAGCGGTGAATTTGATGAACTCGCTTTCGCGCAAGCACGGCTGTCGAAATCATTATTTGCCAATTTCACGAAAATCACGAAATTGGGCGTTTTTTAAATGAGATTTTCTGCATTCAAATAAAAAAACAACGTTTGCTTAGTCATTCTCAATAGGTCGTTTAATCGATGCAAATTTCATGAATGGAACACAATTCATAAAGTATGCAGCAATTTTTTTATCCTTTTTTCGAATCGAAAGAGCAATTAACGACAATGATAACTGTTATACGATAATATAAAGCCAAAACAATAGCATCGTTTGCCAACTTTGGTCATTCATTGCGCACCATACTCCGCATACGGTTATTCTATAAATACACAAATAAACACAGTTGACTCACTGGCAAATCTCTTGCTTCTGGCTTTTGAATTCTCTGGAGAATAACGCACTGATTTTGTGCTTTTCATTTTGAAGCGTTTTGGATTTGAACAACAATAGCACCGGATATACAAAGTTGTTTCGTCTTCTGTTTTATTATCGATTTCCTTTCATTTTTGCATTACACGCATACATACATAAGACCTTCCGGTCTTTTCAATTCTATTGTTTTGATTTTTTAAAAAGTTCGATTTGTTTGCGGACACTTTTTCGCTTCAAGGTAGATCGGCGATCATACAGTGGATGGTCATACCAGATTATTCTTTTGATATTCGCATAAACTGCAATTTTATGTTTTAAGCCACACCGTTGCGAATCATCAAACAGCTTATATTTGGCTTTGATCTTTGAAAAGGTTATGCTAAAAAAAGCATTTACTAACTGTTGTTGGATGTCTTATTTTCGTGAGATTTCCTCGAGGTAGAAAAACGTTACATCTTAATTAATTAAATGGCCAGCAGTCAAAATGTTCATTTTTTATTTCCTTTATGTGTAGATATAAATTATCAAAAAGTCTCAATTATACGCCACAAATGACAACGTATCATTTATTTTTTTTTTTTTTTTAAAGAAACTGAAGACCGTCGTTTTGACAAAAATAAAACGAAACTGGATTCTCAAATTTATGCACACCTATGTTCAATTTCACCATACTCATTTGCATTAATTTTCAGATTATATGTTGCGTTGACCGCAAAACAAAAAGACCCAACAGAACAAATGTTTGTTTTGGCAAAGCAATTTTTGTTGCGAGCATTAATTTCAGAATTAGTGGAATTTGGTACAGTTTTGCACTTTAAAAAGAGCAAATTTAATTGGCAGTTGCTGAGAACACGCGATGCGAAGAAACTTCATGAATAAACAAAGTAGCTTCGTTAAATCAAAATAAACAAATGGACACCGTCCAATGGTTTCAGCACGTATGTTATTCCCACGCGCTCAAATGAAAGAATCTTTCTTCGAAAAT
This sequence comes from Contarinia nasturtii, assembly GCF_009176525.2. Lineage (NCBI taxonomy): Eukaryota > Metazoa > Arthropoda > Insecta > Diptera > Cecidomyiidae > Contarinia > Contarinia nasturtii. The sequence continues at coordinate 668,661 of NW_022197885.1, read as the reverse complement.
ATGATTTATTCATTGGTTGGAGTGTATGCTTGCCAAAACGCCGCTATCTGTAGACGGAATTCGATTAGCAATTCATCGTACGTTGCGATAGCGGTCGACGTCATCGTCGTCGTCGTCGCCGTTGTCAACTTAGTGAACAAACTCATGTCTCTATTAAAATTGGTTCTTCTTTGCTTGGGCCCGCATGATGTCCGATAAAAAGAGCTTGCAGAGAAAAACGTCATTATTCACGATATCATGTTAATGCATGCAACTGATGATGAAACGACAATGTGATGAATGCAAGATATGATTTGCAAGCAGCCTTGATCATGTTCAGATATATCTAATGCGAATGTAGCCCAATCCGGAATTTCTAAAGCCGTACAAATGGACGACCGAATGATTAATGAATGAAACGCTTATCGATGCTTAAGAGGAAAAAGAAAAGAAGACAAAGTCACGACAATACACATTAATATGTACAACTTAAGTAAACAAATTACATTCCAAGCCCGATGGAAATCGATATTGTGATAATTTAAAACGAGTGGCTTTCATTTTGTATAATCTTATCATCTGCAAAGTGATCTTTTTTCGACAAAGATCTTTGTCTATGCTAACGCTACGTCCGTTTTCACTGATGCCGCCTCTGACGATGAAAACAACAATGCCGATGACGACAACGATGAGAGAAATGTGCACAGAATCCGTTTAATTCAATTAAACAGCGATTTTCACTTTTTTTATCCGCTGCATTTAAATTATTACACACTAACTAACCACACAGCCTATCAATTACCATCTTTTCATTATTTATTTAATGATCGAAATGATGCGCGCGCAAATCATTTAAACATTTTATTGCAATAATAGTGTGCGGCAAGCAACAGCGGCTCAGTGAAAACGGCGCGAATTGTACAACATCGTTTTTGTTATGCGATGCAATATTTACGGAGCCCAAAAATGAAACAAGTAAATGCCCATATTTAAGATGCAATCAAAGTGATTTCACGATTTCATTTGGGCTATGTGGCGACCGTGCTGAAAAGAATGATTAATGCGATGAAAAGCAGCCGCACAACTGCGAGGCTAACAATCTTTGGATAGTTTTTTTTCTTCTTCTGCTGTTTCGTTTTATTATTTGTTGTGCATTGCTCGGTTGACAACACCGTGAGCCGTCGACCAAAATCATCACAAAACAAAACCGTTCAATATGTCTTAATGAAAAATCAAGTAAAGGGTGCGGGAAGTGCTGCGCGCACTTTTGCATTCGGCATAAACTGAACGCGCAACCGAAAGCGATGAGAGAGAGAGAGAAAGAGTTCGTCAGAAGCCCATTTATGGGATGGAATGGTCGAACGAACGTACACAAGTCATAACATTTGAATACAATCACTAAATGCTAATGAGCATTTGATGATGAATGACGAATTAAGAACGGAAAGTTTGCGTTTTGTAAGCAGTTTAAAAGATATTCGACTCATTGCTTGATCTATGACCAACGGGAAAAATATTCATTTATTCAAACTCATAAATCGCAATGCATAACAGCATAAACGAAATGCAAAATGAAAAAAAAGGAGAACAGTTTAACTACACAAACGAAACATTTATTTCGCAAATAAAAATTTCTAACGATTTTCAGCGCATTTCTTCTGATTTATTTGATTCGGGCTCGGGCACATGCTCCCCCGAAATTCAAGTCAAAAGATCATCAACGAGATTAAAATAACAAGGCAGTTATCGTTTTACAATCGATTTCCATGTGCCATAACTAATAATGGAAATGGTTTTAGTTGGACGTGAAATCAATAATTCATGCGGCTGATTAGTACGCGCATGAGCACACACATACAACTGCACTCTGATTGATTCGCTGAAATGCATTTCTGGTTAATCATCATGCCTTTTTTCGCTCTACGGTTTGTTGAAATTGTGCGAAGGTGTTTTGAAACCGTGAACGACTTTTTGGCGCGCATTTCTCACGCTAAATACTTAAAATAAAAATAATGGGTGGAAATCAATTTTTAAGCGCCTTTTCGCCTCGCTTTTGCTGAAAGATGCTTTTGCCAAAGAATTCAATCACACCGCCCGAATCGGTCAAATACTGTGGACAAATCGGAACGAAACTTTCATTTTAGAGGTCATAGCAGCCACATCGGCTTACAACATCTGACAACCATTTATTTGGACATGTAATGAATAATAAATTATTATGCAGTTTTGAAAATTTTATACGGTTTCGCTAGAAAAATGCAAACGTTGAATGCACTACAAGTAGAAAATTACCGTTGAAATGGCTGCTAAATGACTGTTGTTTGTGCGAAAATGGGCACCTAAAGGCATTTTTATTATGCGCATTTTGGTCGATTTTTTTTTCCACCCGATTTTCACTATTGGCTAATCCGAAAATCAATCATGATATATATTACATTCGTAAGCATATTTATCATTCCCAAATAATATTGAACTGAATCATAAAGCATGAAGTTTGGTCATTTCGCCTGAATTGAATAGATAGACGAAAAGTAAATATACAACCAGTCGGCCAGCGTACGTTTATCTGCCACTGAAAGTGAGTCGTAATTTTACACATTTTGCTGATGTTTTTCCACTGAACATTTTCTCAACAACATTCCATCGACTAATGTGAGCGGTGACAAATTAATATCATTCAAATTATGTTTGGTGGAAATTTAATTTTCATTCGAAAAGACAAATCTGCACAGTTCACTTGGATACTTGCAAAATATGATTGATTTTTCAAATTGTTGCGACAGGAATTTAATCGTTGAGTGTGCATATTTTTCAATTGTGAACGATTGTGGCGGGTAAAAAAGAAAGAGATTGCAATCCGGTATCAAAAATATGCGAAGTGGAATTCTTTTGTTGAAACAAGTTTCCAGCAGTCATATGATTAAGAACGATACCGAACAAAAATGGCATCTCAGACAGCAAATATAACTGTTTTGGACCGTATGTGTAATACAAATCAAAATGGATTTACATGCATATACATGAAAATCTCTGAAAAAATACACATACACAAATGTGTATAACAAAGACAAATCACTACCGAACCATTGAAACATTTACAAATTGCCATTTCGAAATGCAAAATTGAATAAACGACTCGGCGAGAGAAAAAAATCGAATGACCCAACCAACGACTGCCCACCCAAGACTTTGTGTATTCACCAGTCTTGAATTATGACTGTGATCAAATGCTACATGATTATTGAGATAGAAGTCAATTAATCAAATTCTTTGTGTGCAACAAAAAAAAACTGTACAGTTTATGTCATTTCCTTTGAAATATATTCAATATATTGATTCATAAAGTAAAGAGGTGCGATTGTATTCACCTCATTCGTATAATCTTGCAGAAAGAGATGGAGTGAGATAAAGAGCGAGAAATATATCGATCAACGAAAAAATGCCGCGGATCATTGGCACAGTTGCTTATTGGCCAAGATTCGCAATCGAAAGCAGAGTAAAAGGCAAATTCATCGTTTACGCACAGTCATTTGAACGGACAAGAAATTATGTACATTTATATTTGGTCTAGATTCTAAAGCAATAAATACTCACAATCTCACATACACACACATTTTCTAATGTGTTTCAATTTACAAACCGTTAAACTGCGTTTCTACTGTTAAGTGTTTTTAACTGAAGTCAATTATTATCGTGTTGTATTTTTCTTCTTAATTTAATTTCTCTTTCTCTTTTTTTTTAACTCAATTTACAGCACGCGAACAATGTTCGAACAGCAGCAGAAGAATACTTGGCCAGACGGCAAGCACGCAACAAATCAATGACGAAATCGATGACATCAGGTCTGGCTGGTCCAATTCTCGCAATGGGAAATATACACTTTTTACCGGCCGCCAAAAGCGGCACCTTCTTTTCCAGAGACAATGTATCGAATTTCATTTCATGGTGCAGGTAAATACCCTACGGTTATTTTACTCATTTAATTTTATATATCACAGCTCATATGGATTGCACTGAAACTAAAGTGCCAAGCATTACGATTCTTTATCGTAATTAAGATTTTATGGTAATTTATTTCGATTCATGCTCACCCATTAAAGGTGACCAACGTCGGCGAAACGAAACCATGTCGATACTGTTCTATTTCGAGACAAACAGTGACGCTCTTCTAAGCCGTAGTAATCTTGTTATTATTATGCAAAAATTGTGTGTGTACTAAAATGCACGGGCAAAGTAATGTTGTCGAATTGAATTGTCTATTTTCAAAAGCATTAAATAGCCATTGCTATTGTTTCGATGCGAAGGTCACATCGACACATTTGAAAACAAAAAAAGTTTTATGATTCCGAATTATTCGGTTGTATTTTTTTTGCTATTTGCGAAGCGCCCGAGAATGAAACAAAAGGCAAAAGCCAAATACTCGCATGAAGGTGACACACCTGAACGAAATGAGCAAATGACCATATTTCATAGCCATAAAAAAGGATTTGCATACAAAAAGACCGACCGATAATTATCTCGGGCGATTCTTTAGCACAACTCACATTAATTTGAAATTAGATGCGAAAAAAATGAGACAAGATCATTTTTCTAGTTGTCTCACACATGGAAACATGTTCTGGCATTTTGGTAAACTCAAGTAACCACTTGAAATATCAACACACAAAAACACTCTTCATTTGTTTTCTTTCTATCTCGTAAATGAAAAGTGGTTTTTTTATCTCGCACAATTCCATCCATTTAGTTTGAAGCAAAGAAAATCGGCCAACATGGTCAACAACTGTAAGGTCTCTTTGTCAACGTTGATAATTATACTTTGTCAAATTGAACGCACCTCGTAAAGTGGACACATTCCCATTCATTCATCATTTGTTATGTGTGTTTTTTGTTCGAATGTTGAAAAATGAAACGTATTGATTTCATGGCATTGCAATTGACACCTGGGAATGTTGTTGAAGTGTGTTACGGTGTGATTAGCGGGATTTATTGGGTATTTGTCTAGCAATCGAATCAACAGATTAAAGCATTCATGCGAATGTGATTCTTGGATTTTAACGCCAAGTACAATCAATTGGTATTTATACACGTGCTCCACTTAATGGCTTTGAAAATAAACGCACATAATTAACTGATTTTACATTTAAATCAAATTAGTCGCTTTATTCCATGCATTATGGTTTTGATGGCTATCAATTCAATCAAGTGCGACTCGCGTTCAATGCCCCCTGTTTTAGCGAAAATCAAACAGTAAAAAAACTATTTTCACTTATGCGTATACAATTTGTCTTCCGAGCATTTATAGCCGTCAAATTATGACCGCCACTTGATTGATTTGCGCCCGTCATTTCCACCTGAATCTCATTTAAATAAATCATCATTTATGTTTATCTCACCTCCCTCTTTCTTTTCTCTTTGCCGTTCGCAGAAAAAGTTTGCAAATATTTGAGTGCCTACTCTTCGAGACGGATGACTTAATCATGCGGAAGAATGAAAAACATGTGATATTATGCCTGCTGGAAGTAGCAAGACGTGGTGCAAAATTCGGTAAGAAAAAAACAAATATACTTATCTCCCAACGACAAGCGTACAAATTTAAGTGATTTTTGTTCAGTTTTATTTACCTTTTGTGGTTCATTTAATCGTTTTGTTTTTACATTCAATTGTGTATTTGTTTGTTTTCGTTTGCAGGAATGTTGGCTCCGATGCTTGTGCAAATGGAGCGTCAAATTGATCGTGAGATCGCCGCCGATAATAAAGCGAATGGTGTTGCATTTGGTACACAAACCGATGATACCAAGCAAACAACATCAACCAGCACCGACACGGAAAATGGCCTTTTCGACACCGATTCCGACGATGAAGATGCCGAAGAGCCAATGCTTACAGTCTACGGACCACAACCACAAATCATAACAAATGATTTAAAAAGTCTCGACGAAATGGTGAGTTTTTACCTTTGATTTTATTTTAAATGTAAACACACCAAAAAAATCACTGCGCATCATTTTCGCAAATCGTGAATATTTCATGAAGCAAATACTGCGTCGCACATGTCATTGCATTAAATTACATCAATTGTCTTCGCAAATTTTTCTTTTGTTACACAAAATTTATGCGCATTTCAACGAAAATGCTGAGCATTCATTCAACACACACCGAATGTGTATTTCTGAGAATAAAAGATTCCAATCGAATAGCATCGTATAAATTCGATGGAATTGTATCTTCGTATAATTAGTCGAACGTTTGTCTTTGAAGTGTTCACCATGTTTCTTCTACAGTTCTTGGCATTTTTGTTAACGATCACAATAGTTCTAACGCAATCTGAAGTGAATTTCATTTGCAAGTCTGGTCATTTGCTGAGCGGAATCGAACGTGTGTGTGATGGAATTGCCCAGTGTTATGACGGCTCAGATGAATTAATTGATTTTTGCGCACATACCCTTTGTCCACCGGAATATTTTCGATGTAATTACGGTGCATGCGTGCCACGGTCAAAGAAGTGCAATGGAATTCGTGACTGTGTTGACTTGTCGGATGAAACAAATTGCGGTCGCAAACAGGACAGTTGCAGTCCAACCGAATTTTATTGTGGCGATAATGGCGATGACACCGATTCGTATGAATATTGTATTGAGTCGTCAAAAATTTGTGATCAACAGCACGATTGTTGGAATGGTGCCGATGAAGATAAAACAATTTGTGAAAATGCATTGTGTCCAGAAAAGACATTTCGTTGTCGTTACGGCGGTTGCATCTCGGAAACTGTGCTGTGCGATGGATTCTATGACTGTTTGGACGGCAGTGACGAGTCGCAGGAATTGTGCATCATATTAAAATGTCCGAAATGCACAAAATTTCTCGTTTCATGTCCACCGTTTGTTGAGCAAAATATCGTATCCAAAAGACTATTGAAAAAATGCATGTGGAATGGACGTCAATTGCCATGCGCTCAGAGTATTTTACCCGGAACCAAAGTCACTTATGCGTGCAAAGATAATTTTAAACCAAAATCGACCAAGGATTTGAGCAATGATTGGAATTTGTGTCAGGCCGATGGAACATGGTTACGTGATATTTTGAAATGTAAGCCGGATTGTGGTAGACTCAGTGCCGGAATTCCATTGATAACAAACGAAGAGAAATTGCCACAAACAATGCCATGGCATGCGAGCATTTATGTTGTCGAAAATGTTTCGAAACCGAAATACATTTGTGGCGCTACGCTCATTTCAGAAGCTGTTGTTGTTACGGTAGCACATTGTGTGTGGAAATACAAAGCGGAAGATTTACGAATCGTTATGGGCAATTTAAAGTCTGAATTTGAAGACCCCGATGATTTTCTTGCACGGTACTTTGAGGTGCGTGACATTTTTGTGCACGAAATTTATTTGGATCAATTTGCAAATTATGGATCAGACATTGCATTGTTGGAACTCTTGAAAGCTGTTGAAATTGATGAAGTCATTGCACCTGTTTGTATTGATGCCAATTTTGACAGTGTGAATGATGAAGAACTAGGTATGGTGGTTGCATTGAGTATGATTGATAATTCAAATGCGAGTCGATCGCTGCATATTAAAAGCATACCCATTATTTCACATCAGAAATGTGTTGAACGACAGACGTCAGAATTTCGAAAATATTTATCAATTACAAAATTTTGTGCGGGCTGGGCGAACGGGACGAGTGTATGCAATGGTGATAGTGGCGCTGGTCTTACAATTCGAAAATCAGATGGTCGACACTATTTGCAAGGGATTGTGAGTATAAGTCCTCGCAAGCAATCGACTGATCATTGTGATCCCAATCAGTACACGATTTTCACCAAAGTGGGCATTTATGTAAAATGGATAGAAAATTACTTGAAGCACATCAATGAACGTTATAATCCACAACTATCAACCGATGATACATCAGACGACAACGCATCGACATAGCCAGTTTGACATCGACAATGACATAAAAATTATAGCTTCAAATAGAGATTGTAAAAATTAATTACCGTGACGTTGTCCGATTTGTTTAACATAATATTTTTACAAGACAAAATAAAGAGAAAGAGAGCGAGAGAGAAAAACATTCCAAATGCAAATCAAATACAAAATGCAAATTTGCTACCGCATCTCGCTTTACATAGAGTTTTTTTTTCTTCTTCTTTTTCGTTTTTTTTATGTTGTCATTGGTGTTGGTTTTTCGTTCATGTTCATGTTTGTAGTTCGTGTATTTTCAATTAAATCACCATAAAGCAATCTGCATTTGACATTTTAACCATTTTCAAGCGAATACGTACTCATGGTATTAGCCATCGGCTAATCTATTTGACATCGCCTGCATGCATGTCGCGTAAATTGTATACTATTTTGTGTGCACATATATGAATTCGATCCCAACGAATACACGGGTAATTCGAGACAGAGGGGAAAGCTTGTCATTATGTCACATAAATTAAACAATTCAACCATTTTCTGGCTGAAGCAGATTTTTCGCCTTTATTTTGCCAGGCCGATGGAACTCGTCGCCAGGCGTCGATTTTTCGCTGTCAAATGTCCGAACTAAAAACACCTTTTTGTGGAACACAAACAGAGAGCGGAACAACAAAAGAAAGAAAGACAGAGAACGAAAATATTAAGTCATCCATTGTTCGATATGTGTTCACTGGAGGCTTATTGGATGTGAAAAGTAGCCAACAATGGCTCAATTCGGTATTTTATTTAGACATAATCAAATCGCACAAAAATTTCAGCTTTGCTCTTGATTTCTGACTTTTTGACATTATTCTCATAAAAATCCATACTATTAGCGCACGAAGCAGTAAAAATGATGGACACGATTTATACACACATCTATAATTGTTTAGTCAGAAAGTGGACGGAAACAACAAAACGCGTTTACTTGACAGATCACGATCATGTACACAAACAACCAGAGTGCAAGAGCTCTAAATTGTAGCAGTCAAAACATTACAATCATAACATGTTACGTGGATGATAATAAAATGTATAAGCTCGAAGTGTTCTTGAGAATTAATACGGCGGAAAATGTGAAACATCCAATCCGACATTTGACATCTTAAAAGGTTACTTTAATTTGCATTTATTTTCAAATGGTTTTCCATTTTCGATCTATCTATTAAAGTGAAAATCCATCATAAAAACTACTTACTTATACTTCATTTTGTCACCGGTTTTTTTTTTGTTCACTCTACACAATATCGTTTTCAGTTTCTTCTGTCTTCTTAATCTGTTATGATGCATAAATATATCCATCTTATCTCGATTTAATATGAACATCGTTTAAATTCTCATTTTAAAGTCATGTGGCAGCCATATAACAAATTGTTTAGCCAATTTCAAATGAATCTAGTTAGTTGATAAATCTCTCTATCTCTAGTTGTAACTCTTTTGTGCCATCGAAACTGCATTCGTGTGAAGAGAAGACGCCATCGACAAGAAAAGAGTAAATTATGTAACGAGATGTTGTAAGTTGTTTGGAATGAAGCTAAGAGTCGTGTGAATAAATCGATGCCAAACAAGAAATGAAACAAGAGATAGAGATGAAGAAGAAAAACAGCCACTACATCTATTAGCCACCGATTTCAGCAGCGCATTTCTTTACAAACAAAGGCAATCAACTAAAACACTGCGCATCGGCAATTAAATCAAATACAATATTCATGCCGTTAACATCAATGTAAATTACTTAATTCTCTGTTTAAAAATCTCTCTTTTTTACCATATTGGTGTGTTATGATTGCTTGGAATTTCATTCAACGATGAAGCATTCCATATTAAAAAAAAAAAACAATTTCTTTCATTAACAAGATGTGATAAATGACAATGGTGATTGCAAAGTATCTCGGGGCATCAATTATGTGCAATCACTTGCATCGAAACTGTCACCAGAAATTAAATTCAAACGTTAATGTAATTAAAATAACGAATTTTCGCATTGTACGAAATGCAATCAATCACATCAATAAACTACATAACCACTTATTTATTTAATACAGATAAAAACCCAATTTTCGTATGGTAAACAAAAAAAATTTACTACGCGTTACCACCAATCCAATTGGAATTAAATCCAATAACAGCCACCGGCACCAAAATCAAAATACTACAGCCTCGACTGCTGGATATTGTGGTTCACACTTCTGCCAGCAAATTGCTGTACACCAGCACGTGTAAATTGATATTTTGTGTCACACATGAATAAATCGCTAGAGAGTACTATAGCTTCTAGTGCACTTGGCGCACACTGTAAAATTCGCTTCATATTTTTCAAATCATATAGATGCGAATTGAATATTGCGATCGAACATGAAAAATTATTCACAATTTAGCGATAATAGCATGCAATCATAATCATATGAATGCAGTGGTTTTTTTTTGTCTTCTCTGTCCTTCTTTTTCTCCATCTATTTCATTCGGTTAATGTTTTATATTTCGTAAAATGCGCAAAGGCGTGTTAATTCTTCTTAACTCATTTTCTCATTGATTGAAATGCATATAAATCATAAGTGCTTTATGCATATTCGGTTTAGCAATTGCTCTTGGGCACCAAAACGTGAGACCCGATGACTTTTATTCACTTCTCTCTCTCTCTCTCTCTTTAATTTGTTTATACGTCGATGCGACGATATGTATTTCAGAATGTCATTTTAATGCATCGATTTACTCTGGTCGGTTCTTTCTGATTGGATTGGTTCGGTTTCTAAATCAACACGTTAATGGGAAAATTCATTAGATCATATTCAATCTATGTAGTAATTAACAGAGAAAAATATTTGATTTATGTTTAGTGTGAACAGAGTAGAAACCAATAAAGAAAGAGCGAAACGGAGACACAATATAACAATATTGAAAGGTGCAATTGCGCCGTAATTAAGTGCGCGATAGTGACAACAAAGTGAGAAAAAAAAACAAACGATTGTACTTGATCTAGTTTTTTTGTTGTTATCCGCCGTACAAATTAGTATGCAAGTACAGCAAAAATTTGTGAGTTCGCGTGATACATTTATTTGCGCGCATGGATTTCCCTTTTGTTTTCACTGCGATACAAAAGTGCACATTTCTAGGTTACCAATGTAAATAAACATGCACCCAAATGCACACACACACTGACGAAATGCGATTGCCATTTTTCGCTAAAAAAATTTATTAGCTCAAGGTTTTGAGAGTTTGGTCGCTGATCTGTGTTCGAGATGTGAATTTTCTCTGCTATATAATTTGATTTGTCTGAAAATTCAATCGACAGAACAATTGAGCGTAGAGAGCAATCAATCTGAATTCTCCATTTGTAAAAAGTTGAGAGTGTACGTAGAGCGCACTTTCATTTGCTACTGCTGTAATGACGATTTAACTTTCGTATTCGGGCTGTGGCGATTCAAAAAATCGATTATCTGGATATTTACATAGCCTGTCGTTCGTTTTCAATGACGATGAAAAGGAAAAATTGCCAATTATAGGCAATGGCAATAAAAGAAAAATCCGATGCGTAAACAACCAACAACAACAATAACAAAAAAAAGGTCCATACGAAATATATAATATGCACGTATTCGATGAACAAAAAAGTACGATCCAGTGCATAGACCAAGACGATTGCAATTTTGCTTAACCGACTGTGAAATGATAATAGCATGTGTTTGTGCTTGCTCGCGATCACACAAAGATTGTGATCGCACACACACACACACAGTTCGAAGGGAAAATTGAACAATTTATGTAAACATGGCATTACGCTTTATTTCGTCGTCTTCTCTTTTCGTTTTCGTCGATATAATATATCCGAAGCCGTTAAAACCATAGAGGCAATTTGAAATTGAACGTGTGACGACGAACGCGCGCACGCCACAAAGCCAAACTCAAATGAAATGAACCGAAATGGAAAAATAGCAGCATCGATGAACATTCAAGAACAATGGCCCGGCATTGTGACAATGTTGTTTAAATGGAGGACATGCAAATGAATCCATACAAATGCAATGCAACTCTATGCGCTGAATTCTTTCTTGCACCAAGCACCGTTTTGGTGTGCTTAGGCACAGCTCCGAATAGCTGCGACGCAATAAAACGAAACGAAAAAAAAACTATTATTTCTTTTTATCGTATTTTTCGTTCCATGTGAGAAAGTTTCTTCTGACCATCAACGAGGTAGCTAGTTTTCGATGTCGCTTTCAAGATTCATCACATTTATCTATCACACATCATTCTATTGCGATTCGAAAATTCACTTTCCATTACACATTCTTTGGTCGTGTTTTTTTTTTGTTTCTCTTTCGCGCGATATGCTTTACAGTTTTACACTCCCAGTTTCATATGGATTTTTTTTATTGAAACATAATGTAAATAAAAAAAAAATGATAGTCAGCGGCAATTTTTTTTTTCATTTCTTCTTCGATTTTCATATAGCTTCTGGTCAAATGAAATTTCTTCATTTTAATCGGAGAATTTTGACTGATTCAACCATATTTTATAACGAAGAACAAATTAATGCTATTACTTTCCATTTTTCATCGTGCGAATGGGGCATTCTTAAGTGCTTAATTTTCTTCAACGAACGCAGTCAATTTAAAGAAACAACCGTTTGTCAGCTGGCAAACATGATTAGACGTCTTTCGGCATCATCATCACCGTTGGCGGCATTAACACAATTTTCTAGTCATATGCATTTTTATCATTGTGAAACAGACGAAGCGTACCATTCCACCTCAATTTTTTTTTTGTTTTTATTTACTTGATGCCAACGTAAAAATCATTTTAATGATAATTTGTGACGATGAATTTACTGTTTAAATGGCCTATACGTTGAGATTATATGAAAATTTTCAGTTGAGAATCGTAAAATATATATGGAAAAATTGCAAAAACAAAACAGACACAACATTTTTTTTCATTAAATCCGTTCATCCGCCTTCAGTGGAACATAAAACAGTTGTTATTATTGCATTCTCACGTGTGCCACACAATATTGAATCATGTTAATTAAGTATATCTAGCTGAATTTTGCGGATCTGTTTGAACACATCATTACCACCCAGGTTTTTGAGAGCAATTTGGCATATATACAAATAAAAATTGCACTCTTTTCATGAAAATGCATTTCACGGTTTGGTGATCGTGACAAAAATACATAAAAATTACTTCGAAAAAACAACAAAATGTTGATGAGTGTGCAATTAAATACGCGTAACACATTATTTGCTTTTTCTTCGTTCTGTTTCATCAACATATAAGTGAATACACCCATTTGTTTTGTTCTCAACACAAAGTCCTTTTTTATGTATGTGTTTCGTTTTCTTTTGTTTTATTTCTCACGTACAGAAAAAAAGGCCACCGAACGAAAAAAAAATTGGCCACAAAAAAGTGCACATATTTTTGATGATCACACGAGATAACGCTAATTTAGTTGTTAAACATTGCTCTTTTGTTTGCTATTTTATGTTTGTGTTGCTGATTTGCGGTCGTTGTTTATAACATCGAATGAATTCCACGCCCGTACAACAGTCTCTGTTTCCCCTTTGTCTGCCTTCAATATTTTATTTATTTTTAAGTTGCGGCATGATGCTAAGATATAAACGAAAATATCGCAACGGTAGCAATGTTTTATAATTTTGTTTTTGTTTGTTTTTTTTTTCGTTCGTTTTGCATTCAAAATGAATTAAATACCGTATTTTATGGAGATTTGACCGTTGTTTAGTAATGTTGTTGTGCTCAAATCAGATCGTCAACAACGACGAGCACGTTCATTGATGCGCGTAGGGCATAGTGTATATATCAAGTCAGCTGTAACGAAACATTCTGGGTTAGTCGTTTAATAATTTTTACGAATATATTTTTAGTTTGTGGCCGCTCAATTCGACTATTTTATCAATGGCCAAGTGAAAATGCATCTCAGAAGCATCGAAACAACGAATGAGTCACAGTACAATAGCGAGAGAACGTTGTCTTTTGCCGATGCATTGCAAATGCAGCAAATCCAATGACCCAATGCAGTCGATGAGGTGAACTGATTATCATTTTTCGGTTGAAATTGAAATGCATAATGAAATGGAAAAGCGGAATATTTGCGGTTTGTCGTGCCATTTACGATGTTGCTTGAATGTATGCAGTAGTATGTACATTGGTCATGGGAATAAATCTTGTGGCGTTTTGCGCGAAGGCAATAAATAAAATGCGCGACGATTCGTTTTCGGGTCGAGCTTATTTCATAGACTGTGTCTTATTAGAACGGAAAGTGTACATCAAACAAACGCAAAAAAGGGTCAACCACATAAATTGTGCCCAATATATAAATGTGTCGCTTTTAGCCATTTTATTTTCGATGTTACGGCTTCCCTGTCTTCCACTTGTCCGCTATTTTTTTTGCAAACGTGGCTATTTCACAAATCGAAAATGCTTATCTAATGAAAAATTAATTTCAAAATCGGCTTTTGTGTGCGCTTGAGCGCTCGCATCACGTCTCAATTGCTTTTAATCAATACAAGATTTTCATTTTACGAACAATATGCTCAAGCGTTCAAAACGTGTGAACTTTCTTCGTTTATCAAAAATATTTCTCGTCAATTTTTCGTTGTTTGCTTCGTTTCGTTCTCACAATGTGTCGACGACGCGTCGGGGTCTTTGTTAGCGGCATTCGCGTCCATTTAATTCAATAAATTACTAGGCAATTGTGACAGATTTCTATTTTGCAACTGCACATCGTGATTAAAAGGTCGAAACCGCCAATTTGTACCGAATGTAGGGCTCACCAATTTGCTTGGAAAAAAATAATGCATATGCACTTTTTTGCTCGGTTGTATTTTTCATTTGACGGAACATTTCTTTCATTTTGAGCGGGTGTTTCTCATTTGTCTATGGAAAATTAGCATGTTTTTTTACTCTCGAAGAGAGTTCATCGGTTCGCGACTAACTTTTGCATATGATGTGGTGCGCAGCGAGTAATTTTATTAGTTCATTGTTTTCGCTTCGATGCCGTAGGACAAACGTGACTTTTCATTTCATCATCGAGCTTTACAACAATGCGATGTCCGTTATGGTTTTTTTTCTGGTTCTCTAGCATCTTCATTGTCCCGTTAAGCTTTATGCAAATTCTCATGATCTACTGTTGCCAATTCTGTCTAATCACAGAGAATGAAAAATGAAAAAATGCAACAACAACAATTTCTCTATCTCGCTTTCCTCAATTATCTTGATTAGTCAAATAATTTACGTAGAAATGTAATGCTCCTATTGTTCTTTCAGCATATTGACTTTTTCGGGAGATTTGTAACACAAATTCATTTCATAAAAAACTTTCTCGCTTGAACAAACAAAAAAAGAAGAAAAAATCCATAATATTTCAAGTCATAAGATCCATTTGAATTAATATTGGGCTGGCGCTTAGACTATCGCTTTAATCCGTCAACTAATGGAAATATCCCTCCCCGCCCGCAATCAAGTCATCATTTTGCGAATTGCACTTTTATTTGGTTTAATAAAATTCAAACGAACAATACGATTATAAATTAAGAAAATAAATGGCTTGTTGTGTGGAGATGACATGCGCTAATTTAGCTCAATTTCTTTTTTTTCTCCGCCGAAAATGGCATATTAACTCATTCTAACTGCGAATTGGCGAAAATCGATTGTCAGCATCGTTAATTGATGCTAACCATGCAAATTGAACATTTCCATTGTTTTGCCGTTGATGTTTTTCATTTATTTGTTACTTTTTTCGTGTCGTTTTCCACTCCATCATCTCTAAAAAGAAAGCAAAGGCGCGTGTTCGCTGTACACAATTGCAAAAGGTTCAAACCGTGCGACAAAAACCTTTTCGGCGCGCGAAAAACTCCAAAAGGAAATCGTCCCATTGCAAGATAATGAAATTGAAAAAAAAAACACGAAGAGTGAAGAGAAAAAAAAGAGCAGCGATTACAATGCCGAAACAAAGAATGGATGGGTTGCACACACAGAGAACAAAATGCAATGTGTTAACTTTCACCACAAAAATATACGCTCGCATACATCGAGCCGACGACAATATCAGCGATGATCTTCAATTTTCACCGTTTACTGTTTAAGGCGCATTTTTTTCTTCTGTAGTATTCACTTTTGCTTCGGTGCTCACAGTTTTCAGAGAGTTTACTATACGGTGTCAACCATTTAGCATGTGCGCGCACACACATAATGCACACAATGTGCATGGCTACAGATTTTTCGGTGTTGATTGCGTTGTTTCGCTAAATTCAACAGAAATTTTCTACACCATTTTGTACGCGCCTTCTTATTTCACTTTCTTTTCTAGCATCACTATTCTTTTGACATTTTCGAAGACTTTATCAACAGGTCATATTTATTAAATACATTGAAAATTGCCACCGAATTAATGCAAAGACACATTGTTCAATCGATGCATTTTTGTTTGTATCCTCAAAATGGTATTGTGAAACCAAACCATTTCAATTTGGTTGATATGAGCAACAGCAGTCAATTGAGTCAATATAAACTCATTAAATTTATTGCTTTATTAAGACAACGATGAACTGATTGAAGCAGCAATATTTCGAACATTTGTTCAAATTCAATGGATTCGCTTGGCTTTGTTTCCTTTTACGACAAAACGATATTTTATACCATTTTGGTTTGGAAGACAATTGTTTTCGTGCAGAAAGAAAATTTCCATATGCGAATGCATATAGATAGAATAGACGATTTAGAATGAATAATAATGTTTTCAATCGAAATGAAAATAATATTCAAATTAAATTAGATTTGTGTGTGGCTCGTGTGTTGCATTTGCAAATGTTGATCTCGCCATTTGATTCGTGCATTTCAAATTTTAAGTGGAACATCATAAAAAAAAATTTGCATGCACTACGATTTTTCTTCCCAATTCTGAATCAATTTTACTCATCCTGTTTACAATAGAAACATTTTTTTTCTCTTATGGCTTTGCATGCTGAAATGCAGTGTCATTGAAACAAACGTAAACAAATACGGAAATCCAATTCAATTAGGAATGTAAAGCAGCAATTGAAATTGAATGCCCAAAATGGTAAAACAAAATGAATTCTTCTCAATCGATTGTGTGTATTATGCTGTGTTGCTGTGATGATAATAAAGTCATTGTTGTGCACAAGCATGCCAATCCAATAAACGCACGTCACGTCGATTGACAATTTTCGAGAATTTCGAAGGGTTCGTCGCCAAGAAAAAGTGTCTTTCAAAAAAAAAAACTGTGCGCCCAACTAATGGTTTTAATGTAGGCACCAAATCAGGATAAGCCGTTCGCTTTCTAAGAAAATCTTGTATTTGTTTGATTGATTTAGAGCAACTCTGTGGAGATTTATGCAGCAATTGGACGCCCAAATATGCGTTCCGTGTACAATCTCTTCAAACATGTTTTCACTGGTTTGAAAAGTGTGCACTTCGCGCGTTGCTATCGAAAATGATGTGCCTCAAGTAATTTGTTTTCGGTTGTTCGGGCTGCACATTTCAACCATTCATCATTGCGCGAATGACGCGGTTGTGCTGCATTCATCATGGTGACCGTTCAACACATCGAAAATATCAAACAAAAAACCAGAATAGAAAAGTAAAAGAAGCAAAAAAAAACACACACACACAACATATCCGATAGACAGCACAGCAAAACACCAATCTGACACGATGCAAATTATAATGATTTGAATTTCAAATCGAAAATGATGTACGATATGAATGTAGTGTAAGCATATACATTGTGCGCACATTACAACAGCTTTTTCCTCTGTTTCTATCGCATCGAAGCCAATTTCAAGAGGCTGCTTGCGGTATATCTCACGAATTAAAATGTGAAATTTTATCGTCGTGATGGGTTTTTATTTCGCTATGCACACAGAAATAGACGAAAGTCAGTAAATTAACAAGTACACCACAGATTCAACGCGCTTTCGAACGCATGCCAAAGAACGAATCCATGTGATTTATGATTTTTTCCTTGTATTAAAATATCAGAGCACACACCAGAGTTGCACTCGTCAAATTTTTTGTTTTCATCTTCTTCTTTTTTTCTTCTGCTCAACAGAAAACATACTCAACGAACAAAACAGGTTCAATCATAAATACCGTTTGTTTTATTAAAAAAATAATAATAATAATAAAATTTGTACACAACATAAGCTGCAGATTGTGTGCACGCTGTTTATTACGACAGCATTGAAAAACGAGCATAAGGTGGATTCGTCGTAAGAACGACGACCACGATGGCAGATGAGAAATGAACAGAATGAATTATAGTGGAAAAGTCGTGAATATGAAATAAGCGCATGTGTTGATTAAATTATTTGCCAATTGCAATTATCACGCCAACAAGTGCGATCAGAATGCCATTTCATTACACAAACTTAAATCGCACATAAACGAGTTCTTTAGTACAGTAAACAGAATGACGGATGCAAGAATATATCTTCAATTGACTTTGGTTGTTTTTTTGATTTTGAGCGAGAAAAACGTTTGGATATTGTTTGGGCGACATGAACGATGATTCTTCATATGAAATATTGCAATCGCATGTTTTATTACCTAACTGCTTTTATGCGTGTTAAATCATGAATAAAACCCAATAAAATTAATCATACCAAATTATTGCGTCGAGAAAGAGAGATAGAGAGAGAGAGAAAAAGAGGCTTGTGTATTGCACATTAAATATGCAATATTTTAAATTTTTCGGTACTTTTTCTGTAATTCGCACTAGCATTGCACGCCCATAGAATATAAAATACACAAAAAACGTAATAAATTGACATGTGCGGCAGTGCTGTGTGCATTGCGATTAGTAAAATTTATTTCACGATAAGCTCCAGTGGAGTATGCGCTCATCGCGCAAACGCATTAAGAAAAATGTATATACAATTCATTTACACATTTGGCCTGAGCAACCGGTGATCTTTTCTTCTTTTTTTATGTGATGCAGTTTGAGATTATCATATATTTTTTGTACGCCAATAAATTCTCTTTTATTAGCAATTTATCATCGAGAGGTATGTCTTGAATTCGCAAATGGACGCACGAGCGCATATGAATTATCTCTATTTAATCCGTACAATACAAGACGAATTTGAATTATTCGATTCCGCACACACCGGGTGAGAGAGAGAGCAAGAGCGAGAGGTATTGCCAAAGTTATACTGAAATTTAGCACAATGGTTGCTTGGTTTGCAGCTCACGCCGCGTCATCTGATTACTTTATCAAAATTGAAATACACATACATTTGCATTTGAGATTAAGAGAATAATCGTGTTCAAAACCGGTGTGCATGCAACTACAAGAATTTATCAATTGGTCTCATTTCGGTCAGGGAGCAACATAAATCATCCATTTCAAATGTTATATTGTTATTGAATATTCAATTATACTCTATGAATCAACACGGTTAATCGGTTAATTTATGGACGTTTCTTTCTACACATTCCATACAAATCTCGAATATTTTCCATGTTCTTTTTTTTTGCGATTTTGGAATTTAACATATTTCGTAACCGAATAGTGTTTTATGGTGTTGAATGATCTTTTGGCACCGTTGACAATTAATTCAATGGGCAATATGACAATACGCCGCTATCTAACAATAAAATCGATTTCTTTTGATATAACACACACACATTCAATAAATCAACGCAATTGATCAATAACGAAATTGGAAAAATTGTGTCTCGAAATGGGCTGGAGAATAGACTACAAAAAATGTGTGCGTGTTGTGTACTTGTGTCGTGACTTAAGACACGCTTGACTCTCGTCGTCGTTTTTCATTTGAATGTTATGCAATATACAAGAGAGTTTTAATATTACCGCATATACGAGAGATGGTGGTCAACAATATTCGAATTTAATGCGTTTTGATTTTTCGTGGGTCGCTGTCGTTGGAATCACCTTTACGCCTATTTTTGATTTAAAAGTCAAATGATGTGTACGGCATGGAAGCTATTTCGTTGATTAAATCGACACATTTTATTCATTGGACTGTGACATTATTCAATTCCATTCAAAATGACATGTCTATTTGACAGCGAATCTGCTCTGGTCACCTCAAAAACTCATCAAAGAACGCTAATTATTGACCGATCAATCAAAATGAGAAATTGGATGAAAAAAAAGAATATCATTAAACCTATTCCGTTGGACGACTGCTCATTCGACGAAATTCAGTTGAATTAGTGAATATGGAAGAGTTTGAATCGATTTTCTTCGAAACATTGTACGATTTGAAATGTTTTGATTTCCAATGTTTTGAATTTGAGTGGGTATTCAAAAGATATTTCTTTTTTGGTTTTTTGACATGTTTTGTTTTCATTGGAACTCTAAAGAGCCTCCAAAAAAATATTTCAACTTAAGATCGACAAAGAAAGTCAATCGTATTTAATTAGTTCGTTAATGAGACAAGAAGTTCGGCCATATAAATGGTTATCGTTTAACTTTTTTAAATTTTATAAGATCGGACATCATTCACGATACACTATAACTATGAGATAGATTTTATCTCTTTTTCAGGCATTCAGAAAAACTTCTTTCTAAATAGGCATTCGGGTGAATGTATGTGGATGGTTATCCACTTATAAAATCTGTCTCTACTCTCTCTCTAATACAGAGATTATTGCTAATAATTTGTTGGTGCAACAAATTCAAAATAAATCAAAATCTTTTTGAAGAAAATGAATTATCCCATCGTATAAACCGGTCAACTTTTCTTTTACCCAAATAACTGTATGGCACACATTGGAATTAAGTGTGTACGTGTTCGAAATAAAATGAACTTTTCATTTTAATTGACGCGATAGAAAATTGTAGTATCGGTTATGAATGTGTCGCAAGCCTCTAGACGACATATCTTAATTTTTTCTTGTTTGATTCGTTTCTTTGTATTCAGCGAAATCAAATGAAAAGTTGTCACCGCATTGCACCGGTTTCAGTTCATAATTCAATAAAAAAATTTCCTCAATCTGTTCAAAATACCTGAGTTATATATCATTGCACGATCGCACCGCCAATGATACATTTCACTGGCAATAAAGGAAATAAAATCGAAAATTCGCTTTAAATGACAGTTACATATTTATATGCAATAATGACAACTTTGGAAATTATGTTTGGCTTGTTTCACTGTTGGTATGTGCGCACAATTCGAATTACAGAGAGCTAACATTACATATAACATGTTCAGTACATGCTGGGCGCGTGCGCGTCTTTATGCCATTGACTCTTTTGACTGCATTCCAGCTGTCTATTCTAATTATGTTTTTATAAATTGCCAATCCATGAAAAAATGTCGTAAAAACTTTGTCACACATTGATTTTACATTGCAATAAAATTCCTTGGATTTGTGTGTTAGCCGATAAAAAGTATAAATATATATATCGTTTGATTTACGACATCGACTATTATTATTATGTTTCATTTCTCCCCTTTTTTCCTGTTTCCAACGAGTTTGTAGCCCGTACGTGTATGCAAACTTTCAATTTATTCGGCTGTTTGTTTAGGTCACAATTAAAACCACATTTCATAGTTGAAATGAAAACCAATTGTAGGTACATTGCTAGACACTGCTTATGTCATCCAACGTTTTACATCGTGGAAAAAAGGGCACACTTTATTATTATATCATATTGGCTGCATCAAAATCCGATTATTTGAGTCATTCATCATAAATTTGCGTGAAATTAATCGAAACGTGGCTTCATCGTCGCCACAATTAAATTAAAACCAAAGGTATGCAGTCAAATATGCACAGTGTGTGTGAGTAAGAGTGTCTTTTTCTCTTCTGATCAACAAAGATGATCGATGGACCAATCCAATTATCTAATCCCAATGCAAAGCCACCATGCCATTTTGTGTCGTAAATAGAAAACTGAAAATTAACTTGAGATGTCCAAAGATCGAAATAAATGACCATAGGGAGATGGTATTTTATGACCTTGTACAATGATTTGCATGACAGTATTTAGCAGCGGGAACGAAACGAGATAGAAAATGATCGTAAAAAAGTTTTGTTTGTTTTTTTTAATGCGTTTGAATGAGTATTTAAGAAAATTTATGCCTTTGATCAAAACTACACAGAAAAAAATTTATGCTCGAACGGTTGTTTCAAAAAAAAAAAAAACTTCAAATAAGCCTCGCTCGTTAATTGATCAATCTTGTGTGTTCGGTTAAATTGATCGGTATTTGATTTTAGCGGTAATGATTGAATTGCCACTTTTTTCACTTTCTAGTTTTGTCGCCGCCAATTTATTTTTTTATTTTTTTGATGGAACCGGCAATTTTGTTTATTATCAAACAAATAATTTACACAGGTGTGAATCTCGCGTATACAGTGTTTTCAAACACCTTCATTTCATTTTATTGCGCAGTTATTTTTTATTCACAAATTCCTATTTTGGCGGCATCACATTTTGTAGTGAAATCGCTAAGACTACGACTACGGCTAAATATGATGCAAACTGTCTTGCATCGGTCATTATATGGTGACATCGTTTTTTTCCGTATTTTCAGTAGTCGTAATTTGTTAGCGCATAAATTTTGTGAAAACTCCCCCGCATTATTATGATTTCAAGTAAATTTTATTGTCTAAACATAAAAATTATATCATGCTGATCAAAGGGGAAAGAGAGAAAAATCGACAAAGTATTTCAATTCAAAAAGAGTTTGGTTTGTTTGTTCTACCAGTTTGTAGTATCAGGTCATAAATTGATTTTTATTGGTGAAAATATTTTTACGACATTTTTTTTCTCCCCCCTTCTCTCTCTATTTTTCCAATTTTAATTCCTCAAATAGTCATTAAAATACTGATTTCATATTGAAATTTCTTACGTTTCGCTTTTTTTTTTTTCATTTTCAGGTCCGTGATTTGGTAGAGAAATGTACGTGCCCATCACAGTTTCCAATGGTTCGTGTATCGGAGGGAAAATATCGTATTGGCGATACAAAAGTGCTGATTTTTGTTCGTGTAAGTTCTTCTTGAATTTTAAATAATCTTCTAACTTTGATGAAAACTTGTTCTTATTTTTACGATGCATGATAGCATCCGCAATATAATTTTGAATTTAGTCGCTTCAAGTGATATGATCTCGACGGCTGGTTTCCAATTAAAATTACAAGTTGATTCAAAATTTATGGCAAAAAAATATGCATATACTGGCAATGTTTTCGTGAAAAGGATGTTCAGCTAGAAAAGCGACTAAAAAACTGAAAACGAAATTCTCCGCTTGAGTTCAAAAGACCTCCCTATAGAGCTGAGCGAGAAATTTAATTCGAGAGCGGTAAAAACAACATTCACTGATAAACGATCATGAATTATGGCACTAAAATCTACTGTGTGTATGCAACGGTGACGGCGCCCACTTTCATGGCACGTGAAATACGAAAATTAGTACGATTTACGCGATAAATAATGCATCACACATAATTATTCCGGCATTTGACCGCGTGCAACAGAAATCAATTTGCCAGCAATGCGCATTTCATTTTCAAAATGATACAAATTAAAATGCATTATCATCAAATGGGATATGCCTATCATAAATTGAATATGTTGCAATTTGGCATCGATTAGGTGCATATGTGAAGAATACACTTCGATGTCGACTGTTTTACGCCTCACCGTAAATAGCAATTTGTCGTTTTTTTTATCTTTCATATGGAAAATTGAAACTAAAACAACGATTTGTTATTGAATATCTAAAACATGTTATCTTCACTTCTGGCTGTACTATAATTTGTATCGTTTACGCTTTAGCATTTGCCATATCGAGTGATTAAAGCAGAAGCTTCAAAATAAAAACCGATATTGAAAAAAAAAACATACCTATCTTTGACTTATCTGTTAACCGTGCGCTCCGATGCGCAATTCAAACAAACTGTGTTCGACAGTTTTTTCCTCTGCAGTCAACATTAGCGTAACTAGTGTGAATGGTAAATAGTCGGAGTGTAGCTTTTAAATTGAATTTAATTTGAGCATATTCGTTTGTGATGCGATCGCGTTTCTGTAAACAGACCGTCATCATGAAGCACAAGCGATCGACACACGATGAACTGGCCACCGATGAACAGCACCGTCGACTTGAACGGTAGACGGATTACCGCAAATAATGTATAATAATAACAATGAATTGAAAACCTTAAGCACCGATCATGATCGATACGTGCCGTTTTATTATTATTTTTTATTTACCACTGAATGAAGAAATGATGAGCGATCATTGGGCTTTCGCCCAAGAGACCAAAAGATCCGTTAAACAACGTGTGGTTAATGCTGATTGATAATAATTGATTGTTGATCGTTGTTCATGTTAATTGTTTTTGGTGCTGCTTGTTCCGTCACTCAACATGTGGCCGATCAGCCCGTCTATCGCACCGAAAACAAAACAAATGCTATGTTTAACATCGATGTAAATGCAAATGCGCGAACGACAACAAAATGCCGAATAACCAATTTAGCATGCAAATTTTGTGCAGTTGCTTGATTACAGTTGTTGTTTTTCTCCTCTTCTCTCAACTGAGACGACATTTTTTTTTGGAATTGTGAACGCAATGTAGTACGTATACTTTTCATGTGTGCCGACTATTCTTGTGTTTCTTTTTTTCGCCTGTGAAAGTCCGTTTAAAGCAATTACTATCGAGATTTTTCACATCAAACACAGAGTAGACGGTACCAGTGCTCAGAACAGTCAATTTTGTTGCATAATGAATTTGCTTTGAAATTCTCAACATATGCGTACGCCATTCAAAACGGCATGAAATAATTGAAATTCTTCTTGATTCCGAATTTTTCCGTCTTTCGAAATTGGTCATGTTGTAGAGAATTTCAGAGAGAAAATAAACAACAACAACACAGAGTTCATAAACTGTTTGCAGTATAATTCCAAACGACGGACATCGTGTAAATTCTGAAGACGTAAAACATTGTATTTTTCTAAATATGTGCATATTTATAAATAGACTCGGTTTTTTCTAAATACGTCTCACACATAAAAAAATGCCAACCAATTCCGTTTCTACATCTCATCGCACCGCAGAACTTGCATTCAATCTGAAACTGAATTCGATATTCTTACATTTGGTTTTGCTTTTGAATTGCCCAACAGTGACTGATTTACCGGAATGGTTCTTTTTTTCGCTCCATTTGCCGTTTGTTTTGATTCAAAAATGGAAAAAACGTTTGTTTGGTGTTTGTGTTTAGTTGTCTCAAATGTTTATTCAATATATATTTTTTTCGATCGCTGGTGTTGGTGTTGAGTTTTCTGAAATCAATTTGTTCAATCGTAACAAAAAAAAATAGAGAAAATCATAGTGTGCCGTTTTTATTTACTTTTTCCTGTAAATCAGTGAATTTTTCATTGGCTTTTATGTCTTCATTAGCAATCGAACGTACAAGGAGTGAAAAACAGAAAAACAAAATCCAACTTGGATTATCCAACGACGACGAATGTTCGTTTTACCGCTCAATTTAGTAAAAAAAAAGAGTGATTAAATGATTCAAAATCGGCAAATGAAATACGACGGCGGTTTAGTTGTAGCAACTTGCATGCAGTTCAAAAGCCACATGTTTTTAGTAACTGTTTTGCGTTTATCGTACGACACCATCACCGTGCGCCTAACAACGACGAATTCACAGTCACCAGGCTGCCGATTGCTACAAAAATCGGTCGTTTTTACATGATCTTGAGCAATTTGCACGAGGTTTCGTTTGAAAATCGAATTAAATTGAATCGTTGGCTCGCCAATCGTGTTAATTAAATGTGATTTATAAGAATTCAGTGGCATCGATGTCGAAAAAATCGTCTATGTTTCCTTCTTTTTTGGGATACACATTACGAAATGTCGATTTCCAAATGCACCACAATCACGCGTGAAACAATGGAAAATATGCGCGCCGCTTTACTAGACTTCTACACTAATTAGATTTGCAATGATATTTTTAGCGCCAAAGAAAACTAAGACGAACACAAACCAAAGAAATACCAAGAAAATAAAAGAAAAATTCATGCGAAATGCATCGAATTCCGTTAAAAAAAAATAGAGACACTATCACTGCCGTTGTTTAAGGTAATCACGACTTTTAATTAAAATACCTCAATGGCGTTGTCGCGGTGTGCAAACACTTTTCATTGAACGCGCACATACAAAATTTCCGATTTCATTTCGTGAAAGCGAAAATAGATAGCAAACAAAAAGAGGCTAAATATTGAAATGCAGTATTAACCTTTTGAACAAAAAAAGGTAAATAAACACAAAGAATTCATTGATTTTGTAATAGCACTCATTAATTCACTGCTCTATCGGAAATCTTTGTGCTGGAGACAATATTTCACATTTGCTGCATTTGATCGGCAGCAAAATGATAAGAAAAATATGCAACTCTACAAGATCAATTTTCGAATCATAGTTGATCATGACATCTTCGACGCGATTCGTAGATGATCATTGGATCATATGTCTGTTGGGAGAAAACCGCAATCGAAGGGATCGCCTTACACAGCAACATCGTTTTGTAGTTGTTAGGTTTATTTGAGCGCAATAAAAGAATATTGTAGCATCACATATTGTCTCGTCAATGTGGCGCCTAGAATAACACTTCGCATTTGATTTATCACTTTATGGAACAACATTCTGGATTCTTTAGCGCATCACTTTTTTGTCATTTGGATTTTATTCCGTTTCCATTTACAATAACTTTTTTGTTTGTTTTTTTCTTCAGATTTTACGATCTCATGTTATGGTTCGCGTTGGTGGTAAGTAATATTTACGAAATGTTCGCTTCTTTAAACATTTTTTTTTCATTAGATGTGCTAATTTTTTTTTATAATTTGTGTGAACTTGAAAGGCTTGAACTTTATTCATTATTCTAATTATAACTTGTCATTTCAAATTGCTCAGGTGGATGGGATACTTTATCACATTATTTGGACAAACACGATCCATGTCGATGCCGTGCTCAGCATCGAACATCTGTTGCAGCTCGTATCATAACGCGTACGAATCAGGCAACTAACGGCATTGAATTGCACAAGGCTCAAGTGTTCTTCGAGAGGTAAGAAACCCGTTTTCAAAATCATTTCAGCAAATTGCCCATAGCACCCGAATTGAAAATTTGTTACGAAACATAATCGATTTATCGATCGATTAGTCATATAATGAATTGACTATTTCTTCAGAGAAAAAAAACCGTTTTGAGTGTTACACGTTTATTTTTGGTGTTAACGCTTGATCATGATGTTCAAATACACGATATTTTGCGATCACAATCGCAATTTGCACATTATAACTGAGTTGCTTGGAATAGACAAAAAAAACGCTGTCGATAAAATCAAAGATGAAATAGAAAGAGTGAAAAAATGCAACAGCAGCTCCGATGCAACGGCATTTATGAATTTGTACAACTACTACCGGCAATCGACATCTTTCAGCCCAAAATGGTTAATGGAATACAATGTTAAACATGATCGTGAACAGAATTACAGCCATTTGCAGAGTGTCTGTCGATGGTTTTTTTTATTCAGTGCAAATAGTTAACGTTTCACTGTTGCTTTTATGTTTCAAATGACTGAAAAAATATATATATGGCTTGGCACACGAACAGACACTGATTCTGTTCTTTATGCGACTAAGCGAAACTGTCAATGTTTTGACTTCAAGCATAAAACATTAACGCCACTCAACAAAGTGGAGAAAAAACGTTGAAAAATTCTTTGTAATTTATAGCCACCGTGAACAGTAATGACTCTTGTTTTTTACTTTGCGGAAATTCTATTTTTATGTCCGTGTGCGTATGTTGTCTGACATGGACATTGTACAAACAACTTGAGCTGAAATGATTTGAAATTACATGTTTCATTTATATTAACTGTCTGTTTTCTCCGTTCATCTTTATCGTAAAATAGGTCGCCACCATCGGCTCGCAAAGCATTGAATGGTAATTCGGGATCATCGAATAATGCAACATCACCGGTTACAGCCAATTTAAATTCACTCTCGCCACAGTCTGGCCAATCGGCCGGTCGAAATCGAAGCCGAAGCCCAACACCAAATCAACCGAAGAACACAACTTTAACTACTGAACAGTTACAGGTAGTCAATTTTTTTTTTTACTTTGCCACTATTTGTTCCATATTTCCATTTTCATCGACATCACGTTTAGCGCTTATTTATGGCAAATGCTATACAATGTGATTGTTAGTTTGATCGCCAACGAGCAAAACAAACCAATTAAATTTCTCATCATAAACAATTCTTTATTACGTTTTGCAATTAACAACAACATCAATCGCACATGGTTTTAATGTGCGACAATCGTGTTCTTTGGAATATTAATGCACACTGACAAACATCAGAAACGCCTTTCAAAATCGAGATAGAGAGACAGAGAGAAAGAGGAAAAGAGAAGAAGAAGAAAAAATGCACTCGTTTTGTTGATTACAATTATGAAGTCAAATAAATTGTTTTAATGCACACAGATTATAATAGAAGTGATTAACAAGAATAAAAGCGTGAATGAATTAACGTTACTTGCATTCACCGCACTTATCATACACGCGTATCTCATTTGTAATTTGCACTCGATGCTTGTACATGAGGTTGATTGCGCTTTTTTCTTCTTTTCTTTTGCTCTTTATTAAAATTGATCGGTTGGCTCGATTGATAAGTGTCCATCAATTAACACCCGGTTTGATTACAAAACAAGTATTACACTTACTTTGCAATCATGCGCAATAATCGATTACCCGATTGGATTTACATTTAGAGCGCCTTGGTTTTAATCAATCCATAGATCTAATATCGTCATGGCAAACTAATTGATTTTTTCACTCCGTTTTTAATGCATAGCACATTAATTTTATGGTTTATTTTCCAATTTTAGTCAACGGAAAAGATATTGTTGGCATCACCAAACGTGCAACGACGTTCAATGTCGCCAAGTCCACGTCGATTGGGCGATCTAAAAAGCAAAAAACAAACATCGTTCGATTCAAATGCTGGTACAACAGCTACCACTACAAACACGACCAACACCACCACAGAAGCTGAAACAACGAAATTGAGCGAAACCAATGGCGGCGCAAATGGAACAACTGATAGCGGCGGTAAATTTGAAAATATTAGCGACAACGGAAGTGAAATCAGTGACGAAGGATATCGAAGCTTAGGTCTTATTCAACAGGCCAATAATAATCAATCGAAACGGGCATCATTGCATAGCCAAACATCGCTTGAAGATGGTAAAATAGATGACGCGAAAACTAGTGGTACGTTTTAATCCAAAAATGATGTTTTTTTTCCTTTGATCAATTTTACTTTTATTCGTTGGTTTCATTTTAATTTATTACTATAAGTGTTTGAACTCAAAAATTACAAGTAGATTTATCCATGGAATTGATTCCATCAAATGTCAATGTATCTATTGTAATATTTGTCTTGGTGATTTTTTTTCTCTTCCTTCGGCAGTGCGTCTCATCGATCAAACCTCAAGCGATTCACAATGTTCACCAACCGATGAACTAAGCTCGAAAGGTACAGCGGCCGATTTGATTGAAACAATTGAATCGAGTCCAGTGGATATACCAGATGCAACATTGACCACAGAAGAAACCGTAGACCCAAAGCCATTTGAAGAAGCTGGCGTTTTTATAACAGATGATGAAATCACCGTTGATGTATCCAACACAACTGGATTACGGAAAACTGGCTTTTCTGATGATTTATATAGTGATAGTTTAACGAAAAAGACATTTAGCAAAATTCCACGTTCGCCAATGACGCGCCGCAAGAGCATTGACAGTTGTTCGATCAACAGTGATAATGCAACAAATACAGGATTACCAATATTATCACGAAAAATGCCCGTATATCGTTCAGTTCGAAAATCATCATCGCCAAACATTGAATTGAATGCAATGACCACGGATAAAGTGGCCACAACATCACCGAAAAAGGATAATAACATCGGTACATGGAATGGACGTTCAGTAAGTACAACAAAAAAACGTCCAACCGTTGGTACGGAATCATTTACACCGCTATCAAATAAAAATAGCGGTAGTACATCGAATTTAAGTCAAAAAGGAACAACACCGTTCCAACGAAATTCAGAAAGTCGCATTTCACGTTGTCAATACGATCAAAATGGTCGTCGCATTGTGAAATCGACAAATACATCGCCGGTAAAACAATCCACATCGCCGCTTGCTCAGCAAATCCTTGAGGCGGCCGAAAGTGCGAAGAACGATACACAAATGTTGGAAAAAATGAAATTACTGCTAAGTAAGTATACGGTAAATAAAACCGGCAGTAAATCAAGTGGATCATCGAATCGAAGTCGTTCGACAGCAACACCATCACCGGTTAAAAATAAAGACGAATTCGAAGATTTTACCACGGCTTGGGTGAACTCGAATGGTTCATTGGATCGTGCAAGTAATTGCTGTGCACCAAATAAAGCACATTCGAAACGAAGTTCGGCTGCCTCGTCGTGCGACAGTACTGCATATGGTAAAGGTGACATTCATGTATCGAATAGACGTGATCGCGGTGTTTCACGCATTCCCGCACCAATTCGACAAAATACAGAGCTTTATTGACGTTTAAGTCACTTTTAAGTTTTATTCAATTTACGTTCATTTTTAATTGGATTGCATCTTTTGTTTTATACTTTCTTAGTGTTTTAAGAGTTTCTTCGTTTGATTTAATCGTCTATGGTACGATTTATTTTTTATTTAAACATATAAAAAAACAAACTACTGGAAATATTTTCCCCATTTGAAAATTGCTTTGATGGCAATTATGCTTTCATTGAAGCTTTATCGAGAATTTATATTGACCATTTATTCATTTTTAGTTGTCGTTTTTTTTTTAAATTATTATTTTTAATTTGTTCGTATGTTCTTTACATACAAGAAGCTATGATAATATTAATAAAATCAATAGTCTCGCTTGAAATATTCACATTGGTTAGATGGAACTAACTAAAAAAGCAAGCAATAAAAAAGACAGTTTTTATTTGAAAACAACAATCGAAAAAAAAAAACAATACTCATTACGCAACATTTGAACCCTATAGCCTTCCAAACACATCTTATTCACTTTTTTCTCCTTCGTTCTTTTTCTATCATTTTTTTTTTTTTATTTAGAGAATAGAATTCATACTAAAAACAAAATATATTTCACGCATAAGTTTTTTATAGTCTCTCATTGAAGCATATAGATGAGATAGAATGAAAGGAATTCAAACATATTTTTGTAGAAATTGCAATTAGGTATTAGTGTCTATGAAAATTTGACTTTTGATCAAAGCGAAATATAATAAACGCGAAAAAAAAACTATATATATTTATGCACTCTTTTCAACCAAAACACACGTAATCGTCAATCTATAGATCGAATGGTGAAAGAGCCATTGTTTAAAAACTTTTACGTTTTAAAATACGCTAGACTTTTGTATGTCACAAACTACATGTATGTAGAAAATAATAGAAATGAAGAGCCTATATCGAGCCTTTCCTCTAAAATAAAAACAAAAAAAGCCACATTGAGAATATCTCGACGGTAGTCAACTAATAATAAAAAAAATAAAATTTTGTTCCATAAAGTTATATAATACAATTACATCGTTAATATAGCAGTAAACATGATGGGCTTTTTTCGCTTGTGTGTGTATGTGTTTATGTTATCAATTCAGATGCAGAGTGCAAAGGTAAAGTACACTTGTTTTGTTGTACACCGAGTTCACGATGCAGCCAGATCACATAGATCTTTTATCGATTCCGCAGCATGCCTGCGGTGTAAGTGTGTTTCTTCATTTTATTCTTCTTCTTTGTTTCAATTCACATATCATTTGCTCTATCATGCAATTCGTTTCTGTATTTTATGTGAAACATGTTCATTTATTACTCGATGGAGCTTCTCACTTTTTTTTCTCTTACCATTTTCTCCAATTGACATATATTGTATGTTTATGTAATCTGGCTATTGACGCATTTTGGACATATACACACATACGCGGACCACAATCGACGGGAGATTAACCTGACTACCGTCATTTCGGACTTCTTGGGAACTGAAAAACCAACATGTTTATTACGAACATAAAAGATTACACGGTTTTATTTTTCATTCAAATACAAGAATGAAATCATTTTCATTACATTTACATCCATAAATATTGATTTAAAGAGTTTCAACATGATTTACAACCGTTAAATGTGTATATTGAATTTATTTTTTCAACAATTATCGAGGCAATAAAAAAAATGTAATATGATTGGAGGTTTTTGCAAAACGACGATGAACGTAGTGGAAAGGGCACACTAGAATATGAGCATGATCAAAGAATGACAATGTTTATTGCTTGAAATCAAATTGGTGCTAAAGTTTTTTTTAAACAAAAATATGCAAATTAGTTAGGCTGAATCAATTGAAAGCTATATTAATTTCAAGTTTTTTTTTTGGTTTGCATACTGCTTCGAATCTAAATTAAATAATAAAAAAGAAGAAGAATTAATAATTTTGTTAACTGTTAACAAAATGGGATGGGGCCTTCTATCAGTCTCTGTTTCACATTTTTGTTTAGTTGAAAGAGTCTATAGCATTTTTTATGGAGGATCACGCGTAGAATTACGAGAAATGTTTATTGATTAAAACGGAATGTTAAGTGAAAAGACTAAGATATTGTTAGTGTTTTTTTGTAGGCTAGGCCAGATGCAACTTTTTTTATCCACAATTTTTGATTCAAAACGACTGAAAAAAAAATGAAAGAAGTGACCAATTTCGAATTCGAAAGACAGTGCAATAGAAATTTATACGGAATATAAAAATTTAATTAAAGAAAGGTAAGAAATCTCCTGAATTCCTCGCACTTTGAAAACATATAGAATTGAACCGAATTCGACAAAAATTGCTTTAATATTTTTTTTATGTTTAAAACATTTTTCATTTAGCTTAAGTTCATTGTGTGAAACAAATTGTACTATGTTTCACTTTCAATAAATACACTTTATTTAACGTTTTTATTTATAAGCAGAAAAAAATACACATTTATATTGATGGAATTCATCCCGAGAAATAAACACATATATTTCATGTAAACTTTGATAGATCATGAATAAAAAAAGAACCATATTTAACCACAACCAAACATTGATGGTGTTTCATTGAACTGAACTTAGATTTTTCAGCATTAATGATTCGAATTTGAACTATAATCTTGTACAATACATAACTAGACAAGTAATATCCAGCTGATGATACAGTAAGTATGAAAACGTAAGTTTTTATACGTGAAAAAAAAAATTCTGAGAAAACCGCAGCCAAAATCTTGAAACACTCAAACTCAATCTCGATACCTCTTTTAATAATGGTTTTAGCCATCTGGTGGCGCATAGACATACTTTTCGTTAACAAAGCATTCACACAGAGCATTTAAGTAATGTTAAAGTCGTATACTTAATCAAAATGGGTTGCGTCTCAACTAAAAACGTTCGGTTATTAATTCAGAGATTGTGACAACAATTTATAAGTTTCTTTTTTATATGAATAGTTTTTCTGTCTTGAAAAGATTATTTCAGATTGAATGAAACCACAATACAACTGGCTAATGATTGCTTTGACATTGCAAGATACTATTTTTATACAGAATCCCTCAACAAAAAGAGGTGTAATTAAGAATCATGTTTGTGATATTTCATCGACATTTAAACTATATTCCATAGCGTTAATGAAATGTATTAGAGTAAATGCCATAACAGCTGATTTAATATTTACACCTACGAACGTACAATACACACAAAGTGCGTTAATCGTCATAAAAAATCTGCTGTCATAGATTTAAGAAGAAGAGAAAATAAACAAATGAATTTAACTCAATTCATAGTAAGTGGATCTCATACGAACGACGTTGTTGTTGTTTTTTTTTGTGTGTGTGACGGACAGTTTATATCGCACATTGAATAGCGGAACAACTTATCACAGCTTACGTTTATCTCACCAGTGCGAATATGAAATAATTTGACATTTGATATTTGTGAAACGATTTATCTTAAACAAGTGTCGGGGTCGCATGCACTTTACATCTACATTTTTTACTTCAAATCTACATTTTTTTACCACGTACATGATAACAGTCGTTCAAATATTTCACAACAAAACTGGTTGCTACTGACTTACATAAAATAGTTTACTGTGTGAAATGAAAACTTAAAGTCGGAACTAATATTTTAGTGACACTCATTGAAGTTTTTTTTTTCAAGTTTAATAAAAAGTTTGTTCATTTAACTCAAGTTATAGTTGGAACTATTCAATTAAGTTTTTCAATTAAATAATAATAATTTGTTAATTGCGAAGGTGGTAATCGACCAAATCACACATGTTGAAATCAATGCATGTCATAATTGGAAGAATGATGCAATTAAAACTGTTGTGCTTAGTTATTTTTACTCTGATAATTCAGTGTAATGCGGGTATGACGTATTATTTATTCGAAATTTCCATCCTCAAAACATTGATATACATATTTCAAATTAACGTAATTTCGGTTTCAGATGCGGTTGACAATGAAATTTCAGAACTATCTGAGCGTTTATTTGATGCAAGCACCCCGAACATATTGAGTCGAGTTAAGGTTAATCTTCAGGGAAGAACCACAAGTTCGGCACTAACAGACGAAGCACCAGCACCGTATGACAGCACAATTTTTTTTCTGTCGATGTTTTGATAGTCAAATTAATAATTATTATTTTATGCAGCCTTTTGACTGTAAGCAATGCATCATTGTCTGGCATAGCGACAATTGTAAAAATGCGAGCTCTTTGGGATAATTATGAAGCAAATACGATGACCGTTGAAAATGTCACACCGTCCGAGCTTAGAGAAGAGGATGAATTCATTGACGAAGTTTTAGACACAGCTGTTATGAAGATGGCCATGACCTACCTTCAGCAGAAAGGTTTCAATTTAATTTCAAATAACTAAAAAGCTTGTCTTTTTTTATGTTTCTGATCATTTCACTTTCATTTGCAAAGGTTCTGTACGATCGGATCGTGCGAGTCAGAAAAATCTACTGAAAACCCTTTGGTTCACGTTGTATTCTAGAGGCGGTGGTAAGGTTGGAAGTTGTGCATTTGAGCATGTTTTTATGAACGAAATTAAGGGCAATGAAATTTCTGGCTTGCACAATTGGATTTATTTTGCCGAAGAAGAAAGAGACAGCCGACAATATTTGGACTACAAAGGATACATGAAATCGCTTCATTTGGGAAATGTAAATTAATTTATCATTTTGCAGTTATTTTAAATAATTTTCAACTTTTTTCAATTACAGAAAGCACAAATCATTAAATATCGCATGAGCTACAAAAATGAGAGTAAGCCGGTTTCAACAATGTTTATTGGTACGCTACCCGAACTAGAAATGGCTTTGTATACAGTTTGTCATGAGGCGAAAAAAATACGGTGCGAAATCTCATTGGGCGGAAAGAAAATTGTAATCAGAGTGTATCCGTTTTTCTATCGCGGTAAACGTTTGATTGGCAGTGCTTTTCCACAATTTTAAATGCGATAAGATACTTTTAAGTCCAAATAAAAAATATTCTACATATGAATGAAAATAATATAACTGCAGTTCATGGAAATTCTTTATTATTGATGCATTCTGCGACGTAATAGTTTATTGCTACGTGGATGCTACGACTCCTCTTTAGGACATGCGGTAACTGGAGTTTATCTTCTTCAAATGAACAATAAGTCCGTTATCATATCAATTGACACATACTGATTTAGTTTGATTTATATATATTTACAGGGCTGTAAAATTTGATTTTTTTTTTTTAAATTACGGTATGGTATCTCTACATTTTTTAGAATATAAAAAATGGAAAAAAAATGTAATTTTTTGATTTTTTCGACGCATAACATATGATATCTCCAATCCATAACTTTATTATCTATTCTATTTTCTCTTCTTCTTCTTCTTCTTCTATCTTCTTTCTTCTATATCTATAAATCAGAAAGTATGTATGTATGTATGTCCGGGGTTTGCGTCCAAACGCCTCAACCGATCCGGATAAAAGTGGTACTGTTGGAAAGGTCTCGGCCGGGCGGTGAACATAGGCACCATCATGGTCGACCATCGTGGTCTAACACGGTCATTATGGTCAAAAAACCGTATTTTTACCATATTTTGCCTAAATTTTGCACATTTTATTGTCAAAAGGTGAGAATGGACCGTGGTAAACCGTGGTAACCGTGATGGCCGACCATAATGGACCGCGGTAACTGGTTTGAAATGTAAAATTTTGACGATTTAAGCGATTTTAACATCATTTAAAACCATTCAACATGGTAAAAACTGTC
Organism: Contarinia nasturtii; assembly: GCF_009176525.2. Classification (NCBI taxonomy): domain Eukaryota; kingdom Metazoa; phylum Arthropoda; class Insecta; order Diptera; family Cecidomyiidae; genus Contarinia; species Contarinia nasturtii. The sequence continues at coordinate 632,327 of NW_022197885.1, read as the reverse complement.
AAAACATGATTAACCATGGATTTTGAGGTCGATCATCATGGTAAAACGTGTCAAAACATTGTGAACCATTGCTTTTAACATTGGTCATCCAGCGTCGAAAGTCGCTGAAAATCGTTCGATTTTGATGCTGTTGAATTGGACTCGAATATTGCAAACTAAAGCCGAAATAAACGATCATGAACATAGGCGATGGCGAGGGTTCCTAGGGGTCGGATGACCCCCCCTAAAATATTTTTAGGAACCCTCAACAATTTTGGAAATGAGGACCTTTTTTTTGCTCTTCGCTTTTTTTGGCCGAGAAAATTCTTTCGATTTGCTAGGGATTTTCGCCAAAAAAGTGACTTCAAAAAAAAATAACGATTTTATCCTCATTTCGCACAAATTGTTGACATCGTCAGGGACCCCCCATGGATTTTTCCAGGAACCCCCTACAGAATTTTGCCATCAACCAATCAATTTCCCAATTACCACCAAATGATATTTTGGCTAGTTTTCTGTAATGAAAAAAAAACAACAACAATTTAACAATTCAACTGACATAGTTTTCTTTATTAACCCAGCAATTATATACATACGATTATTGGACAAAACAATTTATTTGAAATGATTCATATGATGTGTTGAACAAATACATTTTTCAATAAACAAAAGTCAGATGACTTTAAATCAAACCGAATTTTTGGACAAAGCGGATGCAACGTCACTGAGGAAGTCTTCAAATTTAATACTACCACCGTTTGAGGAAGCCGTCGTGTCTGCTTTTAATTTATCGGATTTGACTTGCGCATTTTCAATGGCTTTAGGAATCAAATCCAATACAAGTGTACATTTATCATCTACACTGAGCTCTTTGCATAGTTCGGCTACAAAAACTTTAAATGGTGGATTTTTTAAATCAAACAATGGATTCAGCGTATCGATTGTTAATATTGTATCGCCCGGAACAAGGATTGTGATGAGTTTTAAAATTGATTGAAAAAATATTAGAAGAAAATTTTCTTGAAAATCAAACAAATATTTTAGTTCTTGATCGAGCAGATCTTTGACAGCACTGAATATTTCGTTAGTTTTATCAGTTGGCGGCGCGCTGGTTGGTTTTGCAGTAGTGGATGCTGGTTTTGCACTAGCCGCTAGAGTTGCTTCCACACCGATCATCACAATAAATGCGATTTTAATTACCAGCGTGTATTCCATTTTAGACTTATTGTCTACTTTGCACACTATTCAACTGATTCGGTCGCTTCAAAATCATACGATATTTATATCATTTTTTTGCCCACTTGTTGCACGTGTTGGCACATTTTATGTTTCGTTCACGTTTCAACATTAATTCTTGTAAGCACGACAAAGTAACGTCAACAAAACTGCACGTATTTGTCGTGAGATATGACAATTTACATTTGTGGAAAACAAATGACGAAATATAGACTCTTGAAATGAATCGTTGGAGCAAAAAAATTGGGTTAAAAATAAAATAAGAGACATTTTCCATCGCAACAATTCAAAAAGAATGATCTCATTTTTACAATGAAAATAAAATGAAGAGATTTTTTTTAAGGCTATGTGTATTAGAGAGTTACAAACCAGCTCCATTTTGTTCCAGAGATAGTATATCAAACAAAAAAAGCTTGAGATATCGGAATTGTTGCCATTTTTATTCCAAATAAAATACATGTCGAATATATTTTATGAATTGTAAAATTTTGGAAAATCATTAAAATCTGACGGAATATGCATTAACTAAATAATCGCCAAGAACATCAAGTATAGAAATAAATTTTACCGTCTCTGATTTCAATTGTGTTTGCAAGAGTTTCGTAAAAGCATTCGTTTTAATTGTCGCATTGGAAACACGTGTTGGAAGTAATTGCAAAGCAGGGCTATTATTCACTTTGAATAATTTTAGAATTTTACTGATTAAAGTTGAGAGCGTTGGATTCCGTAAAGACTTGACCTGCGTCTCTAGCTCTTTCCGTGACACCTTATTTTTTGGTGGAACTATTTTGTTTTGTACATTTAAAATGTTTTTGAAAACAGCGCTGAGCATAAATTTACTCTTTTTCGAGAAACTGCTCATGGTTGATTCGAGCATTGTTTTGATGGATTTGATTACAACATGAAACAGTTCTGGAGAACGTATTAGTAATTCTGTCGTTCAAAAATTAAATACAATGAATTAAATTCTATGCTTGATATACATTTTAGTAAAATTCATATCTTTCTTACCTTGCGAAAGCCCTAAAGTTTACGAAGATATAAAACAATAGATTTTAGTTAAATAGGTTGAAAGAAGATGAGGTTTTCAAAAAAAAAAAATCTTTAGAAAAATTTACCTGTTGCTATTTTAATGTCTGTTGGCGCTTCTTCGGGTCCATCTAATGACGCTTGCTCATCTAAAAGTTCTATTTCAGTTACTAGACCTTCCGTTACACCCGCCATATTTTCCAAAGATTCAGTATTTATCGGTAGACCTTCCAAAAATGCTCTTTCTGTTTCATGTCCACCCCACGTCACTTCCACCCAAGGAAGATGTTCCAACGAAACTAACAATGAAGGATAATCGCCGTCCAGAGATATTTGTATGGATGTATGCCCCTCAAATGGAATGGTAAAAGGCATACTTCCCGCAAATGAAATTATTACTGATATCAAGGTCACTCTCACAGAAGGCAGACCATCTAAAGATATTTCTACAAATGGGATTCCGCTTGAGAATAATTGTAATGATGGTGAATCTGTCACAGCCGAAGGTAAAATATCTGAACTG
>NW_022197885.1:626494-629550 GCF_009176525.2 Contarinia nasturtii | reverse complement strand
GTACGGATTCATGACCCTCAAATGGAACTGTGAATGGCATACTTCCAGCCAATGAAATTATTACTGAGACCAAAGTAACTCTTACAGACGGCAGACCTTCCTCAAATATTTCTACGAATGGGATTCCGTTTGATGACAATTGTAATAATGGTGAATCTTTCACATTGTTTAAAATGCCGTCAGTCGTTATACCAAACTCGTCCAAAAGTTCAGTTGCACCAGTAACATCATTAGACGAGAGAGTCGCTCCCTCAGTTATCGCAAACTCATCCAAAAGTTCAGTTGCACCAGTAACATCTTTTGGGGATAGTGTCACTTTCTCGGTCGCTATTTCAAATTCATCTAAAAATTCAGTTGCACCAGTAATATCTTTTGAGGATAGTGTGGCGGATGAAATGCCCTCCACAGCCTCAGTCACTTGATTTTTTGAATTGTCTGTCGCAGATGAAATTTCATCTAATGCCTCAGTACCCAATGTAAGCGCGTTTGGTAAATTTGTTGTTAACAGTGAATCAGTTGTCTTGTCTGTATCAATTTGTTCATCATTTGAAGGGACTGTTGTTGACAAAATACCCTTTACATCTTCAGTTGCTATCGATTGATTATCTGTTTTATTGTTAATTTCTTTTTCTGTTGCTGGTGACTCTGTCAATGGTGAATCTTCCAAAGTAGTTGTTTCTGTTGTTAAGTCTGTGTGATACAATATGTAAACAAATAATGTAATGTAATAATAATGGTTTATAATATATTGGTAAGCAAATGAGTACTCAATATTCAAGAGAAAGTACAAAGATATAGTTTTTGTGTTTGGACGAACAAGGAGAACTCTTTCGGACGTCTAGCTCGGTCTAGCTCGGACGATTTAAGAGGGGAGGTTATCCGGGCTTACACCCCCCTGTGGCCATGTATGATTTAAAACTTAAATCTTCTATGACTATGTAAATTTGAAGATACACATCGAAATCATTTTTGTCAAGTTTCTTCCCACAATTTTAAATTTAAATTTAAGTGGCAAAAATTTTCAAATTTTTTTTTCCATCAAGTGCAAAAATATTAAATAAAAGTATTTTACCACTTTGTCGCTCAGTTACTTCATTCTCTGCATAAACGTCAGTTACTACAACTGCAAATAATATAAATAGTACTAATTTCATGTCTTCTTCTCTTTTTTCCGTTCAATTGTTCACTTATTGATCACTTTTATACAATAAATGCCCGATTTGAAGCACAGCCCCTATTTATATTTTCTGATATGAACGAATTTACTTTTAATGTGTTATCAACAATTTATTATATATGCACGAATAAAATTGTGAGTGCATGATTCCATTACTTTGACTACGTGAGTATAGTGTCGTTAAATATTATGAAAAGCTTTTCAATTGGTCGCAGTATTTAGGATTTCAGTATTTCTCGATGAAAATTTGTTTTCAGTTTAATATTTATATAGCAAAAACTAATACAATATAGTACGGTGTACGGAACAAATCTTCATTGTGAACCTTCTGATGAAAAATCAAAAAGATTGAAGTTTGAAGAAAAATTGAACGGGCTAGAATATTCGTGAGCTCAAGAAATTTGTCAAAATAAAACTGCAACTTGCCCATACATTTTTTAAATGAACATGTTGCTCTTTTATTATTATTATTATTATTTATTAGTATACGGTGTATCAATCTGTGTAAAATTTACACGTGCAATGATTAAATACACTTGCTGCCAAAAGGCCAATTACATTTTCTTAAAGCTAATACTTTTTATGGTAAAAAAGAAGCGAACATTGTAATTAAAATTAACATTTTGGTTGAATCTATATAAATAATTATATAAATAAATTCTGATATAATTTTAATATATACTAAATCAATTGCTCATAACATTTATATATTTCAGCTGCATATTTTGATTTAAAGAGATCATGAGATTCAATAGAGCGTATTTCTTCAGAAATTTTATTCCAAGTTGTTGGTCCACTTATAAAAAATGATGTTTTTTGGAAATTAGTATTGGGTTTTTTAACAATTAATTTATTTTCTGAGCGAGTATTATTTGTATTGATGTTGATTAAATTATTTAGATATGGTGGTGCATCATTATTAATTATTTTATGAATCATGTTTGCGATATGTAGCGTGCGTCGATCATATAATTTGATTTAATGAATTTCTGTGAGTTTTACTTTAACAAATTTCTTGAGCTCACGAATATTTTAACCGATTCAAATGAAGTTTGAGGCATCTTTAATGAAAATTATTGCATTTTTTGTATGCAATAAAAATTTAAAGTAAAGTATTTTATTGTCAGATCAAACATAAAATGTTCCTCTATCTACATCTATTATTTTTGACAAGAATATGTATGAAAGAAATTTGGAATGCGTAAAAAGTCATGCAAAATGAGGAAACGAGTTCGACACAGAAACGATTCATTTACGAACAATTATTAATCCAACGAACTAACTCTATTTCAATTGTTATCAATAGAATATTAATGTGTTTACATGATTTTGCTTTTTTGGGAAATAAATTAGAGCCATAGATGGCGTATAATTTCCAAGAAACTTTCATTACATGAAAGAATGGGCGCCTCCATTAAACTACTCCATCGCAGTAAAGCTTACATATGAAATGGCAGTTGTACAAAAATCTGTGTTTATCAAATGTTTCACAAGCACGAATGTTTTTGAAACGCATATATCAATGGCCACTGATACACTTTTTTCGAGTGCTTTATAATTGTAGATCACATTAAAATGAAATATGTTTATAAATGGTAAGAAATGATTATTGGCAAATAGGTATTTGCACATATATGCGTCATAAAAAGTAAACACTCCGGAATAAATATACGGAATATAAAATACGGAATGATTTACTTTGTGAATAATTAAAATGTACGAGAGCCGTTGGGGCTAATCAAATAGTCGTTAACCAAATGAAAATAATGCACACGTTAACCATTGACGAAATAATGATTTAAAGCTGATCAGTTTCAGTCGATTTGTGTCGGATAAAATGCTATATTTAAAAAGTGTTGAGAGTTACTTGTATTTATAG
>NW_022197885.1:409918-621494 GCF_009176525.2 Contarinia nasturtii | reverse complement strand
TCGTCCAGCTTAATCTAATTTAATGTTTTTCATTTCAATGTGTGTGCTAATTTTTAAGTTTTCTTATTCGTCAGTTTTATTTCATCATAAGCCTTGCGGTTGGCGGTACAAATGGTTACTTTCCTGATTCAAATAGAGGAAAGTCAAAAAAGCCATGGAATAATACTTCCGAAACAGCGATGAAAGACTTCTGGATTCATCGTGAACAATGGCAACCATCATGGCATTTCAATGACGACGATAGCTCGCTAATTGTTGACTCTGTCAAAGTGTGGGCTTTATAATTCGCTTACTTTTATTCATTTTTGTTTAATTTGTGCAATTTAAACATTGATGAAATTAATTCTGATTCAAAAATTCCATTCAGTCGCTTTATAGGTTCGCTTAATTTGAAAAAGCAGAATGAAAATTATTCAGCAAATCGTTGAAAAAGTTTGAATATATCATCTTGCCGTGTAAGAATTTTAAATAACAAATGGTTAAGAATTTTATTTTATGTAAACACCTTTCGAATAATTCCTTTTCAAAATTTCCATTGACAAACAGGTTTTCATAAAGAATCCAAAACATGATCTACTTCTTTGATAAAGATTCTTTGTTCTCGATGAGTCATTGAAATGTGACATATTATCGATACTCACGGTGATAATTCAATATGATGATTGTTCACCAAAGTCAAATAAATTCAATATTTTCGAACAAAAAAAAATAAATATATTTTTTTATTTATTTTATATTATTTGCGATCAAACAAGGAGGTACGATTTATTTTGAACTTTGCAATGCAAAATATAAACGATTGAAAATGAGATGAACGAACTACAATGGCGTTAGTATCGTATTCATCTCTCATTGACCAATTGAATTTGTTCTAAAACAAAACTAAACCCGTGAATAACAATACTAACGTAATCGTTTCAACTAACAAAGGATACACGGTAAATATCTTCATTTTTTTTACAATCAAAACGACGGACGCACATTTTGATCTATTTTGTTTTTTTTTTATAGCTAACTTTCTTAATTTCAATATTTAAAAAAAAACAACTAATAACATTTGGAAATTTACTTTCAGCAAAATGTAAACAAAAAAATAATATAAACATAATAATATTGATGCCAGTACAACGGTAATAACGGTATCATAATGTATCTTCCTTGGTGTTGATTTGCAAATATCGACACAAATGTTTTACAGAATTATCGCGTTTTAAGCGAATTGAAACAGTGTTAACTATTCTATGATTTATTGTGGTGATTGATGTTGCATATGCTTTTGGCGGTATTCACGAATTTTGATGTTCAGGAAACCCTTGGATCCAAACAGATGCATATGCTCTTCCTGTGCACCGAATAAAATGAAAAATAGATGCAAAACATGAAAGGTGATGATGATGAAGTTTAACTCAAGAGCGTCTTACCAAAAAGTCATCAAGATCTTTCGGTGCTGGAAAGAATGTGCCGCATTTTCGGAATAAATCCATTATGAGCATCTTCCGTTGATCCATCAGAATTCGCTTCCTCTTGTTAAAAATAAGATCTTGCATTATTCGCGAATCTTCAGCTGATGTTGGTGTGGCCGGCGATGAATTGTTCGAATGCGCATCCAAATCTAATCGAACCGAAAACGATTGAATCCGAATAAAAAGTATTGCAGTGTGAAAATGACACGCAAAATGTTATTTTTACCTTTGAATGTGTTGACATTGAAATCTGGCCCGAAGAATCGATCGCCGATTAGACGCTTTTTAGCGCACTGTTGTTCGGTTGCTGATGCGTTTGATGGCTGAGCTCGTTTTCGTGTGAACGTATTGTATCGTGTAGGTGACGTTGGACTTGTATCCCAATCGCTGTTGATGCGATAGTTTGTGAAATCAAATTGTGGAAGCAAAGATAAACGATTTTCGAACTGATGTAGCTGTGGCAATTCGGTGACAATGGTTTTGTCGCAATCGTTTTGCTCCTTCGGTACTGTGTCGACAATTTTATCGTCATCATTTGTTGCATTCGCCTGTAATTTGTTTTGTTTTAATTGGGCTGGTGTTGGACCAAGACGAAATGGCTGTGCATCAACTGGGAATGGGTCATTTGTCGGTTTTTTAGTGTCATCAGTGTAAGCGAATGGGCTCAATGAGTTTTCCGTTGACGGTGTGACTGGAGAGAGTGGACTCGATAAATCCTTTTGACCATAATCGAATGAATGCATTTTTGCGGTGTCATTCTGTGCATTGCATTCAAATGCTCGTTCGTTCGCTTGTTGTGTCGGACTGTGATCACTTGTTGTTTTCCATCTGAAATCGATTCAAACACATCGCTCACATGTATGTACATATAATTTGATAAATCTTAAAAAGTACCTGTAATCGGGATGCATTTTGAAATGGTTTCGACGCATCTCGTTGGCCAAATCATGATATTCTTGCTTTTTACTCGACTCCATTGCGTACCATGTTTCGCTGAAATTTATTTAAATTTTTAGTGTAGTAATTTTATATATTGTTTATTAATCTTTAATTTTTTAATTTTAATCATTCAAATTAAAAAAATAGATTGTGAATTGCTCTGTATTTACCGATCCGTCATTATCTTCACCATTTTACCTGAGAATTTTAGAAACCGTTCGATTGTCACACATCGGATATAGCTTATGAACTTCTTTTCGATGACGTTTGGCGTAAAGCATAAATGAATTCATTGGTCGACGGATTTTCTTTTTATCTTTTGCACAATTCAAATCTTCAAATGTTTGATGACCGTTGTTATGCGGCAATTCGAATGGCACCGGTGATGATCGCATCATTTTGGTATCCGAAGTTTGCGATGGCATATACTGATTAGCTGTCGCCAGATAACCATCATTGTAATCCGTTGTGTTTGGAACTGTGGTGCTTTGAACTGAAGTCAATGGCATGCTTTGTTGTGATTGCCATTTCGGTTCCATTGCTGGATTTTCCATCATGTTGATGTGTGGCGGCTGATTTACCATCTGCGGATCATATTGGTACACATTTTGATCATATCGATTATAATAACGATTGTCCGTTACAATTGATGGTGGTTTTTGCGTTTCAAACATTCCGTAATCGTGTGGCCATGCATTCATTGGCTTAAACGTTGAACCATCGTAGGTTGGCGGCACTTGTGATTGCAATGCGTATTGATTTGGAACGTACATGAGTGGTTGACTGTGTACATGCTGGCTGACTTGTGTGTAATTTGGAACATAATACGGAATGCTGCTCGGCGTACTTGTATTATTCGGCGTCGTAACTTCAACAGATGGATTCAGCTCTTGCAATGCAACTAAACGAATGGAATATACATCAAATATGTATCAATCAATTAGCAATTCAACAATCCGAAATTAATTCAAAATGTAGTGAAAATGAGTCATCATTCATATTCTCTCAATTACTTACACAAACATTTCATGTAAATTTCGGTGCCTTTCGCGAACATATTACTCGACTCCATTTTGTTGCACAATTTTATTGTTCTTTTCAACAAAATTTTTTATTTTATTTTTTATTCACCCAAAAAATGTGATGCAATATTACAACATATTCAGTCGAACCACACAATATTCTTGGTAGTCCATTTTTTTTGGCTAAATACAATGGTTGTTTGATGACAATTGTGTGATTGATTTTGTTGCCGATTATGAATGTTCTTACTTTACAAGCATTGAATCCGTTTGAATGACATATGACTGTGTGCTTTAGCGATGAATTGAATATGAAGAAGTGATACAAAATCCCGTTGTCTTTTTTCACTGTGCACGCAAAATGAATAAATGCAACCAAACAAATGTATTTTAAGGAGTCGATGATCGATACGTTTTAATTACAAGTGTACTTTTGTTAATATCTTAATTCATTTCTATTGAAAATTGACATATAAATCGGTGTAACCGGTAATCGGCATTTAATGTGTTTTAGAGAAACAATTTATGATTTCGTTTATTTCAATGGTCAACACTTTAATTCGAATTCATTCGGAACTTATTTTACGTAAAACTAATTATAACTACTTCGATTTGATTGTTTTTGCTCTTCTTACAATATAAATCTTATTTATTAATACTTTCTTCTGTCAACGAACTCTGCATCAATCGCACTTGTGTGCTGCCAAAGGAATGAGTTGTATGCGCAAAATCGTTTGCTTTAACACCGACTGCTAGTTTTGTTCTGATTAACATGTACATCGTTTGCTGTGTTTGTGTTCGTGTCAGAATCATCGGAAATTGGAAGCATCGGCATTGACGCCGACATATTTGTAGTGACGCCATTTGCATTGGTATGCGTCGATAGTTTGTGTCGATATATGGTTTCGGCCATTTTTGCATATTGTTCTTTTCCCAACGGTGGCAATGCGTTCCACCACTTTACAAGCGTGCTTTGTATCAACACAGTGTCATCAGTTTTGTTTGTATGCTGTTGTGCGTATGCATAATTTTGTTGGGCAAAAAATCGAAAGCCGTTATAAACACGAAAATATCGCATCCACCGATTGTATTTGTTAACAAATTTGAGTTGCTCTTTCGGTGGCATTCGGCAACCGTTTTGTGTCAGATTTGTCATTAAAATCGGTGAATTCATTAACTTTTCAGCTGACTTCGTCGATAATACGTTTGAAGTTATTTCTGCTGATTTTTCCATTGGCAACGGTAAATGTTGCTGTTGTTGTTCAGAAATATTAAATTTCAAATCCTTTGTTTTTTTGCATGTAATGACATCCACTGGTTTTGTGTTGGTTGTTATTAGTATTTCATTGCCGTTAATGTCTAGCGGTTTGGATGTGCATTCATCTTCGTTTGATGTTAAGTCAATGATCGGCACTTCATTCTCCTTTACAATACAAGCTATATTATGAAACATTTGATTAGCAACATGGACTCATGACATTCAGGAAAAAAAATTGCATAATATGTTCTTACATTGTCGAGCATCACAATATTCTCGTCGTCGTTTGCGAGTGTATGACTTTTTTTGCGGTAAAATCATTTCACTTTTTGTCAATGGTTCTGATGGATACAGTATAAGTGGATTCCATTGATATGCATTGTCAATTGAAGTATCTGGAAAAATCATAGGAAATGAGACAATAAATATTTTTGTTTGATATTAACATTTTATATCGTTTTTAAATTTAAAAAAAAAAAAAATATCTTACGGATGGTGTTATTTTGACACACGGCAATGGGTTTGGGTAAATTTTTCACAATTTTTGGCTCGCTTGTTTTAACAGAAGCTATTGTTGGAATGTCATGCGATTCATTCACACTTGAATTCGGAACGGTTGGTTTAGGCTCGGGTGACGAAAAACCGTTTGATCCTCTACTAACGATTAGCGGTTCATATGGAATGGGAAATTGTGCTTGACCATAACGAAAACAATTGTTATCATTTGCTAAAATTACGTTTGGCATATTATAATAGCTCGATTCAACTACATGCCCTTTCACAGATTTGGCTGATTGAATGCTTTTATTCACTGATTTTTTTACGACTGGTTTGAATGCAGACTTGTGTGTTTTGTTTTTGAGGATGTCAAAATGTGGTTTAATTCCCATAAGCGGATAATGATTATAGGGTCTAAATAATGGAGGCGATGTCGTGTCAGATGTTTTTATTGTTGACGTGACCATTGTCGGTATGGTTTGCATCAATGGTGAATATTGTAATTCGGTTGCAGTAGGACCTAAAGCAGAGTTTTTTATATTTCATTATTAGACTATAGATTTTCAGAAGATGTGACTTTTTAATATAAAAATGACAAAGTTTCTGAAAAATTCGCAGAAAAAAGATAACAATTGAAATACTCACTCCAGTATGAATTAGATTGGCCATACGCTGGATTCATCGTGTATTTTTTTATTAATTTATTTTTTCCTCTTTTATTCGATTCAAACTCTGGTTATTTTTTTTAATTCACTCGCTGAAAGTAGTCATTCGTTCGGACGAAAAAACACTTTGATCTCCATCCAATAAATTGTTGATATTTATACTACGACGCTGAAAGATAATATACGCTTCGGTAGTTTGGAAAAAACGCGAAAAGAATTCGCACGTGTAATGACTTAAAAAGGAGCGCGTGTTTGAAAATATTCAAAAAATTGTCTGTGTTTTTATATCGCAAAGGTTGAATTATCTAGTGACATGTCTTTGGCAAATGATCGTTCTATTTAATACACAACGATCTATAACCGAATGTTTTAAATGCGACGTAGCCGCATCTGTTTTTAAAATAATTATTATTTTCGAAATGTATTTTTCATCTTTTATAAAGGGAAAAAAACAACGACAGTTATACACACTGAATAGGGTGAAGAATTTTTTTTATTTTTTGTTTATTGATGTCGTCTGGTTTTTATGAAGGACTGATTTTTTGGCTCCACCCACTCATGATAATTTCAAATATGATCTGAATGTATTGACACATGAAGAAATTAATGAACATTGAATAAGCTGTATCGAATTGTTTCATTTATTTTGCATATTTATTTTGCTATTGCAAAATGTGTCATTATCTGGTTTCTAAATTAAGAATCGTACGTAGGCTTCTTCTTACGTATGCAATGAGCTTTGTTTTATTTGACTTGCACCGTTGTTTACAAAATTGAGTACTTAAAGCAGATTCACCAAGAAAAATTGAATGCGTGTCAATATGTATGCCTGTTCAAGGTTTGATCAAGACGATTATGGTTTCGATTGGCACATCGATTGTATCAATATTGCAATGATATCGACATTATTGTCGCTGAAAGTACGAATCAAAATTGCAATCGAATATAAAACGGTTAAAATTCGAATTTGATGGCATAATGACTGAGAAAATCCATCAAATTCGAATTTTAATCCAATATCAGTCGGTAGAAAAAACATTGTAAGACGGCTTAATATTCGATCATTTTGTTCATGTATTGTCATCAATTTGTCGTTTTAATTAGTTTAATTTAAATTAGAAATGAAAAAGTTCGTCTTAAAAAATTCATATTTTTTCATTATTGCAAAGTGTTTTCATCGCTTTAAACCATCAATATTTGTTTTCTAAGGGGAGATCTCATAATTACAAAAAAAATCTATAGCACCTAATGTTTATTGACGCATTTTTAGATACGCACTTGTATCGCAACTTGCGCATGTTAATTATAACAAATTTATTAATATTGAAAAATTTCAGAACATTCATAAAATGCTATCATTACTTCTGGCATGGACATTTTTATGTACATAAATTATAAATTCTTTTGTTATTTATAAAATCGAAGGTTTTAAACTTTGAAGAATGAAATGAAATGAAACATTTCCAACGCAAATGTGAATGTGAAATTTTGGCATATTTTTCATTTGTTAATTGCATTTAGTTGTATTCAATCCATAGATTCTGATCAGGGGGTCCAGGGTATAAAATACCCTCCCCTCGAGCGTAAAAATTATTCAATTTTTCTAGGGTTTTCCATGCTCGATAAAAAAATCAATTTTTCTAGGGGTTTTGAGCATCTTTTTGCCGATTATCCCTCCCTTAAATCGTCAACTCCAGAATCTATGAATCAACAATCAACCATTCAATCCTATTCACATTTCTAATCTCTTTTTTTTGAACTGTTGGAAAATATCACGAAAATGTTTCACATGATGAACCCACAAATTATCAAAGTAATTTGCAACCAAACACTCGAATGTTGTTTGTCATTTTCATCCAACTTTTAATACGTTTGAAAGAGTCAGACATAAATTGAAATCAATGTGATTTGGAGTTTGCTCATTGTTATTCCCCATTCGAACAGTGTTGTGAGGAGGATTTGCATTGGATTAACATGTTATATGAGCCAGTACATTCGTAGATTCAATAGAACAAGAAAAAAAGAGTCAAAAAGCATTTTAATTAACTTTCATGACTTCTCCATCAATTTTTAATGTGTTACTTTAGTTACTCAGAATTACTTTCGAATTTCCATACATTTTCTGTTCAAGATTTTCTTCAACGTTACCTATTGAACACGACGATAGAAAAACTTCAACAAAAGTTATTTTTGTGCTAAAACATTCATAGAACTTTGTATAAAATTCATTCAAAGTATTGGTGTGTGTTTTTTTCCACAATCATATGGTTGGAAAAAACTATTATTACCCACAGCCACACGTGTTCTCTCTTTTCTGTAAAATAATTCAGACTTACCTTCAATGTCATATTAGAATTAATTAAGCAAATTTTCAACAAGTTTGATGCATTTTTTATTTTCAATTTATTGAGCTTGTTTATAACATCATAACATGACACGTATTCTAGTCAATACATTTATGGAATTTGTGTGTGCCAATACATTTATAGATAAGCAGCCAAGATCTCTAAAATGTTTCATGCATTTTGTGTGGTGTAAATGTGCATATATGTATCTCTCGCTTTTCTTTTCCTGAGATTTTTCAACTGTATTTGGCATGCTGCAGCACAATAATCGCAAATCTAATACATTCCATTCAATAATAGCAATAATAATCTTAAAAAACATCTACCATGTAAATATGTGATTCCCATTAAATAGTTTGATTTTTTTTCATGTCAATATAAATCAAATAAACTATCATTGTTATATATATAGTAGTTTTCTTCCATTTAATGCACAATAAATCTAATAGTTACGCTGTTTCGGTTCTGGTATTTTTCTTCTTCTGGATGGACTTATATTGATTGAACATTTATAAAATATTTGGCATATTTTTATACAAAAAAATACATCGCGTATTCCGTTTCATTTCAATCATTTGGACGTAATTTAAATCAATGGCAGTAAGCATTTCCTTTTGTTTAAAACTTTTTTGCAATATCATATAGTATTTGTACAATATTTGTTTTTTTCTTCATTTTTTTTTTGATTATATACTTAACATGGAACATTGATAGCTATATGACTTCCACGTTTTTTTTTGTCGGTCGTCAAAAAAGCAATTCCCCGATCTGGGATTTTATTTTAAAGTTCTTTCTAAACGACTATATTCGATAGAAATTGAATTTTTTGTTGGTTTCAATATATTCGATAAAAGGATTGTGGATTTTAGAAAGAGAATATAGGACAGGACAGCAAGGTAGAAATTGTATTGTCTCCTTTGAATCTACAAAGCTCCTTTTTCTTCTCGTGTTTCGATATTATCATCATTTTTTTCTCTGTGTTTTTCTCTTTTCATTGCATTGTCGTCTTCTCGACAATCTGCTGTTCTTAGGATGATTTCGTATCTTTCAATGATGGCCATCGACGTCGTATAACAACGAAATGAGTCTGTTGATATTTATTGGTTCTTTTATAGCCCCTCTCCAATACTCCAGTCAAACAGTAGCCCATGTTATAATCAGCAATACTTATATTTGACGTTAAATGTAGCTGCAAGTTCACCCGCCCAGCAAAAAAACAACGGAAAGTAAATATAAAAAGAGTAAGAGAAGAAAAATGATCAACATGAGAATGATTGTACTTTCGCTCTTAAAGCTATAACAAAAGAATATTTTGATTAAAAACTGTGCTGGAAAAATGGTTTCGTTGCCGTGTATATAAAAATGGTGCACTACAACATTATATTAACAACGAACTTTATCTTTGTAAATTCAAGCAAAAGAGAACGACGGAACGACCATTCTGCACAAAGGAAATAAGTCAAATCACTTTGTCAAGCGTGTGCGCTTGAATAAACTCTCCACAGGTATTTTTCCATTAGTTTCTATACAAATTGATGACATTTTTTTATCATTCATCATATTTGTTCTGTGTACAAAAAAGCAATTTCGTTTCTTCCCGAATTCTTCGTAAAATTCTCAAACGATTGAAAATGGAATACAACTTACCTTAAAATCCGGATCGACGGTTTGTTTTTTAAACGAGCCGATTATTAACAATGAGCCCGGCGATGAGCTTATCATTTTTGCATACGTTGATTTTTTGCTAAAATAGATAGAATTTTCGTAATAAGAAAAAAAAGAATAAGTATAAACCTTTTTACGTTAAATGGAAAAAAAGAATCAATTCGATGGAAATGGGATTATAAATGAAAAAAAAAAAAAAAAAAAAAAAATATAGGAAATAAAAAAAAGATGAAAATCCATTAAAATGAAATGATTTCGTTATCGACGACCGATTTTATTTTCATTTATGTTTTTGGGATGTTGGATGGAGAATTCTCACAAACATATCGTCTCATGCATGGCAGGATTTCATAAAATCGATTTAAAGCCCAACAACCAATGGTAAAAAAACAACTTCGATCTCGATATTTAATTAAATTGCATGTGTAATTGAAATGGTGATTGCTTATTTCCGACAACAACAGCCACAATATATGCAAACGTCATTTGTATTTGCGTGCGGTTTTCTCGTGGATTTTCATGGGAAGGAGGGCAAACAGGAGATGGTTTGTTATCATCGTTGCATTGACATCAGCCTATCGGTTATGGCTTCGTATTATATGACGCGAGAATTTTTGTTGCTATCACCGCTGAATCAATATTCATTTGAATTTGCATCATTCTAACGGGGTGATTTGTATGCGCAAGTTTCATGTAGTTTTCAACGGACGAGAGAGAGAAAAATCACCGAATGCAACAGGCCCCTTATTTCCGATTTAATTACTGACTAGTTCTTCTTTCGTGCCGCGAAAATTACGCGACATTTTCCATTCAACTGAATGAAAAAAAAAATGGAGTGAGGAAAAAAACTTGGCATCTAACGAAAAGAAACGTTTTTTTTTTTCGTACTACCACAACTGATTTAACATTCACATATAGATTTCTTGTTGTAGCGATTTTTTCGAAACCAATAATCCAATAAGCCTGAATGCCAGCTGCAAGTTTTTCGGTAATATTTTTTATTCAATCAATTTATTTGCATGAGAGTCGGTGAATTAATGCAACGAATCGGAAATAATACATATTTCACGATACAAATGCATATATTTCAACCGCAAACACAATGAAGCTTTAGTATGTGCACTCAACCGCCACCACAATTTACAACGAACATGGATTTTCGTTACATCGAAATATGTATATGAATTTTCGATAAAATTGCTTTTTATTTCTTTTGTCCATTGTTTCGGCATGGCCAAGGATTTGGGATATAATTTATTAGCAATTTATTTTTATATTTTCAATAAACTTACTGTCGGGTGCCAGCTATCTCTTCGACAATGCATAGATTTTTCCACCATGGACATTGTTTGATCATGATATAACTTGAAGTAGCGCTTCGGGCCCATGCCTCCTCAGGGTAAAGCCAAACCTACAAAAGTAATTTTATACGATTGGGATTAAGGTGCGTTTCTTTCGATTTGTGTTGAATATGGGCCATAAAATTGTATAGATTTCAAGAGTGACCACTCAAGCCCACATACACACATATACACACACATTAAAGATGAAATTTATCTTTATTACTTTGTTCGGATAGCCATTGAATTTGAGAAGTTTTTTGCAGCATTTTCCTCGACTTTCAAAATAAACTTCTTGTGGGGTTCGCGGTTGTGAACGAAATGTCGGTCTGAATGCACAGCAACCCATCTTGATCGACGGTGACGATGGCACTGATAATGGTGCGTTGTTGATTTTCTTCGGAGTGAACATTGTAAATTTAATACAAAAATTCGAAATATTCAAACAAATAAAATGGAGAAAACACTTTGCATTCAATTCAAAATGAATATTTTCATATAATATAATTGTTCACTTGTATATTGCACAAACTTTTGGTTATATTAAATTAAAGCGTTCACTTCAAACAGTGAAAAAAAAACTGAAACTTTTCATTTCTAACTAAAATGAAAATGTAATCTCTTCATCGAATTAATTGAAAGTTTCAAAAGTTTTGAATTTTGCACGATGCAATGGAAAACAATTCCGATACACAACACAGAGTTACCGAACTATTCACTCATTTACAGGAGTAGTGCCTGAACTGTACTGAATCATTTTGCTCAATTACACACTTTGAAGTAATTTTGAAAAAGATAGAGAGAATGCGAGGTTTGAATCAAGCAGCAAAAGTCGAACTGCCGGGCTCAAAATGAATAAAGATTACTACACAAATCCATTGAATCACTTTATATTGTGCAATAACGCAATTCACCATCGAAATTCATCAGGCAGCAGACAGAGTCGTTCTAATCGTGTGACGCCAAGCAGCCACTGTGCTTCAGCCGTTTTACCATCATTTCGTGTATAGTGTTGAAGTTGCTTGCTCACACTCTATGTCTCTCCGCTCTGAGTTGCTGATTACATTAAATTGCACTTGTAACTCGCAGGCAGAAGCACGCAATGTGGATTACAACCCTCTTGTTTCAAACCGATTCTCTCCCCTCGCGCACAATGAAACCGTTTTATCCGACGCTTTTCGAAGCTATATTTTATGGTGTTTTTGTATCGTTCGTCGTTTTTGTTGTTCTTATTGTTGGTTTCGTTGCCGTCGCCGTCGTTGTGTCGCCGTTATCATGAAACGTGCATATCTGTAGACGTCGTTCACTTTTTTTTTGCTTTATTTCTATCTCACTTTGCATGTGATTTGCTTTTTTTTCTCTGTCTCTCTGCTTTGCTTAAGGGTTTTCGACGTTATTGTTTACAATCACACCGATATCCGAATGTTGAAATCTAAATAGAGTTGCTATTGTTGATTTTCATTGCACATCTATGGGCACATTTTAATTGCGTTAAATAATTTTCCATCCATAAACTTGATTATTAGCGTAATTGTGTGTACGTATATGTCTATGTTTTGTATTCAAATGCTTTTACACTTATCCGATTTTTGTGTGTGACTTTTCTTTGTTCCATTCGCTATTCCACGGTGTGTGTGTGTGTGTTTCTGTGTTTCTCACTAATGAAATTTTCCTTTGGATGTTGCTTCTGTCAGATTCTTTTTTTCTTTTCTATTGACCAAAATTCATTTTTACTGCGGTTGAATTTCTTTTTTCTTTCGCTTGATTCTGTCGAGTACTTAGAAAACAATGCAATACCATGAAATTGAACTTTTTCCGTCTTTTTCGGTCGTATCGAATGAAAACTCGACCCTGATTTATTCAAAGGAAACAATGTTGAACTGTTGAATGTTTATTCAAATAAATTAAGCACAATTTTACAATGGACGGATATCGATTAAATTATGTCGATGAGAAATAAAGAGAAAGGAAAAAAGAGCACAAAACGGAATTGATTTTTTTATCTCTATCGAGTTCGCGTTTCACTAACTACTATTCTTTCATCAATACACAAAGTTAGTTCGAACACATTTGATGATAAATATAGAAAGGTGACAGGAGCAAATGAAAAGTACGTACAAATCTACCAACATCGTGTCGAAAACTGTCGTACAATTTCCAGTGAAAAAGGCTTTTTTGCACGCGCGCAAAATAATACAAACAGAACATTGTATTCCCCCGATTTTCTTTTTCTCTAAAAAATAAACGGGAATATGAATGAACCACAACGTCCCAAGTGTCGTATCGAATATGCTTTGGCAATGGGAAAAACTCATATCCTTTTCTCCCTTTTTCCTACATTCCCCAACGCTGCTTGTGGCAATACATACAGTTCCATTCACTCTGGCCGTTTATGTCATGGAAGGACATGCGCCTCACGCATCTCATGTTCATTCTGTACCCATGTTGTACAAGTTTTTTTTTGTTTTGATTGTGCTCGCTATCTTGCGTATAAATACATTTATTCCGATTTCATAGCTGCAAAGATGCCAGTGAAGTGGAAATATTCAAATTGACTTTATTTTTATTAGCTGCATTTTTTTCGTTAGTTATTCCTTTAAAATAAACAAAGAAACCATGATTGCCGGCACGATGGATGTGGGGGTGCACATATGCGAAGGGTTTCCCATCGAAAAATTCGTTATATTACACATTTATTTGGCTTCCAGAGGAGGGATTTTGTTAACATGAATAATGCATTACGCGAAATCTTCTTCAATTTCTATTCAAAAATTGTTTCGAACAAAATCGAATTTTATTTCTTGATTTCCGATACAGTTATCGATTTTGTTGCGTTTAAGTTTTTCTATTCTCTTTATAATCACATATAAAAAATTGTCTTATCTCTATTTGTGAATAATAATCGTAAGCACTTGCATATTGGAAAAAAAAATTAAAAAATCCTAATTTAAACAAAAGAAATTTAACCGAAAATGTGTCGTTTCATACGAACAAGTAGATTTCCTTTGGGCAGTAAACGTTGTTGCTCTTCGTAATTAGATACGTACATTTGATATTTTTCGAATATTTGAGGATTTTTTGGTCCCCAATTAGCGGTCGGCTGAAGTGGGCTTCGCATCTTTTCTTTGTCATTAAGATAATACTTGAGGTATGCATAACCAGCCCAAAGTGGCAACTGTGCCACACCGACTGCTGAAACTGTCCAACCCAGAGCTAGAATGAACAAAGCGAGAGATTGAAAATATTCTCAATAAAATGTTGAAAAATTACTCACAGGTGGCCCATGCTGGGTATGGTTGATCTTTATATGTCAATGGTTTATAATTGATAAATGTATAGATAAGAATCGTGAACATCAATAATGGTGTCAAAAATGCCCAGCACACCCTCCAGTAGAGGCCAGGCTTAACTGAAATCATAAATTCAATGTCTCGGCACAATCGATTCACACCTGAAACAGCAAACAGTACTTGTCAAGAAAAAATGGCAAAACAAAATTAAAATGTTCGTAACGAAATTACCGTAGATCCAGCAAACGGCCACAATTTCTCCAATTGCCAAAATAAAAACAATAAATGATGCACCGTAGAAATCAACCAAACTGAGCAAATGTTGACCACCCTGTGTGATACATAATAAACAAATCCGCTCAAAATAAAACCATAAACTTGGTTTGAATGAATCTCAAATGCGCTTTGATAATTATTATTTATTATACCGGTGTGACATACGCTATTCCCACTGAAAATCCAACAAACGAAAGTCCAATTGCAGCCTGCCATGCCTTCAGCGACGTGAATTTATCACGCAAAATTGTTATAATACAAGTACACATCGCAATATTGCTGCCGATTCCCAGTACAAATAACATGAAGAAAAATAGTATCGAAAACATCTGTATCATCATCATCAGCATCATCATCATCATCATCGAAATACACACAAAAAGCAATAAAAAAAAGAAATAGTAAATACTTTGGATTTATGAAAAACCAACACTACTAATTAATATATCGTTTTATCTATGACCTTTGTACTAGTAAATGAAAATAGCATCAATGAATGTAAATAACCAGAAGTCATATTCAAAATCGCGCAGTAAGATCTGCACACATTGTATACATTGCCACATGATGATCTTTGGAATCATGCAGTCAAACAATCAACGATCTAAACGCAATCGATTACCGTTTGTAATGGTCGCGTCGAATCGGTCAGTAATCGGGGCGCACTACAGACCTACACATTGATTTATTTATAGGTGTTATTTAACATATGGTGTTTATCTGTTATTTTTATATTGATTATACATCAATTTTTGCACTTTTATTTATTTATTGTTTATATTTTATTGGCAAAACCCGTTATCGATTGCGTCATTAAACCCTCGAAATTCCATTCCATTGTGCCAGGCGACGATGAATGTTACTGTGCGAGAAATGTGCTTTGCAAAACGTTTTCACTACGCAAGACGATTACGATATTGCATCATACAAAAAGGGTTTTTTTTCTCGATTGACTTGTAAATTTCTACAAATTGCCAATTGGAGAAAAAAGCATCTCTTTATTAAGAAAACGATGTACTGTCATGTGCGTGTATTGAGTTAATGACTCCTTAACGATTTTATGATTGCTTTTATTGATTGTCATTGGAACTGAGTCATTTACTTGGCCATTTATCGAAACAATCATTTAATTTATAAATGTTTGAAAACAATACAACAACGCATTCAAATTGGGCGTGTGTTGTTGTAGTGGTCAGACATTTATTTATTTCAAATCGAAGCATTTACCTGTGGAAACTGTTGAAAGCGTGCAATTGCTTCAGGATAGCTGATAAATGCTAAACCACTACCTCCATTTACTACCGATTTTATGTCGTCCGTCTTAATTTCATGAGCCAAGTGCCCTAGAATTCCGAAAATTGTAAATCCGGCAAATAATGATGTAAAGGTGTCAAGGCTGGTTACAATGGTGGCATCTCGGTAGACATTGTGGTTGAATTTATTGAATGATGAGTACATAATTAGATTACCAAAACCCACGGCCAATGAAAAGAAGCACTGTGTAACTGCAGCATTTATCAAAACAATCATTAAGTTTATAAATGTTTAAAAACAATTCAACAACACACATTCAAATTGAGCGTGTGTTGTTGTAGTGCCCAAACATTATTTTATTTCAATTCGAAGCATTTACCTGCGGCGTACCATACCTAATATATTAAACTGTTAAATGTCTGATGTATTTAAGAAAAATTGAAAAAATGTCATCTCTTACACTTGGTTCTAGAATTTTCTCCCATCTCGGTTTGATAAAGTACAAAATTCCATTCCATGCGCCCGGCAATGTGACTGCTCGAATCAATAAAATACCAATCACAACATATGGGAATAAAGCCAAGAAATAGGATGCCTTTCCAGAACTTTGAATGCCTTTGATTAAAACGGCAGCTATAACAATCCATGCCAACAGCAAAAATATGGTTAAATTTAAGATCGGGGCGCCGATTCCGTCATTTATATCTTTTGCTTCTTGCAACACTTCTCGACTGAACAAATACAAGAAAATTAATATTTTTGAAAACGAATTTTTTTTATAAACACACAGCAAACGCACGTAAAGTAATATTCTGAACTTGACATTTTTCCGATAGATGTTGTAGCATTTGGTGTGAATATTTTCATACTGAGTGATGTATTTGGACTGACGCAATTTACCCAATCTTCTTTGCATATTGTCCATGGCAACGGCGATTGGAATGAATCGTAAAGATATCGACCGATCAATGCCATTATGGACGCATAATATGTACTCAACAAAAAAATCGCTATTATTTGACCGACACCAGCTCCTTGAATGCAAATAGAAAATTGATCATGTATACAAAAATAAATGTGATTATATGGGATCTTACCTCGAAAGAATGGAGATATATCGAAAACATTGATACTATTTCGGCTTGAAAATTGACCGATTACCATTTCCAGAAAATACAGCGGTCTTCCAATCACAAACAAAACAATTAAATATGGTAGTAAAAAGGCTCCGCCGCCATTGTCGAGTGCAGTAAATGGAAATCTTGAATAGCAACCGGACAAGAGCATAAATGATTGATATCAAAAGAGAAAATATGAATTGTCAATATACCTCCAAACGTTGCCCAAACCAACAGACATTGCAATGCATGACATTAGAAATTCGATGCCTTTTCCCCAACCTATAAAACATTCGCAACACATCAATTTCGCTTTTATTATTGTCTGCCATTCTTTAATTGTCTCATTTTTATCTTTCTCTTTTGTAATCTCTTCGTGTATATATTCCAAATTTTGTTCAGAGTCTGTTTCACTCACATTTGATCGTATGATCAATGCAACCGGTGGTCTTTTTTTAAACATATGCACAAATGATATCATACATAATACAAGTTCTGATTGTGATGTACTAATATTACCTTCACGTTCTGGTTCGGAATTTTGTGTGGTAGATGAACCGGCCGTTTCTAAAGTAATGGTTCCGTTTAAATCGCCATTGCCATTTTGACTTTTGCTTTCAAGAGCAATGGATTTTCCATATTCTGTCGAATCCACCTCATTCTCAAATGCTTTATTATTCATTTTATATTTTTAGACAATTTTCTGCGAATGAAAATGTTACATTTTTCGTGAATGAATTTGAAATAAAAAGAGGTGAACGAAAAAAAAAATATTGAATAACCGCAAGTTATGCGTGCCGATGTTTGATTTGTGCGATAAATGTTCGTACTTTTTGTTGAAAAATTCCACAAATATTTATTCAAGTGTATGTGTTGCTATCTATAGTGTGAGCAGAAAATAGAACGATTTAATTTCGGTTGGAGATTTCATGAAAACTGATAAAAAAAGTTTAATGTTGTGCCTTTTTGTGTGGTTGTGATAAAATCGAGGAAACAGCTGCCCGAATTGGCATTAGAAAAATGGATATGTGTGTTTGTTTTATGTAATTTTTTTCATCTTCTGTTTCTTTTGAATGTCCGAAATAAAAAAAAAATCATTTTCCGCAACTTACGAGTAATTATTGAAAAAAGATAAAAAGTTGCGGAAAAGTTTCCAATAAAAACCTCCAAATACCAATGTTGTCTAGTTCGAACTGGTCAATTTCACTTCGTCGAGTAGAGATAGATTTCAAAGCAAAACCAATTGAGATGAGCGTCTGCTTTAAATCGATTTCTGCTTTAAATTGATATGATTCATGCTAGAAAAATCAAATAAATCGTCGTTTCTATTTCTGTGTGGCTGTGCGATGTGAGTGTGCGAATTGAAAAGAATTTTCGCTTAAATCACTCAATTTCATGAGTCTGAATTTCCTGTTGACATTTCTTAGAACATTGCACAAAATATCTTTATATTCGCACCATCAACTTTCAGTGAAATGAAATCACGATCAGTATCAACACATTCAATAAAATACCGAACAAAAAATCCAATTAAATTTATTTTATTTGTGTGAGATAAAATGTGTCATTGGTTTTATGGATTTTACACTTGCAAACATTTAATGATATTATTCAATGAAATAGAATCAGACCAATGTGAAGATTGTCATGGTGACAATCATTGTATAGCAGCAATAATAATCCAGTAAATCTTGAAAAGGCAATACTTCACATTCATTTCACAACACAATAATTAAAATTTATGACTGAACACTAAACCGATTGCAATTCTTTTATAAACAACAAAAAAAACCTTCACACTGTACTATTCGTATTTGCCAATCTCATATCATCGGTTTATCTCTTTGAACAATAGTCGCGAATTTAAAAATACATTATACGAAGAACTTGGAATTCGATTAATTTTTGATTTTAATATTTACATAATTGTATTGAATTTACAAATTTTTTTATACTGTGATTGTCATTTCACTTACATTCGTTACGGCGCAACAGCACACCCGACCGGATATAAATGCAAATAAAATTCCAAATACAAAACGTTTTCGAATAAAAAATAATCCAGTACGTACGACACAAGTGAAAAACTTAGAGATCACCAAGTGCTTTGCTTCAGGAGCAAATGATAAAGAGACGACGGTGTCGTACGGAAAACTCGGCGCGCAGTGAATGAGCGATTGGCGCGACCGTTTGTTTTTATTCGGTTTCGTTATGTCTTACGCTTCGGGTTTCTATCATTCAATTGAAATGAATGAAAGACGCCGATGAAATTTAATTGTTTTACTCAACGCGCACATTTGTATTCAACTCAATGATGAGTGCTTCTTCGTCATTTTCATCAGCATACACAGACACTCAGATTGATTCGACAATATCACATGCTTAAATTCAAGTGTGGCCCATTTTAATCAACATCGATATTTCATAAGCATTGTTGCCATCATTCGATATGCATGTATTTTACAAGCACTTCGGGATGATCTAGTATCTTACTAACACTGGTCGAATCGGTCACGTAATCGGACTTGTTCTTATCGAAATATCCACCAAACGACTATAATCGGACATCATTTTTTTTATTTGTGCAATTCGCGAAATATCTAATATAGATTACAATCTGGGTTTTAGCGATTTTACGTCAGGATTTGGTTTTGTTTTTCCATAATAGTTCATAATGTTGATGTTTTATCTGCTTTATGTCGTCTGCTACTAATAAAATATAACAAATAAACAAAACAATAGCGGCATTTTTTGAAAGTAATTAAAAGTTCATTGACTTGAATCTTTGGCGAAAATTATTTATTAATTTCGTTTTGAAATCTGTATAATTTATAAATAATTGATATAATTTTTGACTTTTATCTTAATTTCGACTAACACACATACGGCCTTCTACATTGCACGATGAAAAAAAAATGAACGTCGATCACCGAGATTTGTGTTTTTTTTTCTCACCTCCGTTTTAAATGATTGGTTTGGCTCGACGTATAATCTAGATTGCTAAGTTTTGTATACACGTTTTTATTCTTTCGCTTCGATCCAATTTTCAAAATGCTGTGGTAAATTTGCTTTAAATCCTGTTTTGTTGAGAAAATGCGTGAACAAATTAAATATTCACAAATTGTGACAATAAAGTGTAAGTGTATGAGCGGGAGAAAGAGTGTGTGTATGTGTTTGGTGTGCACTTGAAAAGATGTCACATGTAAAATGATGATTGAAGGCACAAGTGATAGAAAATGTATGAATTACCCTTGAAAGAATATGGCTTCCTTGGTATTTGATTTTTGTATGTCAATTACTTTTGTGAACGATAAGCTAACTCAATGAAAATCAAATAATTATATATTTTAAATGGAACCATCTCGGCATCCATCAAGAGCTCTTACTTATCCATTTTTTCGTCTTCTTTAGAACATTCTTACGATTATCTCTCTCTCTCTCTTTCATTTTTGAACTCTTATCAACTCTTGTTGATCTTGGATGTATACTTGAAAATTGAAGTTTGATTCAAATTGATTTGATGATTGACCACAAAATATCGCTTAAAATATGAAAATATTAAATATGACTTTTACAATTACAATCAAAGAGATTCTACACCAAACAAAGTATACACTCTGTAAACAGAAAAAAACCACTTTACTACTCAACCACTTTTCTCAATGCGGTTAAGTGTGACATTTCATAGCCTAATCGAGATTTCGTTGAACGATAGTCAAAACATCAATTTGGTTTGAGTGTTTGAATCAAGTGTCTGTCTCCATCTGTATTTGCGTAAGCCACTTCCATTTAAAAATATGTATGTGTGAACGTGTGCATATGTGTGTATTGTTCTTAAGTGCATAATTAATAATGATATGTGTTTAAACAAAATTGGCTTTTAGGACTAGATAGAGATTGATCTGTAATTGTTACCAAAGTGCCAGTGAATATTTGAATTGTATGGAGAAAAAAACACAGAGAAAAAATGATACCTGAGAAAAACATTCGAAATTTTGTTCATTTGATCTGTACAACTGTGGCTTTAAACTGTGTTTTCAATGCATGGATTGTAAATACTCATGGTCATTTTACTAATAATAAATAGAGATAAATGATTTCAATGTTATTAATATTATTATTATTATTATTCAGGACGTGTTCATTAGGACGTAATAATTATTTGCTTGTTTTTTTTTTTAATGTTTTGAAATATTTAGAAACATTTTTTTTTATTTCTTCCAGAAAAAGATTCTTTTCGCAAAATTTGTTATTTTTCTTTCAAAATCATTAACAAAATAGTTCTGTTATTATATCTTAACAATGGATTGATCAAATTTGTCACTCGCTGCATTGAGTGTAATACAAAAAAAAAATGTAAATCAATCTGTTGAAATTATTTGTCAAAAGTTAATTTTTTTCTTGTCATTTTTGAAACTTTTTCAAAAGGAAAAAAAAACATTATTATAATCGTCAAAAATTGTGCTTGAAAGTCGGACAGCTTATTCTATAGACAAAAAGTAGTTTTCAGTAGTGTTGCTGGTATAATTAAACTCTCTAGTAATCGTGTGAAAATCAACAACAAAAAATGATGTGGCCAAATTCAGTTGCTTATTATTTTTTTTTTCATTTATGGTTGCGTTTATGTGTATGCCATTAAATTCATCATTAACAGGGCAAATGCTCATTCAAAAATATTCATTTTTTTCAACAATTTAACTTTAAATATTAAGTGTCCTAGTTTATCTGAAAACAGTTTGAATGATTTGATGTTTGTCATGTTTTTTTATCTATTTTTTTTCTTGTCTTGTTCATTATTATAAGATAGCCACATATGGTTTATGGTTTTGCAAATTACAATTAATAAATTTACTTTTCTTTTTCGGTTACGGCATCGCCGGTGGCAGCAGCAGCAGCGACGGCAGCGACAGCAGCTGTAGCTCCGGTTGCGGCGTTTTCGGCTTTTTTAGTTTTGTCAGCTTCATCTATTGTGGCCGCTGTAGGAGTTTTTTCGTCATCGGTCTGTGCGGTGTCCGTATTTGACTTGGCAACATCGGCCGTCTCACTATCATTCGATGCCTTAGTACTGTCAACAGTGGTTGCGGTTGAATTTGGTGTTGCGGCCGTTTCCGATTCATTGTCTTTGCTTGCCGTAACTTCAGCCCCACCAGCAACGATTGCATTCTTTTGTTTCGTTTCATTTGTTTCAGCCTTCGTATCGTTAACCTGAACCGATTCATTTGACGCAATGTTTTCGTCGTTCTTTGTGTCCTTATTTTCTTGGTCATCCGTCGTTTTCTTTTCATATTCGCTTAATTTGGCATTAACCGCTTCAAGTTGTGATTTTTTTTCATCAAGTAGTGATTTCAAATCGGACACTTCTTTTTTATAGCCAATGACTTCTTGTTCAAGACTTTCGATGCGTCGTTCTTCGGCCTGTGTGGCGCCCAAATTTGCACGAATAAAATCCATTGGATGTTCGGGTTTTTCTGGCGTTTCAAGCAATTTGATGAGCACTTTGGTGATGCTGTCAATGACACCCTTGCTTTCAATGTACTTGCGAAATTGGTCGCGTTTCGCATCAATTTCCTATTCAAATAAAAACAACAAACACACATATAATTTGGCATTCAACAAAAAGAGGGGAACTCTATATACTATGCTCAAGTGCTGAGTTTCGCACTTTCTGCCCAAAATGGAACAGTGACACATATGGATTACAATAAAAAAAAATGGTGTACAAAACGCAATTTCTGTACAAAATTGTATGCATACACGAAACGAAAAAAAGAGTCAAATACGTGAAATGTGAGACTGAAAATGTACGGTCGAGTTGAATCGTCGTAAAAATCAATAACTTAGAATTACTTACTCGGAATGACATTTTGTCGGTGTTTCACTTGATTTCGAACAGAGAGACAGAATGTGAGTGAGCAAGTGAGAAATCCAATGAGTCGAAACACACAGTTAGACAGTTAAATGGCACCAATAAAAATTTTTTCCTCGAAGCAGCTCTCGATTCGTCGAAGTTTGTTTAGGTTTCGATTTACACAATGATACAAACAAAATTGTGTATGGTTGATGCACTAAAAATCAATAATTCACTACTTTAATCAGAACTTCTCTGTTTTCTTTTTCGTTCACTTTTTTTATTTGTTTTGTTCACAATTTAAAGCGTTAAATATAGCTCTATTTTTTGGCTTTTTCACACGTCGCTTATGGTGTTGGCCGCCGAGCGAAACAATTTATTCGATTCTATGCTGCTGGCAGCGTTGAAGTTAGAACGAGAACTGTGTGTAATATTTCATTTGAACGTGACAAGAATCCGATGCAAAGTCTTGTTGCGATAAGTCCATGGATGGAGAGATATATTCATTTTGGTGCGAAAGACAAAGAAGGAAAAGAAATCCAATACCTTCGAAAAAACACACACAATCACAACTGCATTGAAAATATACACGAATGAACGAACCGCTTGTCTGTTTACCTCTCTAACACACTAAATTCAATGGATACATGCGAGTCACCCTCTGCAATGGTTTACTTCAATGTGCTTGTCAATGTGGCAAACGAAACGTTTTGATAATAAATTCGTATCCAAAATGTGCACCATCTGGACTAATACACATAGATATTTATGCGCACGCGTTCTGCTACACACACAAACACACAATGTTCTGTATTTGTCTCTGTCGTACCACTTCACCCAAATCGAATTTGGATCAAGTGTGTCTCTTTTTGCATAAGAACATCAAAAGACAATAATGTAAATAAGAAAGTGCGGTGTTTTTTCTGCTCTTTTCATGACACAAAACACCGTTTGAATGCAACAACCAAGCTATCGAAGACCAAACAATGATTTTGAATTGTCTGATTCAGAAATGGTCAAACACAAAAAAATAAATGACAGATTAAAACGCATTTGGTTTAGTTTTAAGGATGTTGATTTTTGTTTATTCATCGAATTATTTATGTACCATAATTTATTGTTGTTTGAATATTTAATTAACTTTTATTGTGTGTGTGTGTTTTTTTCCTCTTCATTCCTGTCTGTCTCATATTAAAAATATATATTGTTTTGTTTGTCCCCCAATGCGCCAGGTTTGACCTGGATTTGGTTTCCAACACAAATTCTCCCCGTTTTTCTCTTAACTCTGATCTTCTCTCGTTCATTTACATCGCGAATTTTGAATTGCGTTTTGATTTTATTTGTAAAAGCATTTTGAATTGACGAGCAACTTTGTTACTCGTCGCATTTTAGAACATTTTTTTTTTGTTTAGCCGAATAAATATGAAACCCTTTAAAAGTGTTTTTTTTTTGGTTGACTATTTCTTTAAATCCACAGATGGGCAAGCTTCATAGATCTATCACATAAATTAATCCAATGCGAAATTTGATTGAGCTCCTGATTGAGTTTTTATATTGTATGTAAAATGTGTGTTTTCTTCTGGTTCATCTTTTTTTTCATAAGTTGTTTTTTGTAGTCTTTGGAAACCCTTTTGCAATTTTATCGAAACAAGAAACAACATGATATGAACTTCATTTCGGCTGGCCATCGTTTGCAATAAATATCAAAAATACACATTTGGAGAGACTGTTTCTTTGACTTATTTCTTCATTTCTTTGGATATAACATGTATATGATGACTTGAAATCGAACGGGTAAGCTGACTACAATCTAGGATGATGCTAAACGTGTGTGTTTCATTTTTTTTTTGGTAAATTTTGTGTGTATGTCATTTAATATGTATATGTACGTTATTTGAAATTGTAAACAGTCATGGAGAACGGATTTTCGAAATGATACGGCTACAATGATTTGATTTTTTGTTGTCTTCATAATGTGTACATTTAAGTTAATAGTTTTTAATTTGTTGTATAATTGCATTTTTAAACTTTGTTCGTTAGCTTTAAATATATCATAAAATGGAGTGTCGTTGAGAACGATATACATATACTATATATATTTCAATGAATTTTCTTTTCTTTTCTGTTGAAATGTAAAACTCTTTTTCTCTTCTTTTCTTCTGTTTTTTTTGTCTCTTCTTCAATTGTTTTGGACCAACACAACCAAATTTGAACTCAATCTACTTCTTCACATGTTTTGAGCATTTCCGTTTCGCTGGTCAAAATGATACACGTTAAATGATTAAACATTTACAATTCGAAATAGAAAACAATGTAAAATAAAGTTCTCGAACAATACTACTTTGATCTGCATCTATTTACCACCTCCCATCCGCATCTACTAAAATTACGATTATAGTCAAAAAAATTAAATCTAAAAATCACCGAACAAGTTTTAATCATTTTTTAAATCCATTTTAAACTCATTATGTCAAGTTCCACCGTACATAGCTATGCTCATCTGATGAGCTTCATCATCAGAATTATCGTGATATTTTCTTTTTGTGCAAAAATATGTACAAACATTCATTCAATTTCGGTTTTATTATCATCGGCTACCTCTTAATAACTAACTTTTATTTAACGGTTCTTTTTTTGTTGTTGTTGGTGATTCAATGTTCACTTTACATGTTTCATTTCTGTATTTTGACATTTGTTTTAAGATACATAGTTGTTTACGTTGATTGCATTCATGAAAACCTATCTCTCCTGACAAATTGTTTTCCCATATTAAAATATATGTTTATAAAAAAATGTTTTGTTTTTGATCAATGTACGAAATTCACGGCAACTGCGGTGTTTTTCTTTCACAAATTTCTAAATACATTTCCCTTCTCATTTACTGACAATGCAAAAAATGTCGCAATTCCAATTATTCCAAATATATAACGTATAAAATGACATCGAATTATTTTTTAGGTAAAAATTGATTAAAATGTTTACATTTAAATTTTTGAATGTGAATAATTTTGTAGTAAAAAATGGTTTTTCTTTCTTTTTTTTCTCAATTTTCCAAACCAAAACAACTAACTGATTCGGAATTAACAAATTTTCATTTTGGTTTAATTTGAAAACTTTTTTAGTTAAATTTTTCTCAATTTTAAAAAGGGAAAATCCATTATACACTTTTCTTTAACATTTGGCATCCCCATTTACCATTCGCTAGCGTATCGACTCAAACATACGAAAACTGGCCTTATCTTACGGACAATTCTATAAACGATCATTCTACCTCTAGTCGGAAATGAAGATACACATTATAATCGAAATTAAATAAGAGACGAAACTTAAACTACTTAAAACTCATATGCATGTGTCATATATGAAAAATGATGATAATAATAATAATAATGGAATGCACGAATATAAAATAATTAATGTTGTTGCTGTTGCTTTTTTCTCTTTTGGTTGAACGAAAACTGATAAAACTATATCTAATTAATGAAAGCAAAAAAAAAAAAATCATGAAAAAACGTAACGCCTAATAGTAATTGTATCACCAAAATCATCCACGATCGCCAAAATCCATTTTGTCAATGTCTGAATCGGCTGGTATGTTCGTAAAATGTGTGCGATCGCTATTGAGTGTGTTTCGTTCATGTGAATTGGTTTTGGTTGAGTGCTCAGATGGTGGCTGATATCCGGGCTGAACGCGTTTTTGTAGTGCCGATACATAATTCTGCGAATAAAAAGCAAACATACACACATTTTCCTTAATTATTTCAAACTTTTTTCGCTTGAATATTATGAATATGAACGTATCGAACCTGTGAAATAATGTCGCCGCGAGCTGTTCGTACTTGATACAAGTACCGATATTTGCGTTGTCTAGCTTCTTCGCGTGTTTCGCGCGGTCGACTTGTTGCTCGATGATGCGTGTGTCGTCGTCGTGATCGAGCACGAGCATGTTTGTGATCAACACGCCACGCTGTGATGAAGCACTGAACCAATACGCTAAATACAATTACGCCAGGATAAATACAAATCAAGAGACCGCCCCAACATGGTGGTGGTGGCGGATCAAATTTCATGCCCACAATCTGTAAATAGAAATTTAGGTGAAGAAAAACAAAAAAAATCCATTAATAAACCAACAATTTCCATCTAATTAATCAAACTACTATGTAATCGATTCGATTATTATCTACTTCTTTTTTTCACAAGTAGTATAATTGTTTTTCCGATTTAAAAATAATTGGAAATATACCCATTCAATCGTGTCGGAGCCGTGCATAAAGAAGTCTATGGCAGACATAATCATGGTAGTTCCTACGATGCTCGATGAAACAATTGTAATAAATTTATCGCACAACAGAGTTGTTACAGCGAATATTATTGCTCCGCCACCAACCGCAACTTCAATTTCTCGTAGCTAAAAATGTAAAATACCAATGTACGCAAATTAGTTTGCATGCAATGAATATAAAAATTTCTTTTAAATTGGTTTTTTTTTATTAATAGAAAACTTACGCCAAACTCGTGATTCGGTAGAGTTGCAATACAGAATACAATGACTGATCCACTTGTGATGGCACCGGCTGTGGCAGAAACCAACACAGAGGCGATCGGATGCGTGGACCCAAGTACGGCACCTAGAAGGCCAGATACCATGGCCAATGCTGCGTCATATAAAAAGGTAGTGCACATTTCAATTTCAATCATCAAAATATCGTTGTCTATCGAGTTCACTTACCCGAATCAGCTTGACTGCCAACCAATTCAATTTGCAGATGTTTTAGCCATAAAACGCATCCGGTGCCAGCAGCCAATCCACTTAAAAATCCAACCGCACGTAAACAACGATAACCCAATATTGCAAAGACAATACCTTGGAGTTGAAAACGAAATGATCTCATTAACTTTCAACTGGTTGGTAATTGTGATTAAAAAAAAAATACTCACCGAAAACAGCCACCGTTGTCCATAATAAACTTAAAATCGTTTCGGGCGGAGTCGATGTGCATGACGGATTATTCATTGCATTCTATTCAATTGTGGTATAGAAATAGAAAATGATAAAGATTAATAGTACTTGGTGACGACAATGGTCTGGTGATGCTTCATGACTCAGTAATAAAAACAAAGACACAGATGGAAGAGAAAATGTGGAAAAAATGAAAATGAAAATACCAACCTGTATCATAAAAGGCCAAACAATAGTTTGACCTATTTTTGGTTCGGACATCACATATTTGGCACGATTTTCTTCATGTTGCTGGAAATGCATTCGAATAGATTTATTTGAACTCGCAAACAAAATGAAGTGAAACGAAAAAATAACTGAACAGCAATTTTGTGTTCGATTGTCAGTGGTGTTTCCCTTTTTCTTTCTTCAACTGGAACGCGCTTGCTGATTGCAATGTCGAAACGAACGAATTTATTCGTTGGCAAGCAGAGTTTTATCGATTACGTGATTTACTAGTGTATTTTGTCGTTTTGACAATATGCAATCGCTTTGCATTATATATATGTGAAGCACTTTAACGATAAAAATCTAGATGATTTCGTTGAATTCCTCAGTAAATTTCACAGATTTGTGTAAATAATTTTCCAAATGTAGAACTACGATTTGTATATGGGTGCATACAAAAAAAATATGGCTTCCTACATCTTTGGCGGCAGTATGTGTGTGTTTGGGTTAATGGCAGTTCTGAAATGAAAAACAAAAGAACATGTAAGAAATGTATTGTAAAATCATGCTCATTAAATTTTCATCAAATGGTCATCGACTCGATTGTATGCAAAAGTGAAACCAAAAAGGTTATCGGCATGAATATGACATGAGTATTTTCATATAAGAATGCCACAAATTCGATTTCACGTGGAAAAGTTTTACTCCCTCATCATTGAATAGCAATCACATTGAAAACTGAACAAGTTTTGTGATGTGCGGTGATGTGATGTCATAATACTGTTGGAACAGAAAATTGACAGAAAATAATAACAACGACGACGACGCCTACAATTGTGAACACTCAAAGGTATATTCATTTGAATATTCAAGTATTTGACAATTGCTCTATTTTTTCGGTCTTTTTGCTCGCTCACTCATTTCTTTCCTCACCCCGAGGTTTTATATTTATTGTGGATGGATTTGTTTCCATTGCCTACTTTGATGCATGCTTGCTTTGGCTTTTATCATAGCGTTTTAACCTAAATTCGCATTATATTTTTCTCCCTTTTTACTCATTCAACTTTTCATATTCACTATATGCATTAATCGCACAAATGGAATCACGACTGCTTTTCTTTTTTTTTCTCGTTTGTTCATTCGTTCTTTCGTCGAGAACACTTTCATTGAGAAACGGTGCACTGTGTCGGGAGAAAGCTTTTGAAACAGTTGACTTAAAATGGGAAAATGCAATTTTTAAAAAGGGCCCGTATACACCATAAAATATGAACTCGGCCAACCATTACTCTCTATCTCTCTCATGTTCACCGTCATTTAGACATAATACTCTTGAGCGTGGAGACAACAAAACAATGGCATATACGATAGTCTTTTGGCACTCGTTTATAAAATCGTTCCATTGTTCTACATGTGTTCTGTGGCGTTTTTCGTTTGGCATTTGTTTGTTCACTCGTTTTTTCCTCCGCATTGTGCAAATGGTATTGATTTCAGTTTTATTTTCTCATGCTCCCATTACGAATGGTTTCCTTTAAGTTGAATTTGTGCCTTCCGGATTGAGTGGAGATGTAAATAGACGTCGATATCGACATATGTGGAGCATCTGAGTACATCTTTTTTATAAAATAAGCATTGAAACATTCAACAAACTTTTTTTTCCACTTTCTCTAATATGTCAAAGATCAAAAGAACGAACTATGAACATTTGTTACATAATTGGAAACTTGTTCATTCCATGCGATTCTAAGAGCGTGCCTTCATGATATTTCGGCGGAAATTTGTCAACTTTGAACATTTCGGCTTTTGCATCGTTGATAAAACCAACCAAAATTGATCGATTTAACGCAAATAATAAACAATTTGGTGTGTTTGTTTATTTTGCGTTGGACGTTGAACGCTAAAAATAACCTCTGTGCACTTTAATACATCAATATGGCTTCTTCTTTCATTTGATAAAATGACGATACGCAGCGCTTTATTTTGATCAATAAAATAATAGATGAAGTCAATTGAAATGAATGATAGGGGCACAATGTTGACATCACAGCTTACATGAATAAGTCCGCTTAAGTATATTCAGTGTAGAGGTTGTGTTGGTATTTATCGAATCGCATTACACTCAATCATCGAGCAAAATTCCAACACTCTTTTTATCATCTCCGTAGACTATTATTCGAGACTCAAATCTCGGTCGAGAGATTAAGTTATTTGAATGGATTAAAAAGGACATATGGAGCGAAAAATTGAGCAACAAAAACTGACCAATGGACCAAAATTATTCTGAAGAGCTAAATATCAATTTATTACTGCGCCATTGGTCACCAAAACGGTAGCGCTCTCTTTCATTTTCGCTATCTATAGTTTGACCTTAATTAATACACAGATGTCACATCACTTCTATGCACATACATAAACAATAATTCACACTTAATTTAATC
This sequence comes from Contarinia nasturtii, assembly GCF_009176525.2. Lineage (NCBI taxonomy): Eukaryota > Metazoa > Arthropoda > Insecta > Diptera > Cecidomyiidae > Contarinia > Contarinia nasturtii. The sequence goes on along the minus strand of NW_022197885.1, from coordinate 590,908 downwards.
GCAGCAACGGTTTTGACTATAAAAAACCCAAACAAATAGAGAAAAAAAAAATCATGGTTCGAGAATGAAACGAGCGAGATGGAGAAACATCCATTTTCATACATGTACGGCATGTGCCGGGTAATTTCAAACCAAAATATGCCTATAAAGTACATAAAGAGACATGATGCTTTTTTCATCCATGAGCGAGTTGCTTGTTAACTTAAATGGAATCGCAGACACACGCGTTCTCATAGAAAAACAAGAGCGAAAGAGAAAGAGAAAGAAAGAGTGCGACTCAAAGACAAACAAACCTCAAAAACATGGATGGAAATAAAGTAAATCGTAATGTGTGCGAGAAAAATGCTACAATAAAAATATTACGCGAACTCTCGTTTAACTGGGGCAGTGGTTTCAGCTCATCAGAAGCATAAAGCGCAGTAGGCTATCGAATTCGATGTTTTTTCGTGTATTCGAAGAATTATAATCGGCTACTTAGTTGAAGTATACTTCGAAACGATGGAAAGAAAAATTACGATGAAAAACATCGATGTTGCAAGTGATTATAGTACTTAAGGCGTAAAGTCAAATTGTATGCGCGTTTAATATCTATACATCTCGTCGTATTTATTCTTTGCTCTGATTCAAAGCGAAATGTAGCATCATAACAATCGGTCGATAAACCACTTATGCGTGGATAATAATGGTTGGTCGTTCCCATTGTTTCTGCATCAAATCAGAGAAACCTCAACTCAAAATTTATTTCATCGTTATGAAAATTATGATCATTTCGAGCAGATTGGGATTGGTTCCAATGCGATCGTGTTTGTCTGTCAATACGACGAAAATTGACACAAAGTACAACCACACATAAATATAATAAAAATTGAATATATTAAACCGACGAGCAAATTGTATGCCTACTTCAATTTGATTATTTAGCGTAATGTTATGCTTCAGTGACACACGTATTTCAACTCATTTTCAACGATCGCAATATATGTTCCAATTGTGTATATATATTCGACTAAGTGACAATGCGATGAAACACCCACACATGAAACAATTGCGAATGAAATATGTGCATCGCGCGCTTCATACTTTGAATCAAATTTTGCTAGTCTTCGCTGGAGAGTGTGATATTGTCATGGATATTGTTTCTCATTCCAAAACATCTACATAATAATATCAGTGTGAATGAGTTGTGGTGTACGCGAAATTGATGTTTTATGCTTGTTAGTCGTTCAATTAACTTTCCCGTGACCGAATCTAATAACGGATTTTTTTTTTCATTCGCATTTTGTTCGTCGGTTCTCTTGTTTTACAATATTTTTCATTTGTTCAGTTCAATCAAAAACTTCGCTCTATATTAACAATGAATTTAAAATGAATGCGGTTGCAAACGGACAGCGTACAGGGTTCCAAATCTGAAACGCAGTTTTATTTTTCAACACTATTCAGCCATGTTATTATATGACGGGTGGACCAAGAATATGTAAACGAAAGCCATTTTCATATGAACTATTTTTTTTATATAAAGACTTTCATTTTTTGTGTCGATGGAAAATATTGTTTTTTTTTTTTTTTTATCAGCAGTATAATATATCAAATAATATTACCCTCGATATTTACATAAAATCAGATATGAAAACCATGTTCGTTTTTAATATTAAACCAATGGTTTCCTAGATTACGTTTTATTTTTATTTCTTTTTGTCTATGTGTTATTTTGATAACAATAGACGACTAGTTTGAGCAGGCCTCTGGTCTCATTCACATCATCATCGCATTGGAAAATGCGGATGGAATTCGTTCAACAACAATAATGGACGAATGGCTGACACAGAAAATGAAATGGAGAAGAAGAAGTAGCGAAAAAAAATGTCTGATGAAATGAGAAGATCTCACAGAATCTAGCTGCGTGCAAACCATTGACGTGCAGTGAAAGATAGGCACGAGCGACCGAAAAATAAACTAGTGAAAAGACACTTCTCAATTCCATTTTGCTTTTTCTTCTATATCGAGAAAATTGCGCGAAACATTCGATGCAATTAGCACACACAGATCTAAATAGCAAGTGGCTTTTTTCGACGCACACACACATGAACAACCGAAAGAAAAAAACAAAAAAAATGCGAATTGAAATTGTGTTAATGATGTTGCTTGTCGCGTTCGTGTTAGCGACGCGCCCGCGTCTTTACACTCAATTTTTGCTTTCTTTTAGTGCTTTCATTTGAGCTGGTCGTTATCTCATACAAGCTTGTAAATGCGTAATTAATCGTTTATTGTCTTTGTCCGTCACTGTTGCTCGCGAAAAGAAAGAAAAGCAATCAATTTCCTTTCGTTTCACAAACAAACACACGATTCACTATTTTCTCATGACAATTGAACTATTTTGATCAAATATATGAAACAGAAAAACGAAAACTAAAATGAAACACCGTACGTTCGCATTTTTCGCTTCCTCGTCGAATTCTTGATAATGTCTCATTCATTCTTTCTCCCACGACATGGACTATAAATTCACTTACATCTTTAATTAAATGAAAAATAAACCTCTTTGTTCTTCAACATCCCAGCAAATTCTTTGGTTTATTTCTCGGTGTGAAAAACAAATCAAATAATGTTGAAATTAGTGCACATTAAACACAAAAACCACAAAACAGATTTAAAATTATATGCGATAGATGGATGATACGTTTGGAATGACACATTCAATTTATTTGATACGTTCCAATAAAATTGGTGTGTGTGTGTGTGGTTTTGATTCTATTTTACACTTTAAATCACATTGCAAACTTACAATTTATTTTTATTATTTTGGATGGAAAAAAGGGAATTGAACTGAAATTTTTACTTCTTTTCTTCCTTTTTTCAAACTGTTTAGTGGAAGAACAATATTAACACCAACAGCAGTGGCAGTAGCAACAGAAGCAACGTTGATGTTGGCGATGACGATAGAATTTCTTACAATGTGTATGTATGCGTGTTGTAGATGGGAATAAGGCGGTGTCACTATGTTGCGCGCGGTAGCCAAATAGCTAACATACAACACATATACTTATGCAAATAACACATGGAACATGAGCGCCACTGAAGAATCGTCTATCGCACGGAATTTGGTATATGTCGATGATGCAAAAGAGAAAGAATACCATAAACACTAATGCATATACATATTGTATGGTGTATCGGCAGTGGAAAAGCAGCAGAAGAAACAGGAGAACGACATTGGCGGCAATGCGCGCAATTTCCACACGAACACCAAGCCGAAGGTATACACCGAAAAAAAAAACATGTTTCGGTTTTAGGGTAGCGAACTGGTTTGATGGAAAAGTCCTTCGCACACTTTTTCGGAGTCAAGCTTTTCGTTCTTGGTTCATTTTTCGGAGCTATATTGCAGTGTGTTTACAGATGTACAAGTTTTCAAGATATAAAGGACGCATAGCGTGCCCATGTGCTATAGAAACACTGTGTTACATACAGGTTTTGACAACCCTCTCTTCGTTCTCTATCTATCTAGCGTGTCTCCGTGTTGCACGTTTATTTCATTCTCTATTTTTTTTTGCCATTTCGTTAGGTCATCGAATCCGTTGTATTGCTATTATTAAACACTAATGCCACAATTGAAGCGTTTAACATTGTCGTTGATGTTTTCATCACGTTATCATCGCTAATAAATAATTTACACATCTGTAAAACACAAATAAAATGTTACGTCATTGCAAAAACATTTTTTTTGTAAATAACACAATCGAAATGAAAGACTAAATCCATTAAATTTCGAGAGCAGATCGTTTTCAATGCGAAACATATTTTCATGCATGAATCGGTATTCCATCCGATGAATGCAGTGAAATTCATATACAAATATGCCATTGAGTTTTTGTCATGTATTTAGTGCTTAGTTAATAGGTTTTGAATTGGAATGGGCGTTAGAAAGAAGAAATGCTAAACAAAACACAATTTAAATAGAAGAATTAAATAACAATAAAATGTAATAGAAAGAAAACATCTTGTATGCTATTTATGATCCATGCGCTATTGAATACCACTGAATACCGTCTCATTGTCTGTCTGTGCTTGTTTTTTTTTTCTCTACATTGGCTTTGACATAGCTGTATATTGATATAATTCCATAAAAATATCGCCGGATATTAAATCCAAAAAGAAGCAAATTTGATTAGCAATTCTAACTGTGCACGCATGAACCGTTCCTTCGGAAACCATTTATTCCAAGAGTATAGCTTACAATTTCCCCTAGATATGGAGAATCAAACGCTATGCCACAACATCACCAGACAATAACACCACCGAATTTAAATCAAGACTCTTTTTTTCTCGTTTTTAAAGATTTTTTTTTGCTAAGTTCACAAGTGCATATAAAAATATTACTAACTTTTTTCCACTCAAAATAACCACCAAAAAATATATATATATATTACTACACAAAAATCAATCGCCGAAAATAACTTCGTGTAAATAATATTCCAGAGATACTGTGTGTGTTTGTTCAAAATCAAAACTAGTAAATGTTCTCGTTTTTCTCTTAAATTATTTTCTTTTTGATTATTGCAACATCATTTTATTAATAAGCCGAAGAAGAAGAAGAAAAAAATCCACATGAACTAACTAAACTAGACGAAATGTGTGCGTTGTCTCAATCCCGTTACACAATATAGCGATGCGAACGAAACAGTGTTTTCAGCTGCACTGAGGCTACTGTTTCAAATAAATATAGCCAGAGAACATGCACACACCAACCACATTTATTTTGTTCCCTATATTTTTCGTTGCCCGTTTCGTTCATACAATGTTAATCGTCAGAGTACGGCACGATAGTTCAACGACGCGCTTACAGCTATTCCCCGCATCGGATGTGTGTGGACTTGGTCCGCACACGAACCGTGCATGTTTGTGTGTCGGTTTCGAATCGAACCGTGTATGTTTGTGTGTCGGTTTCGAATCGGTGACAGTATGGTTGTATGGAGCATGTGAATATATTCGAACAAAACGCGCTCTCGTCTAACGTTAACTGCTGTCGGTACGTGTATTGCACACGCAAATAACATTTACTTCCCATCAAAGCAATTCGACATACTGTTCATTTTATTATGTGTTTGTATTTCAACGATTGTTTCATTTCTTCGTTCGCTTGTGTTTTTTTCTTCGGTGTATGTTCAATATAATTGAAGCACATTATTGCGTATGTTTTACCATGGCAATGGGGTTCAATAGATACAACGTGTTTTTAATTTCTTCGTTTCAACGAATGCAAAATACCGCTTGTTGTCTATTTTCTAAATAAACATTTTATTTATTAAACATGGCAGGTTTCTGGGAATTTTTTCAAAATTCATGATGTTACTAATCATGCGTCGCAAATACCATTGCCGTACGATATTTTGGTCAAAAATACATGCTAAGCGATTTTTTTCTTCTTTTTTATGTGTTGATTGTATGATAATTTGGATAAGATAACAAGTGTGTATTATATTTAATTGTGGCACATCATTTTCGAAGTACACACAACATGTTATGAATGTCGAGCAGATGAAAAATGGAAAGTGCTGATTATCAAAACAAAAGGTGAAACTATTCACTTGATAATGAAAAAAAAAAAACGGATGGATATGCAATGCACTAGTTGCGATAATGGAATGGTTCAACGCACAATTATTACGGTGCATATTATATTCACATTTCAGTTTTGCATCACATCTTGTCAGTATATTCTCTCATCAAACGGCAATAGCAACAACAATTCGGATTACAAACGAACTGTATTGATATTAACAGTCACGAAACGGTAACACAATGTCTACACCACTGTGATGCTACTACGCTAATGTACGAGGCCAAATTACGAACAGCTGATTTTGAATGTTTGAATCAGAAATGTATTACAACGCCATCTGACGACTGGAACTTACGTTCAAAAATATAAAGCACACAAAAATCCCATTCGAAAGCCCCAACGACGAATGATTTTCGTTCTGTTTTGTATTCACTTCCATACGTCATTGCTGCCTGACATTCATTCGATGCGATTGTATGGATGTCGGTGTTCATGTATTAGTTTTTTTGTTTTCAATTGAAAATCGCATAAACATACGCACACTAACGAACCAACATTCCACAGATTTCACTCACATCTCTCTACGACGACAATTGCGCGCAAACATTTCCAATTTGTGTTTCGATGTTGTTCACACATACACGCAACACGCACATACATAGACATATACATGCATACGCATTCGCTGTCGGTTTGATGTCGACCAGCAGCACAAAATCTGTGTGTATTTCCATCCATGAAATCATCCATTGGACTCAGTTCTTATGCGACTGCTGTCATAATTGGAAGCTAATAATATAGAAGCTCAGTCGAACATATACAATATTTTCTAGTTTTTTTTTTTCTTCTGACAAAAAGATACTTCTCCCTTTTGTAGCAATGCAGATGGGAACTCTTTGATAGATTTTATCGTTTGACAACCGAAAAACTACACCATTTTTTTATCAACATTGTTTATCAATATTTACAAAATCCAGTGTATTTGTGATGTGTGAGAGTGTTTTTGTTTGCGCACAATAACAGCCGTCAAGTGAAGAAGTGAAATGTATTTGTAATTAAGTTGGATTTTTATGAACATTTAGTGAAATCAAATAGAATTCAATCATCAACCGAAACAAGTACGTCATTTTTAAATTGTATTATAGAACCGAAACTGATGTGAGTGTTTCTTTTTTTTTCAACTCAAATGAAATTCATTTCCTGCGCTCGAATGAAGTGAATCAATTGATAAATCGGGAAATTCCGAAAAATCATAAACATACGGCATCCGCTTTACACACAATTCAAGCGCCGTTTCATTCGTCAGTTTTGACTCTGCATGCACATTGCACACCAGCCGTGTCGACGATCTCGAATTAAAAATTGTCGATGTTTTCTTATTTTCTCGCTGAAATCTGCTTATCTTTTCTCTATGCACAAAATTGTTGCATTTGAATTTGTGTGGTTGTCTTTATTGAGTTTGAAGTGAAAGTTTTTTGTCGTTGTTGTTTCGCTCATCGTTTTTTCTATTTTGGTTTTGCGGTGTGCGAGTAGTATATCGTTGCCGCCACCGTCTTCGTCATCGCCAACGTAAATCGTGTTTTTTACAAATTGAGGATGTGAATGAATTGTATGCACATACGATTCTTTCGCGTGTCGATGCCAAACAAAGTTATAACACAACCAAAATTAAATGAACGATTCAACGTAATTGGAAATGAAAATAGCGACATGAGCGCGCGCTCGCGACAGACATAAATTTTTGTTTTGATACATGTTTTCTCTTTTCTTTTCTTTTTCTCTTTCAATCTCTCAATTCAGGGGCCAGCACAAGAATAGAAACAGTCCAAAAGGCACAAACGAATCACACATTGGCTGCACCGTACGGTTAAATAATAATTTATGTGATCGGTTATTTCATGTGAACTTTAATATAAAACACGCTGCGGTTTTTGCATATAAAATATAAATAAGTACGAGACGAAAAAGTTTTTTTCATTATTGACAACGATGCAAATATCCTTGACTTGAACAAAGAATAAATATTAATTCTAATAGCATCGCAAGTGTGTGTGTGTGTGTGTGTGTGAAGAAAAAAAGAAAAAAAACGAAAGGACGCAACAATAGCAAAACGGATTATGTCAGAAAAATACGTGGCCAGCTGTGAATAATAATGCTGTAATCAACGACCGCGACCCACAAAAATGATAAATTTATAAAACAAAGCGAAATTTAGCAGAAAGTAATAAGCACACGCGATTCACCTAACATTGGAATGACGTATTTTTTTTGTTATTAAAATTCTGACACTGTCGACTGGAGAGAGTTTTGTTTATTGTGAAAAGTGTATTGGGTTGGTAAATTCGCGTGTGAATTCGTCACATGGTACAGTTGCTTTTTTTTTTGGTTTAATTTAATGAACACCAATTTTCCCAACGAATTATTCGGTGAAGTGTGCGTGTGTGTCAAACAATTTGTTAATGCGAACTGTATAACATGCCGTTAGCCAACTCGGGAGATCCATGGAGAGCTCAAATCGGCAATTCAAACGTAACCGTGGTCAACACCGTCGTGGTGAGTATATGCAATTTTATTTTATATTGATTTTTCACTTCAGTTTTAATAGCACCCCTTTATGATAGCAATAGCTCACCCACTCACTCTTATCACTGAATGGTGGAGCACTTTTACCTTGAAAATATATTGTCTTGGACTGAAAAACTTCGATATGACCTTTGATTCCTTTACTGTTGAATGCACATTTCGTTTATGAATAATTCTCTTTGATTCTAACCTATTGAATGCCTGCGGCTTCTTCGTCGGTGTACTTTCATCATGTTTATTTTACTGGAACGAGATGATTTTGTGGTTGTTCCTAGTTTGCTACATTAACATTTGATGCCACACATTCAAAATGCTTTCTTCAAGAGTTGCCACATTCCAAGTGTCATTGAGCAAATATTTGAATACATAAATTTGACGATGATTAAAAGAAAGCCGACAATCTTTCGCCCAATATTTTTTTTTGTATCTATGAATTGGAAATTCTGAACTTCAATTGGTTTTTTGTTGATTGCATAAATGGATTTTGAAATTGATACAGTCAAACAGTAGGAAATGGAAATTTTCATGATTTTTTCGAGTACTTTATTTGCATTTGTCTCGACTCTGTCTGAAAAAACGAAACTCAGACACACATGATAGCGATCGATACCGAAACCGTTTTCATATAGAGCATTGGCTTCATTCATTTAAAGCGAGCTTTATACTTATAAACAAGAGATATACTCATTTAACGTTATTCAACAACACACTTTTTGCCTCGGTTTCTTTTAAAGCTTAGATTACATGATGAACCAAAGGGTAGAGAAAGAAACTGAAAATCGATCGAATGTTACACGAGTGGCGGATGGAGAAAAGTCACAAATCGAATGGGCGGGAATGTTGATTAAAAAAAAGTTTAACATCGTGCTCAATTATTTTTCGCACTTGAATGTGTATTACAGCGGGAACAAAGAGTCGTTGATACTCTGCGTTCTAGAGAACACATATACCGAACACTCAGACAACGGTAAACTTGACGCTGACACGATTCTCTTTCCCATCTGTTCTCTTGCCATTCCTCAATCAGAAAATGCTTGCGGTCTTTCAATACATATCAACACCGTACAATGTACTCGATATTCTATTAAGAAGAAGAGAGCAAAAAAACGAACAATAAAAACATGCAATGTCTTTTTTCTGTTGTTTGTAAGTCGTCTATGCCGAAAAATAACCATCAAGCAATATATGAAGTCAAAATTCTAGGTATTTTCAATTCATTTTCGTATTTCAAGGCAAAACGAATATATTTTACTTAATACAATCGCCGAGTCTATGTACAAATTGACTTTGAGCACATTGTCAATCAGTTTGTTTAATGTAACACAAACAAAATACAAATTGATTACTTCATTGAATTCAACAAAACTGTGTTCACTTGTCAATTCTAATCACTGTAAACACATTCACGTGCACACACACAAGCATACATGTACAGATACAGCGCAAAATAAAGTATTCACTATCAATTTTTGCAAGCATTTGGCATTCTGTGTACGAACACAAATCACTTCTATTTATTATACTAATTCCATGAAAAAGTAATTTCTGATTTCTTTGCACATTCTCATCGTTTCAAGCTGAAAGTACTACCATACATTCTTGCACTTTTATGGTCGAGTTAGAGAGAAAGAAATGAAAGAAGAAGAAAAAATAAACCCGAAGAAAACCATTACAAGTATATAACCCGTTTTTCCACATGTCTTTAACTCCACATTTTTGTTGGAATTTCAACACATTTGCTTGAATTAAAACGAAGAGTTTATGATTATGATGATGATGATGAAAAAAAGCTTCACTTATTTGACTCATTCATCTTCAACAATATGAATTTTCATCAAGTAAAATGTGTCGCTGAATACAAATATCATTTGCGTGTACACTGTGTACAGTGTGAAATTTATGTGCGAAACCATAAAATGAAACCAGAAATTGCCAGCGAGTAGTGAAAAAAGTGTAACAGAATGGAGAAGAATAAGCGGCGACGACCGTTATATATATCAGTCATTGTTTCTCTTGATTTCTTGACTCATGCCAAGCAGAGACAGCATCAGCAGCAGCAGAGGCGGCGATAGCTCACATTCGCGTGTGCTGTACTTGCGAATTATGTTAAGTATACATACATAATTAATGATAGAGGAAACATCGAACCTCCATAAATATTAATTAAAACAACGGCGACTGTTTCAATTCGTTTGTGACGAACGAAATATCATCTTTTCCTCAAATAACATAGACGTTAGTTGCCATACACATTAAGTTATGTATCGTTTTTGTTGTGCATTTTTTGGTTGCTGGCACACACAAAAAAAATTATTCAAACACAAAGTCCATCGTATTTTATTTATCACTTAACACTTGCGAATGCTTATTTTATTTCATGAGCGTGTTGATTTTGTAAATGTGCCACATTCATGGTCATGTCATTTTTTTTTATCGTGTCGTCTCTGCGTCTCCTGTTCTTTTTGCAAGATGCTTAGAATCATTTGTGGTTTGAGCTACTGCAGCAATCAATTAAATTGATGACATTTTTGAATAACGTTCATACTCAGAATAAGAGGTGTTTTTTTTTGTTCAATGTAAATTGAAATGTCATGCACAATGAAAAAAAAATACTCACTCTCATTTACATTTGAATGAAGTTGAAGACGTTTTTTTTTGCGATTCGGTAAACAAACAATCAACAAACAAAGCAACAGCAATATTCAAAGTCACACGTAACTCTTCAGTATAATATTGTGTATTTTCTATATATTTAAAAGCGGATCTGTGGTATGAGTATATGCGCAATTGCATCGTGATACACACACTCTATTCAAGTTGTAGTTTGAATGGACAGTACCTACGTTTGAAAAAAATTAATGCCAAAGAATGGAAGTCATTTTTATTCATTCTCTGTGTATGTAAATGTAACGTGATTATGTGTTAGTTAGCCATGTTATGATTTAAGATAATGACAACAGCCAACAAAACATTATTTGTGTCTCTCTTTTGGAGTGCGGCATACAATAAACGAAAGCGCATTCAGATGAGATTATGCATAGATTAAATGCAATGTGAGCGACAACGATGAATACAATTTCTATTTTGAGCTATATCTGCTGCGATAGAATGAGCGTGTGTTAACACAGCATCGGTGACAAAAACATTGATTGCGACACAACAAAAAAATATATACACGTTTCGAAAGGAAATGAAAATGGGGGCTCGATTCTCATCATCGCACATATGTTAAATAATACGCTGATACGAAAGTTTTTATCACGGATTGTCAAGGCAGAAGAAAAAAAAAAACAGAGTGATATGAGATTTTCTTGGATTAATTCATGTTCAACGCATATGTTCTCATGATAATAAACAATATGGTGTACCGTCAATAATTTGAAGAATTTCGGTCGGAGAAAACCGGCGAAAACGGAATTTTCACGACAAAAGAAAAATAAATGTGTTCTCAAACATGCCTATGTGCACGTACCGTGTATCCAAATCTCGGTATTCAACTCAGCTATTTTCATGGCAAAGGAGTTGCCATCATGTGCCTGATTGGATTTTATGGTAGTCGTTTGAATTCTTAATGCTATATGATTGTTGGTCTATATTTATGTGGCGAAAGTGAACCATCTCATTTTGGCATGTGTTTCAAATTACACGAATTTTTGGCATGTATCGAATTTCTATTCCCATGAGCGAAATCCATGTTTTCCTCGCCGGTTTTCCTTGCCGTACATTACGAAAATCGTTTTCATTTCACTGAATTGTTTGTTATCTATTTGTTTTGAATTGAACATGAGATTTCTTGTTCAGTGACAGTTGCCATTTCCTTCAGCTCTATCAAATTTTCTGCCTTGAACAAATTTTCGCCATAGAAACGACATTGAATCTATCGTCCCCATATGTAGCCGTATGTATCGATTTCTATGGATTCTCATTAATTCAATTAACAGAGCAAAAGTATGAAAAGTGAACAGATGGATAGAAGAGAAAACGTGGGAGAGGGAGAGAAAGAAAAGCTGATGGCAACTGTGTAATGTGGATATAAATTGGTCCATAATTGCCAACACATCGAGTTGGCGGACTCTAACTGTATTATTTTCAGTCTCTCTTTATCTGTTTTCTTACACTGAAAGTGCTTAGATCACAGAATGACGACAAATGGTCAGAGAAAATGTGCATGAAAAGAAATAGATATTAATGATAATTATTGCGAGCAATTGTGAATTGAACTGGTTAAATAAACGATAAGAATACTTTCGTTTGACGTAAATACTGTGCTTTCGTTTTATTTGTTATTATGTTCAAAATTGAGATCAAACACAGGCATCATTTCAACGAAATCCATTATCATCCTCTTGATACAAAGGTCAATTACTTGATGTGCTCTAACTCTCGTTTCAAGCGGTTTATTTTATCGTGAATGAATCAAGACGAACACTTAACGTCGCCAAAAATAATTCGAAATTTGAAACGTCAACGATAAGTATGGAAAATGGATTTAATACGGTGAATTTACGACCGTACAGTAATTATGGAATGTGTGGAAATGCATAGCGACGACAAAATAATGGGTAGATGTGCCCGCCAATGAGGTTGCTATTGTAATGAGTTCAATTGAATTGGCAATAAACTTGAAATAACACTGACGTTAAATCGAAATTAATGCGATCGACGAAAAGACAAACAACTCCATTCCATGGAAAATCATAATCAAGTTGTTGCAGCAACAACAACCATATATGTATCTTTTTCGCTTTTATTAGTGACTCACTAATAGTGAGCGATGAAGTGAATAACATACATAAATTATCATCGCCAATCTTTACGCCTTTCTTTTTCGACATAAAAATAGCCCATGATTCAAGCGAAATCGTTGGAATAAAACCCACTGTCAAACTGTAAATTTGATAAAATGTTCAAGGCTTAAAAACGAAATTCCAAGAAGTTTTTATGTATCACGTTCACTCAATATGCAATGATGACGGTCCATGCATACTCAACACAAAAAGTTTGTCTAGTTAGATTATTGGTTCAATTCAATTTATAATTAAATTTGATCAACGCTGCCATTGTTGTGTGCGCCTCAATTTTAAGAAAATTTAGCAGTAGCAGCCGTAGCATCTGTAGCAGTAGCATCGAATTCAATAACATTTGCACCCTGATGCGAATGTGAGACGCAAAATGCGCCAGCACATTGAAAATCATGAGTTTAATTACATCTAATTGTTTGTTGTGGAATATGGCCTATGCTGTGCGATTTGATTGAAGACAATTAGTTTTTGACATGCGTTGTTACGGGCACATTGTAACACTGCATGCGCTGCCACCATTCATTTTGCACAATTTTAATATGGAATGCAAAAGGTCAGAAGTGTCGGTTGGTTCTCATTCCGTACAATCAAGAAAACTAATGGTTGTTCGCATAGGAATTCCGTCTTCTAAAATGAATATAATTTAATATTGTAATCGAATAGTTTATTTCGCTTGTGTGCATTTATCACGCAGCACATGATGGAGTCCATTGAAAAAAATTAAGACAAACATTCTTTGTTCCGTAAATGATGGCATGAAACGAGAGCATGAAGTTTGAATTAAACTAAACGAGAAATTAACATTCAACAAATTACAGTCAGGCAGCCAGCAATACATGTATTCAATTTTATGATTATGACCTGTGAACATTTATTTTCTTCTTCTGAAATTATGCACTTCTTTTTCGGCATGCATCCAATTTAAAAATAATTTTCATGAGAGCGCCATTAGCGTAATGCAAGAAATATGTCAACACTTAGCGTTTATTGAACTAGTTCTATGAATACAAAATAAAAACAGTGCACACGCCATACAAAGCGAATGCGAGCTCTAGCATGCGCGCAAAATTGATGACGATAGCAAAATGTTTAATACATCAACGACGACAGTTCTGTAAATATCAACTTTATTAGAGCGGCAAATGTGTGCGCTATTGAAATACTTTTTATTTGTGTTTGTTGTAATTCGAAGTTTTTTTTTTTAAATTTAAACTGTGATTATTTGTTCGACTTTGACCGAACTTGTTTAGTTTATCTCAAAATGCATTATGGGGTTTTTGCTAAAAAATTGTGATACGTCTCCGGCGCAACCGACATTTGTTTGTATTTCCGATCGTCTCTGTAAAACAACTTTGTCAAATCGATAAACGTTGTTTGTTTATGTCGTACTCAACGTCAATATCATTTTTGTAGATACGAAACGACAACAAAAAGCCGAGCTAAGCGTTACAAGATAAACAAGATTATTCGTATGGTTTACTGGCGTTAATTTGAATTCAAATGTCAACCGAGATCGAGTGGAATATTTTAAAAACATTGTGGTTTTGACATAATTATTTGGCATTATCCCGAGATTTTAACAGCATTTACGAACATACAATTTGAGTGGATAAATCACGGTAAAACCCAAACACACACACCTGGCCATTCTGAAAATAGACGTTGCAAAATTGAAAACTCAATAAATTAATTAATTTTAATTATCAAAAGTACAATATTTTTGTCCTTAAGCCGATCATCACTCTGTGCACACGACCGAAAAAAGCCACTTCAGATAAATATAAATTCCAATGCGATAATTTATGGGCTTTCGAGTGAAAACCCAATGACATTTTACAATTATATAAACATCAACCAAAAGACGGGAAGGCTTGAGGTGAAATGAGGGGATCAAACGGAGGAAAAATGGTGAAGGCGAAGAAGAATGAGTTAGAGTGAGAACGAGAGCGACACGAGAACAATGAATTAAAAAGAGCAATTAGGATATATGCTTCCACAACTCATTAAATTGTCAAGCTTCTGTATGTTAATGTTTGTGTTTCTGCTCTAATTTCCATTTTTCCCACACTTTTCAATGGATTTCATTTCCTTCTTTTTCACCAATTCATTACGTTGTTGACCGTACGTTGTTTACTTGGGCCGTTGCATTTCATACAACCATTCTCATTATACTAACTAATAAAATTATTATTACGACGTATTCCATCGAGTTTGAAAACACTCAATTCCATCTCTACAATCTACATATATGCATATGACGCAAAACAACTATTACTGAAGCATCTGCTCATTTATATTTTGCACATTTTACGCTAAAATTGTTTGCACTCTGAAATCGGGATTGCGTCGCTTTAAATGAAGGGATTTATTACAATTTAATCAATGTAGTTTACAGTTGCATTTGGATTTCTGGCAACAAATCCAGATAATTCTGGAGAAATGTAATTCTATGTTCGGATTTATGGCACATTTTTGTGGCATGGATTATGTGACATGTTGTAACATTCAATGATATGCAGATGAAACTATGTGAAGCAAATTAAAACTTTAAATAGAACATTTGATACGCATTTTGTTGTCGTTTAACATGCAGCATGGTCATTTGTGCATCATTAATGTGAACTTCAACACTCATACAAAAAAAGATATCAAGGTTAAAGTATTCATTAAGCTATCAAATGGTTTACTATTTACCTAGGGGAGGGACACAGAAGAGCCAATTTTTTCCTAGTTTTTCTTAGTTTATCTCATCTTAGTTTACCCCTTGCAACTGCTTCAAATAGAAAATATATATTATATGTATTAACGAAATAAAGTTTTTAAAAGGACACCGTTGAAAAGCATTGTGTGACAAAAAACTTTTCATTCTGAAAATTAACTGTATTATACTAATAGATTCAATGGTCGTTCAAATTGAATGGAATTCAGATATCGTCAATGCCAATTCAATGGAACGGAAGACGATGTCCAAAAAGAGAAAATTTCATTTCAAGCGAATTGCAATATATTATTGCGTATAAATCCACCGATACATATTTGACATTCCACTTATTTTATGTGATTTCAACGATAATATTATGACGATATGTGAGGAAAATGGAAAAAGGCTTTAATTCTTGATGGATTTTTGGAATTTACGTCGCATTTCGGATATATGTCATGAAAATTTGCAATAGATTTGAAGTAGAAAATTGGATAAGCAAGCCAAAAGAGCGAGAGAGTGAGAAAAGACACAGATAGAGATTAAAGTGTAATAGAGAGAAATAGAGAGCAAATGCTATGCTGTGCTTTTTTATGTGGTTTTATCTAAAATGGATTTCAATTTCATTTATTAGATTTTATATGATTTTATGTTGACTTTATTAGGCATTCTGTATAATTTAAACTGTTCAGCTTCAGTCTCGCTCCATTCTACTTTATAAAATATTTCCACTGATTTTATGACATACGACAGACACATTTTCATAAATATAAAGTAGAGGTTTATTTGAGTATGCAAATACCGTGCAACTTTCATCATTTTAATTTACCTAAAATATGAAAATTAAAGCGAAGCATATGTTGTGCGGTATGCATAAATTTTGATGGTTATTACATAACTTCCTGGTGTTTTGACGTGAGTAGGTTGATCGAGTAAAAAAAGAAAATAATTTCCATGTCATGTATCTACCATTTTATCTCACATACCTGCACGAGAAACGCACATTTGTCCTTTGGACACTGCCGTGGGAGTTACAATTATGCCCGTAAAATCCACCTTCAGAAATCCCGTTGCGTGAAAATGATTTTAACAATTCCATTTGTTCATTTCATGGCTGGTATGGTTTTTATTTGAATTTCCAGCGAAACCTATATGAATAAACTGTTTAGCATAAAAGCATAAAACTGTGTCTCGCCGCTAACGAAGCATTTTCGTTAAGCGCTTCTAATCTATAAAAAGATTGAGGTATAGAACGAAAGAGTATGCGAAAAAGAGTGAGACATACATAGAAAAAAAAGCATGACTTTGATATTTTTGTGTAATGCCAGTCCGGCTCGTTACTGATATTGTGCCATACGAAAGTTGTTTTCCGACGTCTGACTGATAAAAAATATATAGCAAAAAATATGAGATAAATGGCATGGCAAAATGAAAGTATTCGACCAAAAAAACGAAACGATTTCAATCCGTCTGCGGCACATTTAGTAAATTTATTCCAGTACTTGATGCCAGAACAGTCCATTTCGCACGAAATTTGTGTTGCGAATTACTTTAATATATATGTGTTTAGCATTATAGTAGCATAGTATATAGTATGGGATGGTGAATGACTGTCGGTTTATTGCATGTCACCATATACCATTTAGAAAAGAACCCGTCGACCGAATAAAGGAATAATCATATTTACATCAAATGAACATGTTACCTACATTTTATGTCTTTCGATCGATAAAAGAAAGAAAATGTATATTGCATTAACATTTCATGAAAATGCTTTTGCCGTGTAGTGGTGACTGAAGTAGTTAAGCACATAGACCGAATATACTGTCATTTTTTTCGTCATAAAATCACCTGAAGCCAGACACTTAACGACATAAAGAAGCTTGCAATCACCCTTTCAAAGAAATTCAAACGGCATTTGTTAAGAACCATCAAATTGACACAATTTGCTCAAGAATTGAAAATTGAATCGCTTCTTCTCATTGCCGCAAACCAAATTATCTACTGGAAAATGAAAATGAAGATTTTTTTTTCAATTTTACGAAACCGGTGTACCCTCTTCCAGAATAATCTGTAGAACCACTTTTATGCTCATGGCATGATTTAATTCTTTTTGATGCTCTCGCGCTGCTGACGACATTTCAGATATGACAAGCTTCAATCAAATACCAACTTTCGCTCAAGATAAAAAATGCTTACCATTTTTTTCTCACTTCAATCTATCGCGACATTGCCAAATGCTTGTCATGTCATTTGCTTGACATGTATTTCGCCAGCCTTTTCCAGAAGCATTGCCTCTTGGATGACGGAAATGATAGATTTCTTTATCATGCAAAATAAAAGCCATTGAAAATTGTTTCGAAAAAATAAAAAAGAGCAAATCAATGACGAGCATATGCAAAAACTCCCATTCTATTTTGTACGAAAAGCGAAAATAAAGTTATATTGTTCAAAAATAGAATTCGCTTTTAACATTTGACCTGAGATTAATGGCACATCTGCTACTCATATTCATCACAAATCCATACAAAATTAACGGGATATTATTATATCTGACTGAAAGCAGTATTATTTGGGTATCTGGGATAAACACAGAGCAAAAAAAATATAGTAAAATTACTACTCCCTAATTAATATTTGTAATTATTTTGGTAACAATCTAATCAAATGGTTTTGGATCATATTGCCATTGACGTAAATACTCCGAATTTTTATTGGATCGAAGCATATTTTATCGATCTAGTATTCAAATGGTGAAATGATTCATTGGCCGAAGGCAATAATATACTGAAATAAAATCTTTCCTTTGAGAGTTCCGCACAAGTAATTGATGGGTATGCGCCTGGAGTTACTTTTTCTCTCAGGTATGATTCACTTTGAATGAAAATGGGAATAGCCGACACCGCACCTTCAAACTTACTATTTTAAAAATAGTATTTTTCGGCTTTTCATTTTTATTCTCAATCGCTCATATGTAGTGCATAATATGAAAAAATTACTATTCTTACAAAACTATATCTAGTTTATGAAAAAAAAAATCTGGAAAATATCTTAAAATATTTGTTTGTCCCAAAAGATATCATTATTTGGAGATTTACTGTACGATGTAAAGTGTATCTTCACTGAAAACCTTGTGCCATGTGTGCATTTTTTTCCATCAAACAAAAAAGCACTTCCAAAAGAATTGAATTTCACTGGTTTTATATGGATTCATTTGATTATCCACATCAATTTTTTATTTACTTTTGAATAAAAAAAAAACTTTATCTATAGAAATTGCTCTCTCTTTAGAACAATAAGAAAAGCTTATTTGTGTTGAAGTATTCAAAACAAAAAAAAATCTCAATTCAATTGTTTTATAAGCCAATTTTGCTCATAATTAAGGAAATGCTTCTATTTCAATGAAAAAATAATTGTGCTACATCCATTGAATGTGCATTTTGCGTATTTTGTAATCTCGTTTCATCCAATTAATCCCGATATGCGCCGATTAATAGCTAAAAATTAAATTGAATACGCAAAATACGTGAATCAAGTTAATGCCAAAATATTACAACAAAATGAAGAATTTTTTTTTTTATTTCGATCCGAAGGTTTTGAGAGCTCTTCAGTGCAGTGCATTTAAAATGATTAAATCCTATGTTCGAATGAAATGGTTCCCAATTAGTATTGAAAACGTAATTCTTCAAATGGAAAATTATCGAACCGAACGATTTCAGCAGCGCGTCGCAATTTCTTCTAGACAACAATGAAAATACTTTGTTATTTTAAATAAATCAGCATTGATTTTGATGATGTGAGAAAGATATTATCGTCTGACGTCAATCAGACTTCGGGAAGACTGAATAAACAATTTCAACGGTATTGTTCAAAGTTTTTTTTTCTGTTCGCTGTTCATTTTGCACAATTGAAAGACTTTTGCTCTTCCAAAAGAAGAATATATTATCACTTTATCAGTGCATCGAAGATAAGAGATGTTGGTACTTGAAGTTCTGAGCGCGCCGTGAATTTCAGTCATTTTATATGGTTGAACAAATTGAATACAGTCATATTTACAATAATCCTGTCTGAAGAGTGCCACTTTTCACCACTCGAATATCAAAGATCGCAAATTGTTATCGAAGTAGACGGCATACCAAAGAAGCCTTCCACTCCAATTATGTCTTTTGTCGATGTTCATCTGAATAAAAACCATGACGATTTGTTTGTTTATTTTTACGATGATATTGTCTTGCAAAATCAGAATCATTTGACCGGCAAAACCATGGTAAGACAAACACTTGTGCGGAAGACAAGCATCACAATAATTCGGAAACATTAACCCCATAAATTGTATGTCTTTCAGATGAGAATTCACAGCACGTGTACTTGAATGATTGCTGATTTGACTGTCTTATGGCCCACGCAAATGTGCGTAACATTTCAGCACTACTTACGATTTTGTTTTCATGTTTTTAACGAGAAACGAAAAAGAATTTGCACATATTTTCATTTCAACCACCCGAATAAGAAATATTTTCGTCCCACTCAACGTATGTAGGCCCAATATCTATAATTAAACATACGCATTAATCAAAAATTAAACGAATACCAGACTGCAGACGAAAGCGAATGTCAAGAAAACTTTCACATTCAAAAGAAGTCGAATCCAGAACATTGTGTTCCAATGTGGAAAGAGAAATTCGTATTAAATTCACATTTTTACTTTGGAGAGTGTTTCCAAATTAATCGGTTTACAATGAAAGACATCCGTGTCTTGGTTTTGAAAACGAAAGAAGAAGAAGAAAACAATATTCGACAACTTACCGTTTCTTTGATGACTTAAAATTGTTAATTTAATTTATCCCCCGGGAAGGAACCCAACGAATTTTCCTGTTGATCATAAAAGAACGATGTATAAATAAATAAACTCGCAGGCATATACCGAAATCACATGACAAAAATGAATGGATTTGACAAAAAATACTCAATGTGATAGAATTTAAGAGCCTGACGTAAATATTTATTATTTATGCAGCAAATCAAGTTAAAAAAAAGGAACATGGTCAATACATATAAATTCGTTGCAAAAATAATGTGTTATAATCGGATTAAGGAAACAGTGGATGTTGTCGTATGCCGAAAGGTTTGACCTTTTCTATTATCTCCGGCAAGAATTTTACAGATATACCATTCCAATTGAAACTATCATGGATGGCGCTCGTGGATATATAAACCCACATCAAGTGTAAAGATTACAAAACGCCACTTTATCACATTTGCTATAGCTAGCAATTTACGATGAGTTTTTTTTATTGCTGTTTACATTCCTCTACATCGAAGTATGGATGCGTCGTGTGAAATGTTTTATGTTACAATGAAAATATTTCTGTTATCTCGTGACTACAACCAATCGAAATAATAGAGGCGAGAAATGTTTTTTTTTAAACATTCAATAACATGCAATTAAGATTATTATTCTATCAATTAAATAATTTAACACCGACGCAGTTTTTATCCAGAAAGTGTGTGTGTGTGAGAGAGAGAAAGAAAGCGAGAACAAGTGTGGGTAAAAATACATATCGGCAATTCGGGCGTCAAAACAATTCCAATTTGTATGTTGGGAAGTTCCCACGCATTTTTTTATATCAATGCGTTGATACATATTTTGATTAATTCACCCTCTCGAGTTCTGTATGTGTACTGAAAATCGATACTTGCTTTCTCCATTCGGGTTTTTAACTGATTTTCTTTTGCGCCAAACATCCTCCAAACAGAAACAAAATAAAACAGTTGGCTGGCACTTGATATTGTTATATGCACAACATGACCTTCAAACGATAATTTCAATGCGCGCTCTTTCTATTTTCTTAACATGCACACACATTACACATATCAGGCTTCCAATGAATTCGAGTTGTACATTCAATATTTTAGAATATCGCATGGCTTTCATTTTGTATATACAATGGGATTCCATCTTTGTTTACGCAAGCGGTTTCATATAAAATCGATTGAGGGTACAATGTTTTGGATGATTGCAAACATTTTTCTAGTAAACTTGACAAAAGGAAACGATATAAACCTTACATAAGCTCAATAATAGAAAATTCAAGAGAGGAAAGAAACCTTCACAAGCTCCAATTTTACAGCGTTTTTTTTTCAACCAAAATTCAAGTACATTCATTGAATTCTGGTGAAAATTGGCGTAAAAGTTAAGTGTGGTTTTTTTTTCAAAGCCATTAAGTCGATGGTGATCGATTGTCGATAAACAATATGGAATCATTAGAAAATAGAGACTATCTAAAGCGTTTTCTAAATATAACATCAATTTACGTGACCCTATAGAAACCCTATATCAACATACAACAGGTCTTTTCGTTTAAATTGATTGCTTGATGGGCATCTTTTATTCATGCTCATATTCATAACATATGAATAATAAATAAAGACAGCATTCTTCAATTCAATTATCATTCGGTTGAAATATGTTCCGCTTTGCACACGGCATCCCTATATGTATTATTCAATGACTCAAAAATTATGTAATTTATAAAACATACGACCTTTTATAAATGTTCTGTTTGTTAAATCCATGTGCTTTTCCTTTGTAAGTATTCTAAAGCTTTTTGTGGTTCTCAACCTAATAACGTTTAGCAGGGACGAGACTGCCAAATATCTTCATTGTGTCGCATTTGTTTTACGGGCGTTGTTTTTCTTCACGTAGCGGCAAATTGTTGAAAGTTTGATTGCTACAGGGTTACGCTTCATTTGTATCTTCTGATTTCTGCATTTTTTTTTCTCTCGCTTTTTTTATTGTGAATTTTATTGAACTTACAATGTCACGTCTCAAGTGCAATAGAATTAAATCAAGAGTCAATGGAACATGCTACAAAATCAATTGTACAAACGAATATGTTCTCTAAAGCAAATGCGCGGTAAATCGAAAGGATTATTTTCTATAAATGTCTGTTTTAGCTCCCACGTCAAATCAACTTTTACCTCCTGGCACCGATGAGAGAAAAGCATTAAATTTTCAATAGAAATCTCACAAATGCGCTTATACGTATACACGAATACAACTTCTTAAAATGTGATTCGGTCACGAAACTACAGAGACTGGAATTCTTGGAGAAAAGAAAACATTTTACATTCAATCAAGAAAAAAAAGGACAATGGAACGTAGAGCATGAATGACATTTGTTCAAAAATACCATATGAACTCTTTGGTCCTATTGTTTTGGACTTTTTTCTACCGACTTTTGGACTGTATGTTTTTGCGTTTTATGTGAATTGAATGAATAACCTTATTTAAGATTCACTTTTCGTATTCGACTCGAATGACATATTCCATTTTCCAATTTGTTTTTGCAAAAGCTTATTCACATCTAAACATTTTCCCTTCAGATGAAACTCAAAACACGCAAATATTCATTCGTTTGTCCGGCGCCTTTGCCTGAATTTTTTCATCTCGTAATACTTGTTTTCATGTCTGTGGAGTAAACAAAATATCAAATTTTCTTACCTTCGAAATCCGAGTGGTCCAATCTAAGGGTGTTCATGTCAAACAAACCATACTAAAGAAGGCTGAGTGCCAAGGAACGAAAGAATTTGTATTTATATTAGTTCTCAACGCACCAAATTAGTTCCAATAAAAAAACGCAACATCTGCAAATAATGATTGTGTTAAGATTTTTTTTTTGGAAAATTCAATTTAAATGTGCCAAAAAACGCCAAATACGTGAATAGATAATGTTCCTTGTGGTTCAATTAAATGCCACATCGAATTGTTGGGCCTCATTTTTCATTTCAAGAGACAATAAAGAAATTCCTTAAGTCGAATTCATCGCCGTCCATTGCCCAGCATTTCATGGGATCAATTTCTCATTATTGCTGGCTCAAGTGAAATTTGTTTCGCTTTGAAAATGGCAAACAAAAGAGAATCCAAGACATTTATTTGGTCAGACTAAAGCGATAAAATCTTGTGCATAAAATTCTCACACCACAAACTCATCGTGATAACAGTTTGTGTGAGCTGTCAAGCTGAAAATTAGTTTGCGTCTTCTTCCATTGAAGTTGTTTTTTCCCTCTTTTCAAATAATTCTTGTTTAATTTGTGTGCATGCAACGTGTTTTGAAAAACCAATATCGTATCAATGCTCTATCAATTTTCCGCGCAACAAAATTTCTTCTTGATATCTCAAGGAGTATTTTCTCATTTCATAAAATTCGCCCAAAGTAAATCGAAATGTGCTAATGAACATTTTGTTAAACCATTTATTTTATTTCGTTGCTTTAGGCGCATACAAACGATGAAGAGATGGTTGTTGACGAGCCCATTGATGAAACAACAAAAATTCACGGCGGTCTGCATCGTATGCTAGGCGATGGACGAATTTTACAACCGAATACAAATGATCAAACCGAAATGATACTTACGCCGCAGACAAAATCACCGTTGTCTGGTTCACAACAAGAGCTGAACCTAGAGTCAGGTCACCATAATCACAACCAAAGCGAACATGAAATTGAACTAAAAGACGTTGTTAAAGAAGGTCACGACAAAGCCGATCCATCGCAATTCGAATTGCTCAAAGTACTTGGCGAAGGTTCATTTGGAAAAGTGTTTCTTGTGCGTAAAATTGTTGGACGCGATGCTGGCGTTTTATATGCAATGAAAGTAAGTCTCTCAGACGATAACCGTAGCGAGTTTCATTTCACTGACTTGTGTCATTTTCCATTTGACTTTTATTAGGTGCTGAAAAAAGCAACGTTAAAAATTAAAGACCGTGTACGAAGCACAAACGAACGAAATATATTAGCAGATGTGGGCCACCCATTCATAGTTAAGTTGCATTATGCGTTTCAAACGCCCGGAAAATTGTATTTGATTTTGGACTTTTTACGAGGTGGTGATCTTTTCACAAGACTAAGCAAAGAGGTACAAATAATTCGATTTCAATTCAATTTAGATGTATATCATTTGCAAACACTTTGCATTTGAGTGGTGCGATTGTTTTTCTTTCTCTTCTCTTCAACAATGTTTTTTTATGAATTTTTAAAATGTAGGTCATGTTCACGGAAGAAGATGTTAAATTCTACTTGGCAGAATTGGCATTGGCACTCAGTCACTTACACAACATTGGCATCATTTATCGAGATTTAAAACCCGAGAATATTCTGCTCGACCAAGATGGACATATTGCACTTACCGATTTTGGGCTATCAAAGCAACCACTCGACGGTTCCAAAACATACAGTTTCTGCGGAACGGTCGAATATATGGCCCCAGAGGTAAACATTTCATTTTATTTATTCAATCGATTTTTCAATCGAAAAATCGCTCCAACATAAAAGCTACATATTTTTTCTGTTTTTTTTATAGGTAGTGAATCGCAAAGGTCATGACGTAGCAGCTGATTGGTGGTCGTTTGGTGTGCTTATGGTACGTTGTGCAATGTAATAATCAAAAATTCTGATTGATGTTGATTTTACTTTTCTCCGAAATACATTCATCAATCATGATTCATGATATTCGTTTCGAAAATTGAATTTTTTGTTTCCCTTTCTCTATCCATCCCTCTCTCTGTGTGTGCATTCGATCTGTATTTTAGTTTGAAATGTTGACGGGAAATCTACCGTTCCACAGTTCAACGCGACAAGAAACAATGGATCAAATTTTAAAAGCCAAACTCGGAATGCCTGACAATTTGAGTCGTGAAGCTCAATCTTTGGTAAATATGCGTAAAAATCCATAATAATGATTTATGAGAATAAATCTGTAAATCAAGTGAACATATTTTTTATCATTAATTTTCCTCTCATTTTTTCATATATTTTGTTTTCTTCGATTGAATAAAACATTCTAATCACATCTTTTTCGTTATTTATGTTCTACAGTTGCGTGCATTGTTCAAACGTGTGCCAGGCAATCGACTTGGAGCCGGTCCAGAGGGAATTGATGAAATAAAAAGGCATGAATTTTTTGCAACAATTGACTGGGACAATTTATTGTTGAAAAAAGTGCGTCCACCATTTATACCGGCTGTGTCGCGTGACGATGCTTATTATTTTGATTCAGAATACACATGTAAATCGCCACGAGACTCCCCCGGTGGCCCAGTTAGTGCAAGTGCGCGCGAAATATTCCGTGGTTTTAGTTTTATTGCACCCGGTCTACTGGACGAAACTGAAAACATGACAAACGGAGGCACCACCTCAAACACAACAAACCCAAGCGATAGCAACACAACAAATACAATATCGGGAAATACTCCACAAATACCTGCTTCAAATAGTGGAAGTGCATCCAGTGCACTAACATCCAGTGCAAGTAACGGAAACATTCCACCATTGTTTCCGTCACGCATTTCACCATACACAAATGAAATGCCTGGCTTGAATTCGAGCGCATTTCAAGATGAATACCAATTGGGACGAGAGCTTGGTCGTGGTACATTCTCAATATGCCGTCTGTGTGAGCATCGTGCCACACGAAAACAATATGCGGTGAAAATAATTAGCAAAGCTGATCGTGACTGTCGCGAAGAGGTCGAGATTCTATTGCGTTATGGAAACCATCCGAATATTGTGACATTGTATAGCGTACATGAAGACTTTAATTATATTTATTTGGTGATGGAACTTCTCAAGGGCGGCGAATTATTGGATCGAATTTTATTACTGAAACGAATGTCAGAGAGTGAAGCAAGCGCTGTTCTTCGTACCGTCGTCTCAGCTTTGGCATATTTACATGAACATGGTGTCGTTCATCGGTATGCATTTGCATTACATTCAATGACAAATTTATTCAATTCAATAGTTTGACATTATCGTATTTTTTTTTTCTCTGACAGTGACTTGAAACCATCAAATCTTCTCTATGCTTCGATTAACCAAACGCCCGATTCATTGAAACTATGCGATTTAGGTTTTGCCAAACAACTTAGAGCAGATAATGGACTACTGATGACACCTTGTTATACAGCCAATTTTGTGGCGCCCGAAGTTTTAAAAAGACAAGGTTATGATTTAGCATGTGATATTTGGTCTCTAGGAGTTCTACTGTACATTATGCTTGAGGGAAAAACTCCATTCGCAAGCTCACCTAATGATTCGCCCGAAATGATTTTAGCACGCATTGGTGCCGGAAAAATTGACTTGGACTCGGGTGTAAGTATAAAAAAAAAATGAAATCCACTCAATAATCAACCTGTTCAATAAAAAAAATGTCTCCTTTTAGATTTGGAATACGATTTCATCGGATGCAAAAGACTTGATTCGTCAAATGCTGCATATTGTGCCAAATCGAAGACCAACGACAGCTCAAATTCTTCGACATCCATGGATTGTGCAACAAACACCATACAATAGTACTCAACCGATTGAAATTCCATCCAGCTCAAATCAATCGATGATCTGTGATTCAACGGCCGCTGCGCTGAAGGGTGCAGTGAATGCAACATTCCGTGCAATTTCGTCACCTCAAGCAGCCAATGTCGGCCCAGTTGGAGCAAGTGCACTTGCTAAACGACGTGCCAGAGATAAAATTAATGCGCATGCCACATAATATGCAATTGATACGATAAATGAATGTTGATCAATATCAAAGTAAATACCGAACAAACAAAACAAAAAACAACAGAAATATTATATTCCAGAACCCGATCAAGTGCTGATAAGTTCCAATATATCTTTAAATGCGTTAGAGTGGTGTTTGTGCTTCAATATTTTATTTAGACTATAAACAATTCTTCTATGTATTTGAATTTTGTGTATTTGTAAAATTGTCATTTTAAATCTAAGTTTTGTTATTGTTTCGCTCCAATCCCATTTAACAAATTCTATTTTTAACATTTAAATCGGTGTAAATCTATGGACTAAATGACAACAAAGACAACAAAGAATCACAAATGTACCCTTAATAAAAATCCAATTATAATCTTATCTAATCGCTTTCCAAATTTTTATCTATGTTTTACGAATGAGCCCTTCTTCGTGGTTTGACCCTTTGTATTTACGAATCCATTTTTTGTTTGATTCAGTTAGATTTCCAATGTCGATCTGTTTGCGACTGTAGCAACGAAACAAAAAAAAACCAATTACACAATTAATTATATTTTGTAAATAACATTTAATCCAATTTAGTCAATCATCACTAACTGAATTAGTGAATGACAACAAAAAGTTTGAAAAAAAAAGAGTTCAAATAAATTTTATTTATAAATACAATATTATTCTTCCATTGTAATTTTGGTATTTGAACAAACAAAAATTGTTTATTGTTACGTGTTTTTGTGTATACATTTGAAAATGAATGTTGATCTGTGTGTTTTTACAGCTCATATTTGTAAATTAAAAAAAACTTATGATTTGTGGCTAATAGTAAGAACACCAATGTATTTTTGATGATATTTATCGAACAATTTGACGAAATTGAAATGGATTTTCCCAAGAAAAATCAACAATTCTATATTGTGGGATGCCAACCAAAAACAACAACAACAAAAAAAATGACATAAAACCCCAAAATATAAAATGTACAATAATTATGCATATATTTTCAAAAAATCACCTTGCATACTAAATGAACAATACCAATAGAGAATATTTTTGTATATTAATTAAACGAAATGCTCCACAGTCATACTGATTTAAGCAAAAATCAATAATTATGATTATAATCATAAAATATGTTTCGTATCAATTAAATAGGAAAATGGCAAATTTCAAGTGCACATTCAACACATCTTATGCAAAAACTCACATTTTTTAGAAAAAAAATTCTTCCCATATATTTAGTCATGCGTGCACTCATGACAATGTGCAAACGAATCTAGTTCAATGAATGTAACACCTACTAAAAGAGTTATTTGATCAGATAAATTAGATTGTAATGGATTTTTTTACAACAACATTGGAATAAAAATGAAATTTATACAATTAAAATTTAAGAACTAAAAATATTTTCAATTTCCCAATTAAATCAATTCTAATAAATAAGTGACATGAAGAAAAAAAAGACACTTTAAGTCCAAATTATGTTCAACATTCTATTCCTTTGGCTTTCAATCAAATTCATTATAAATAAAAACTTTATTCTTAACCACACACAATTGAATTACAACTGAAATGGGTTTTCTTTTTTTATCGCATAAAATGTGAGAAAATTTCTCGGATTTTAGTTTATTTGATTTATTTCGAATACCAAATCATAAACATACTTCACTACAATTTTTTTTTGCGATGAAATATTTCGGACAGTGGAAAATTATCTCATAATTTGAATTTTCTGGTTCAATTTGCATCAGAATCATTTCCCTATTTCTCCGCTGAGTTTTTCAATCAAACCAAATTTATTATTTACAATAAAATTGAAAATACGTTCCTGGAAATAATATGTTATGTACACGGGTCTTTTGAGAATTGATGAACCATAAACATATTCTATTCTTTTTGCGTTTCGCTCTATTTACTTGCAGCATGAATAATATAATCGAAATCGTACATTTTTCATCTAACAATAATATGAGCGTTTATTTATTTTGTGCGTAAAACAAATTCAGTAGTCATATGCGCATGAAACATAATAAATCGTCCAATCTCAATTTATTGAAACGAGAAATCTGCTTTGAATTTTTTTTTATTTCGGGATTCAAAATTGTGTATTTTTTTTTATTGTGAGATGATCAATTTTGATAGACAGCATCTGTAAAACGCATCATCGCTTAAATATTTGAGGAATTATATTGTTTCGCACAAAATTTCTATTCAACAGTTGAAAAAAGGTGATCAAGTGATACTGACGCTCTCTATAGAGCGCACAATTTTTTTTATAACACGTATATAATGAAGTTGTTGAAAGAATAAGTATTTGTGAAAAATAGACAAATTTCTTTCTGATGTTTTAAATTGAACAGTGAAAAAATGGCATTGAAATGTATATGATGATGAATTATAAATAATATTGAAACCAGAACGCAACTGATAAATCAATTATGTTAAGAGCAAAAACGTGCACAAAACGCACGAATTCGAATCGAGTTTGTGGTCGAATGTGTTCATAATCGTACATCGAAGAGTTTGTTTCAACACTGGAAAGACCTTTGGAACGCAAGAAATGAAAACAAAAACAAACGATGAAACAGACAATCATTTACGTACGACAATCTGCAATGTGCAATTTGCACATTAAATATGCTGATTGGTAGAGGGAGAAAATAACAACACAAAATCGCAGAAAGCTTTGACAAAATCCAGTTATATCGCGTATGCTTATGTGTGTTTTATAATAAATCATTTTATGATGGTTAATTCTCTGCAGGAAAGAATTGCGAAGACGATTCCATGTATCTCTTCTCGTGTCGGGGTGTAATAATCATAGTTTTGTCTTTCACTTTTTCTATTTGCAAGTGGGATTTATGCAGTAATGTGCGAAGGGGGGTAGGGGGTTTACCCCCCCTGTGATTTGGATAAGAAATTTTTTTTCGCGAAAATTATTCGAATTTGCTAGGGTTTTTGATTCTAAAAGTGAAGACCTTTTTTTTTTAGCTCATCAATGTAGAAAATTGAGGAGAATTCTTTCAATTTCCTCGGTTTTTTGGTTCCGAGTGAATTTTTTCCGATTTGCTATGGTTTTTCGCGGAGAAAATTCTTTCGATTTGCTAGGGATTTTCGCGTCAAAAAGTGACTTCCAAAAAAAAAACAAACGAAAATTTGTCTGATTTGCTAGAGAAATTTTGGTTTCAAAAACCACCCACCCCCCCTGAAAAATTTTCCTCGCACATTACTGGATTTATGTGTTCACACACACACATTATGTTTTCCATTGAAATTTCGAAAGAAGTTGTATGTATGTTTATTTGAATTCGACTACTACTAGAAATTCTGATGCTGAAAATGTACATATGTATCATATGAATCGTGACGACGAAAAAATAGCTTTTACTTTTCTCTAAATAATACAGCAGTATAAACTATGTAAACTTCATATCGCAGTATTATTATTTGGAGAAAAATAATAGCTATTTTTACGCTGTAACGATTCACATGTCATTTTAGTGCGAAAAAAATATTACTTGAGTATGATACAGCAGCATGCCACAGACGTTCGTTGCGCTTTTGATTCTCGTGTGCGATTCAATGCCTCACATAAAAAATATATACATGCAATATCATTATTTTGCAGGTGAAGTACGTAGATTCGCTGCAACACGCGCGCGCAATATCATACATTTTTCTGGTTGTATCACTTTGTCACACTTTGGAAATGTTTTCAGACGAAATAATAAATGTATAGATAAAAAAGTTATTACGTTGCGCCGATACGCAAAAGAGAATGTTTTTTTTTAATGAAAAAAGAGAGAGCAGGTTGTGTTTAACGACTGTGCGCCGTATAGACAACATAACAAAAACCAACGTATTTTCGCGCGCTCGTCCGAGTAAGCGCCTATTGCACGCCATATATATATATTTTGTCAGTTATGTATTATTATGCTCGAACTTGTTAGTTGTAGTTTTCCTTTGTGCTTTTCCTTATAATTGCTTCAATAGAGTGTTTTGCTGATGCTTATTATTTATTATTGAACGTTCTCGATTATTATGGTGTTGATTTTTAAGTCAGTTACTATCGAACTATCTTAGCGAGTCATACACAAAAGTTGTGTGACATTTACGCGCTTCTGAATCGCTCATTCCAGAAATATTTATCACCTTGTGTCAATATCAAAACATTATCGGTCTGTTCACTGTGAATCAACCTTTGGTGAATATCGATAAAAATATTTTTTTTGTACCTATAAATTGGCGGTTTTCTTTTCGTGTAAAATATTATTGATGTAGTTTGATATTTTATAATAGTTTATCTTCATATTTCATCTTTTATAAATGTGTTAGGTACACGTGTGTGATATCAGTGCCACTTTTACACTTGTGGACACATTTGATTATTCTGAGAATTTCATTCGGTCAATTTGCCTTTGGAAAACGTAATCACCGTTCGGTTTTTAATCACACCTAACAGGTTCCGAAATGTCCGACACAGAAATTAACGAAACATTCGATCTGGACGATAGGCGTGCCGAAATTGTTCCTGCACTTCGTAAACCAAACAAAGGTAATTTATATCCAATCATATTTACAGTGCATTTTTAAGTATAACTCATTACTCATTTGAATGTGTGGTCAGTTATTTCGTTTCAAATGCATATGATTTGTATTTTTGTATATTTCCGATGGTATATGCTTATCACTTTCACGTTTTTGGATTATAATGCAGCATGTCATGGGATTTAAATGTGTTTAAAATATTTTCTATTATTGACAGAATAAGATTCCGACTGTTACGGCATAAATAATTCAAATGAAGTGTTATAATTACTCTGTGTTTGCCTTGATTTCCAATTGAATGATTAAATTTAGTTTCGAAATAATTAGACACAATCATGAGATTCATATCAATCGCCATAAATGATATTAATAAATGTGTGTTCGCACTATTTGTGTTCGTGACTATCATATCCGACGCCGACCGACCGGATAGTTCGGATGCTTGGATGTTCTCACAAAAATGAACATTTGTTTTTACAAAAATCCAAAAAATTGAATGAATTTTTCATTTTTTTATTCCCATTTTAAATAAATTTCATTTTTTTCTCAATTTCGTACAAAATATTGTATTCAATTTTGTCCGAGCACCGCAAACATCTGACCACCGATCCGAGCCGATCCGAGTCCGTCAAAGAAAGGTCGGCATCGGATTTAATAGTTTCGGCTTCAGTCGGTTTCGGAGTTGAAAAATCGCCTCCGTTGCGAACTCTGGATATTAAACTAACTAACTACACAGGACGGTATGATGTAATAAGCATTGCCTTCAATCATTGATCGAAGTAATTTCCATTGTTTTTAGTTTTGCGTGTGAATAAAATGCATGAAAAATTTCTTTCACTTATTCGTTTTTGTCCGACTTGATTCGTAAGTAAAAAAAAAAAGAAATTGAAATATGTGACCTGCATTTTGTCAGTCCAAGGAAATACAGTTTCAAATGAAGTGTTAATCTAAACATGCGTTAAAATTTGCATTTATGCGTTTCAAATTTTATTCTCAAATTCAAGGTGAGATTTGCATTTTATTAATGTTGATTTGTTTGAGATTTCATTCCATTCTTCATGCATGAATGCTTGATGATTAATTTTGTTCTACGTTTATATCGATATAAAATAAATAATTTTGTCATTCCGACCCACACTTAAGCAACGAGACACTGGAGCGCGTGCTACGAACACGATATGAACGAATAAGAAAAAGCGCAAAATCAACGTATTATAGTCGCATGCAATGATGCATAAAATGCATGTATGTTCTCTCACTGCGCCGATTAGAAGAAGTATTGGATTCGTATTTAATTTAAAATTCACACACTTTCGATAATCTTTCCACTTGAGGCATGTGTTTCATTGTCAACTCATTCAATGCTCCTTCTTTCAATTGATTTCAAAAGGCTTTTGTGTTTGGAGATATTTGTGGCCAGAATAACTACCGAACAACAAGAGTGTGCTGGTCATTCATTGTTTGCTTTTGCTTTCACCAATTTTAACGCCACAAACAGTTGGAATCTTGGCATCTCTTTTACTATACAGTTTTAATATTTAAAATGCTTGCAACTGTGTGTATGTGTTGTAAATAGCCGCCTGTTTTGAGTTTTGATTCATTCGAATCGCGTATACAGCAACCGCAACAAAAAATTGCTATCGATAAAGCATTTGATTTTATGACCTTTTGATTGATACATCAAAAGAAGCTAAAAGAAAATATTGTCAGAGTCGTCATTATTGCTGTCGCCGTCGCTTCACTCAAACTGTTCTCATGAATGACTTATTTACACATGCATTCGCATTGGAAATGTATGAACCGATCCATTTTTGTAGACGCTTTATTACAACATTATTGACTCGTAAGAAAACGCGCAGTGATAAAACTGAAAGCATTGTATAAATCAAAAAAGGCAATGCAATTAAATTAACGATTTGCAATTTCGAAATGAATTTATATTGATTTATGAAATGTAAAGAGTGAAATGACACCGACCGAAGATGAAATGAACTTCCTTGTGAGTTTTTTTTCAGTTAACATTCATGGTACTTCCTCATTTTAATCGCTAAAATTCAAGACTTATTGAACTGCGTTTCAATCAATTCGTTATATATATTGATTTCCATTCAATCACAAAAAAATGGCGAAAACAAAAAAGAAAACTCTTACTTTTCTGTTTGATAACGAATAACAAGAGAGAAAAAGAGAAACAAAATGCTGTCAGCAACGTTGAAAGTTCAAGGTGTATCGATCAAACACAAAGGATAAACCAAACGTAATTTGATTGGATGAAATCGAGAAGGACACAAATGTCAACATGATAACTACAAAAAAACGTCTCATTTTTTGATCCGAATTAAGGACGAGAAAGTAGAGGTGTTTCTTTTGTGAAATTAAACATCAACAATTGTAATATAATATTGCTAATTTGTCGCTGTGTGAATTATATGATATTTGGAGTATGTACTCAGATATTTGGACGGAGGCGCGTTATTGACTTTAATAATGAGAAATTCTTGGAAATTATATTGACAAAAAATTAGTAAAAAAAGAAGAAAATTATCGTCAAGCCAAAAATTAAGTAAATTATCTAACTTCTAAGGTGTGTATAATATGACACATTGATTCACACGCATTACGTATGTAATTAGCATAATATTCAATAGTGTATCAATTTGGTTCGTTCAGATCTTTTTTTACTTTTGTCAACATCCCATTCACACACTGCTCTTTATTCATTGAATTTTTCATTATTGTGCTATCGCTTTATTTTCAACCGCTGTCCGAATAATTTATTTTGTCACTGGAACTTTCATTGATTAGTTCAATTGCTTCGTAAACAATACGGTTGCTTTTGTTATTTTAAACGACTTTATATTATGTATTAACATCGCTCACCACTACCTTCCTATTATTCGAAGTGCTTTTGTTATCGGTTACTACTATTTAAAAGCCGTTTTAAATTTTGAAAAACTATGACTTTTTTTATACTTTCAATTTTCGTGACTTTTTCCAGAAACGTTGATAAACTATTTCTTTTTCTATTTAAATTATAAATAAATGAGATTGAAATATCAACAAGGCATGGAAAAAACCAATCGAAAATGATATTAAAAAATAGTGGATGAAAAAACGATTGATAAAATGAAAATTTACGACAAAAAATTCAGTTAATTGCAATTGATTAGAAAAACCCAAATACTTTAAATTATGTGCGCAGCATTTGCCAGTGAACATGAATTGAATGTGTGTCATACGAAGATCGAAATAAAAATCAACCAACAAACTAGAAATATCAATTGCATGAGACACTAGACACTAGAGACATTTTTAGCGCATTATCATAAGTCAGAGAAAAAAGTGGATTTTGAACCCATGGCGCTAATTTCAACACTGTCGCTCACTATACGCGTAAATATCGATAGTTGAAGTCTTCATTGAAGAGATTCACATTTTTTTCTTGAAAGATGTTAATGATTCACATTATTTCACATAACTGTCTTAATATTATCTATGGATGTGTGTACAAGGTGAAAGAACAGATGCCGATAGAATGATTCAAGTCATAAATTTAGCTTTGGACTCACAGTTCGTATATCTTGATTGCGTATAAATTGTGAAGTCCCACTATCACTTTGTATCTAATATGGACACATATGAAAAGCATGCGACTTTGGCATATGTTGCTTTTCCATTGAAATGGCAAATGAAACCAGCCTCTGTTTAATGATGATGCAACTCTTTTATGAATTGAAGATATATTCCAATAAACTGTTGCATATGATTTCATCGATTTGCCGGTTCATGCATCGATTTCATATAGCTAGCGCAGTAATGTGCGAAAGGGAGGTTTACCCAACCCCCTGTGATTTGGATGAGAATTTTTTTTTTTGCGAAAATTATTCGAATTTCGCTTCAAAAAGTGCTTAAAAAAACGAAAATTCATCCGATTTGCTAGGAATTTTTTTCTTTTTGAAAAATCAGATCCCCCTTGAGAAATGCGGCTCGCCCATTACTGAGCTAGCGGTATGCACATTTTGCGTGAGTCGTTTCGTATGCAGTTCTACATTAGCGTTTTTTATACAGTTATGATTGGGTTTTTCAAATGACTTTAAAATGTAATCCACGATGCATTTTGTGTTTGCATGCCTTCGAAAAAATGCCGTATCTCTAATTAGCCATTGAAAATTGGTTATATTACAAAATTATATTAAATTGATTCAATCGCAGCGAAAATAAAGAAATTTGCTTGCATTTACGGTTCGAAAAACCTATTGAACTGGTGACGATTTTATATATTATATATGCTGAAAGAATGAAATCTGAAAGAGATGCACTCGAAAAATATACACATTTAATGTCATCGGAATGATAACACACACACACACACACACGAGAGAAACAGTGAGAATATGTGTGAGGCAGCGCATGCTGAACAAAAAAAATCGGTACGCGAATAAATCGAAGGGAAGCGATTTATTCAACACGTATAAATATATATTTCAATAGGATAATCAAATGATGAAAATTGAAATGAAACAGAATCGGTTTTCTTTTCTTCCAACAATAATTTTAACGTATATTGCATTTGTAAAAAACAAACAAATATATTCAAAACAAAACGTTCGCGATAACGAAAAAAGTTAATTAAGCGGAGAAATATTTTGCAATGGAAGGTGAAATAGAAAATAAAAATATTGTTTTGCATTCAAATCGAAGAAGTTCACTTTGTGTCACATATGAAGTTCAAAGTCTCTCATATGAGATGAGCCCTTCTAATTTAAGAACAATTATACTTTCCTTGAACCAATTAACAGGCATTAGTTAATCAATCAGGCCAGTATGTAAAGGCAACGGGAAACGATTTCCGTTATACCTTGACGCACATGATAAATCTAAAATCTCTAATTGGTGCAAATTTAAAAAACAAATACTGAAACATGTGATTGGCCGAAACACAATCGCCAACAGATCTTGAAAGTTAATTATGGAATTTTCAGATCAAATGGCTCATATTCGAAGCGATTATTGTTTTAAAAATATGTGGCTGATTTATACTTTGAAAATGTCACACCAAGTGCATTCGATGGAAAAATGATATTGTTGCACATTCTTTTGCATATGATTTTCCAAGTCATTGATTCACGGGAATATATTAAATTGTTAAGTTGGATCTTGATGAGGATTGACAAGCCACAAGAAAAACAAACACACACATACACAAACACAGCCGATACCACAAATTGGTAGAATAAATGTGTATCAAACTGACTAGAGACGTTATCGGTTTGGCATCACAACGTATGGACGACGAGAAAACATCAAGTTCAAAAATTATCTAATTCGTTTGTGTTAATAGACGAGAGCAAGCACAAGCTATACAGCAAAACAAACACATTCGTATCGACGTATCGTCGTCAGCATGTGTATATGTATATCAATGTAGTCCGTCTATAAAATGAAGCGCTTCACTCAGTTACCGGTTTAGTCGCGTATTAACCGTTAGGTATATACGAATGATGTACCATTTCACTCTTCGGCTTTGAGCTCAGTAGCACACTACACAAAAGAAATCGACCAGATTCAAACATAAATAGAAAAAGAAGAGAAATAAAAGCGCGTCAAAACAAACCACGAGAAAAAAAACTCACATATTATCGTTCACTCGTGCTTTGGACATACGAGAGTAGAATTCGTAGCAAATTTCTGTTTTTGTAAAAGTGTGACGATTTTGACGCGTACAAAAATAGTCGATAGAGAATTAAAAAATAGCCGAAATTCTTTCACTTCTTGATTGAAGGTTACTACATTCTGTCTTCAGTTCGACAGATAAAAAGGGAACTTTTTCCCCATCAAAATTTTCAACTCGGTTTTTGCTTCCATTTGCCCATGTTTTCTACAGGCTTCACTTGATTCAAATAATTCAAATACAAGCATAACTATAATTAAATCAGTGAAAAGTTCCGAAACGAAAACAGAACCACGCGAACTAAGTGAGAAAAAAAAAACGTTCAAGTTCAAAGTGAAAATATTTACTTTTCCTCGTTTTTGTATGACACGCGCTTTTTTTACTCTCAAGAGACGGTTTTAGGTGAAGAAAGAAGTGTGAAGAAAAAAAAAACAAAGTGTAAATACTCAGGAATACTTTTGCATAGTTGTGTATAGTAGCCGTGCATCACAGAACAGCTGTGTTTGCAAGTTTTTTTTTCGTTCGTTCATTGTGCTGCAACAAACTAAAAATACGCGAGCAAGACCCCCCATTTGTGACTGTTAGTTCTTTTTTTTTTGGTGCACGAAAATAAATAATAACTGAATAAACACCAAACAAAACTAACAGACCGCAATAAACTTGACTTTGATATTGAAACGAAGCTTGTGCATTGAAGCATTATATCACGGCAACATGGAAAAATGTAAGTTCATTTATTTTTTCGTTTGATGTAATCGATGTATGAGTTATTTTTTTAAGAGTGAGCCCTTGTTGTTGGTTAAAAGTGAACTCGTGGCTTCCTGATGTGACGCAGAGAAGAAATGCAAAATTGTTATAAAATCGAAGTGGTAAAGTCTCCTGTTATGTGCGACATTGTTGATGTTTATGTCATAACGATTTTAATCGCATTTTTCAAGTGAATTAAACATGTTTTGGAAAAATATTTCAGACTTCGATTGCACTTCAGTTTTTTCCCTTCTTTTTCAATTTTTTGCGATTTAAGCAAATGAAGTTTGATATTAATCTATACCATAAATACGTTTATTGCCATATAAAGCAATCGTTTACGTAGCTTAGGAAAATTATTTTTTTAAAATTAGATTTCATTTAATCGTATACAGCTCGAGAAAAACATACAAAGAATTTCTCGGGAAGGAGGAGATAATGAGATAATGATTATTCATTTTGACAAACAAAAAATGTATAAACGATTAAATTCAAGTCATATGTTTTTATATTGGTATATTACTGCAAATGTAAACAAAGATCATCACTTTTGAACCGTACGCATGCTCCGTAATTGAGTAAACAAATTTACGATGTGTACGCTTCTGAAGCTTGATAGTCGTGTCTATAAGACTTGAACCGAATGCACACCCAACAACAAAAACCACATCGATTCCGTTGTTTATGTCTCGGTTTTCAACTGATAACAGCAGACGGCATTCGGAAATTTGAGTGAGTTACTTAAAGACACTGTACAACTGAAAGATTTGATTGGAAATGAGTTTTTTCATGGATCGATTCCCTATGCGCTTCGCATGATCATCACAATTCGATTTACATCTTATTTCGAATAGAAATGCGTTGTCGACCAATTTGTTGTCAAAGCGATACCGAATGAGATATGGGAAAAACCACTTAGTTTCGTATTCAACTTATAACTATTTCAATTTACAAGTGAAATGTATCATTTACATATTTGCCGAATTCTTTCATTTGGCACGACGACTCATCCGAAAGTGTCCATTTGATTGAATACAAATGTAGAAATTGATCAAACCAATAAGACAAAGACATTTATAATGGACATTGTAAAAGGAAGTGTATTCATTTGATGTTATAAATGATGTGATGCATGTGGTTCGATAATTGGGTGAAGTTCAGAATAGCAAATGGGTCATTCAACATAAAAATAGCAATAAAGTTGTATGAGGTGTGGCATGAGATATTTGCGATAATGTAATCGAGCTTCGTTCTATTCACATACACACACACATAGTACATATATTCACGCGAACTTCCTGACAACGAGAAAAGCACGCAAATTAATTTCATGGTTCAAGCAACTTCAATCGATGGGGGTTCTTTGACGAAAATATTTTTGTTTTTTTCTATTTAAGTGATAGTGTATTTGCATGACGTAAAAAGATGTTTTGTTTTGACATAGTCAAATGGCATTTTTGTGAATTCGCATGTGTCGTCGTGATGGTAATTCGTAAATTTTCAATCACTTTAAATTGGTGCATTTCGATTATATAATTTAATACAATTTCAAAGTGGAATCAATTGACTTTAGAACATTCCATAGCAAATTTCTCTGACACACAAATTGGAAGCGTATCCACAAGCACATCGTTTGTTCAACTGAATCAATTACTTGACCATTGTGTATCAAAGATAACGTTCACAGCAGGTAAGCTCAAACTTCGTAAGCGACCACATTCAAAGTAATTCGTTTACTCTGACGTAAATCTTTCGAATAAGTATCGTTCATCGATTCTCGAGGTCAATTTGATCAGGATGCATTCAGTCAGCGACGATATAAAACAAAAAAACAAACCACGAGACTCTTTAAATTGATATCGTTAGTTTAGCTTATGTAATTTATCCGGGTTAGAATGGTTGAGCAGCGTGCATGCTGTCTCTTATAAAAACTAATTTATTTTAACTTCACTTAATTCAATTCAACATACAACTATTGATTTATCTCTTACACTTTGGTTCAATTTACAGCAATTGACTTGGAAGCCAACGGAGTAAATAATACAAACAATGTTCGCAATAATGAAAAGAAACCAGATCCACCTAAATCGGATCCAATTCAAAAGGCAATGGGATCGCTTGGGAGATGGCATGTCATCGTGTGCGGATTTATATTTCTATTGAAATTCCCGGTTGCTTGGCATCAAATGAGGTATTTGCGTGATTATCGCGTGCTTTAAGATGTTTTTTTCTTCATTACAATTGATATTGTGAATCACTTAAATAGTATCATCTTTATGGCACCAAAAATCAATGCTACCTGCGTCAATTCAAGTATAATCAATGAATGTTCAGCTGATTGCAATGCATATGAGTATAAACGTGACATTTTTACGGAAACAATTCAAATGACATGGAATTTGGTATGCAATCGAAAGCATTTAGCAAACTTATCACAAACAATTTTCATGTTTGGCATTCTTGTGGGAAATATGGTCTTTGGTACATTAGCTGATAAGTAAGCTTTTGTTTTCTTTTAACAAAAACATTTGAATTTGTTTTAAATGAGTTTTTTTCTTTGAATTTTCTTACTTAAAATAGATTTGGTCGACGGGGACCATTGGTGATTGCTGTTTTTATCCAATTGATCTCAGGAATTGCGACAGCATTTGTTCCATGGTTTTGGCTATTTTGTGTACTACGATTCGTCACTGCATTTGCAACTGGAGGCACAATGGTCACTAGGTTTGATATTAAATGTTCAAATTAGTTTTCAATGAACTAAGTTTTCTTTTATCACTTCCTTTAGTTTTGTGCTTGTAATGGAGCTCGTTGGAACGAGTTGGCGTGA
Source organism: Contarinia nasturtii (assembly GCF_009176525.2). NCBI lineage: Eukaryota > Metazoa > Arthropoda > Insecta > Diptera > Cecidomyiidae > Contarinia > Contarinia nasturtii. Next base: position 549,932 of record NW_022197885.1, on the reverse strand, counting down.
ACTGATTTCCGTTTTATATCAAATTCCATTTAATTTAGGTCATTTAACATTACCAATGTTTGCTTACTTCTTTCGCGATTGGCGTCACCTACAGCTTGCTCTATCACTTCCATCGCTTATTCTCATTTCATACTATTGGATCATACCGGAAAGTCCACGTTGGCTATTCACCGTTGGTCGAACGGACGAATCGGCAGCTGTGCTTGAAAAAGTGGCCAAATTCAATAAACGACCAACCGAAACAATTAAAATGGATTTGGACAAATATGCCATCGCCACAAATACAAATGTAAAAGAAGTGGCCCGAGGCAATTTTCTCGATCTATTTCGTACGCCGAACATGCGTTCAAAGACACTTTGCATGTGCTTTAATTGGCTCGTGTGTGGTATGTGCTTCTTTGGCGTTGCACAATACATTGGTGAGAGTGACGGTGATATTTTCAAAAATGTTATGGTATCAGCTGCCCTAGAGATACCGGGAACGATTCTATGTATTTATACAATGAAAAAATTCGGACGAAAATGGACATTGATTTTCAGTAATACGATAACAGGCATTTGCATGCTGTTAATCGCATATAAACCATTGATACAAGTCGAATTAGCATCGATCGCCTTAGTGGGAATGTCAGTTTCATTCCCAACTGTTTATTTGTATGCCGGAGAACTCTTTCCCACAGTCGTGAGAAACGTTGGAGTGGGCACAGGTAAGTCATTTCGATTATCAACAGCCAAACGGTTGAAATTAATAAATGATGGTTCCTTTTATAGCTTCAATGATCGCTCGAATTGGCTCGATGGTTGCACCCTTCATTATCACTTTAAAATATATCAGCCACATTTACCCACCGATCGTATTTGGAATTGTGCCCATTTTGGGCGCAGCGCTAGTATTATTATTGCCAGAAACACAAGGGTATGAAAGAGCTTACCTTTTATATATATTTTTATGGATTTTATTATACTGTTTTCTATTTGTTTTAGACAACCACTTCCAGCCACCATTGAAGATGGTGAAAACTTTGGCAAAAAACCGAAAAAATGAACATACAACTCCACTCCATTTCCAATTACTTTAAAATACTTAGAAGATTAACAAAACTGTGAATTTTTATAATTTGCTTTAGAATGAATTAAGTTATATAGATTTAATGAAAATTTGTAGACACAAACACATGATTTTCCCGGAGAATTCATCACATTTGTTTGAAGAACATATTGAAACATTTACAAAAAGAAAATTTAAAGAAAAGAACATTTTTTAACTTCTAATATTTAGAGTATTTGAACAATAAATAAAAAAAAAAACCACAACTAACTATCTCTGTCAACATGAATTAATATGGCATATGTTTTACTTGATGACAGACATGCTCCAAAAGGTATAGTGCACATTATTTGCCGAGGTAGGTATTATGATATATTCAAAGTATCAATTTGATAATGATGAACTTTTACACCTTGAAAAGTAAACTTTTGACCATTTTCGTTCCATAAAATACATTTAAATTTTTTTCTTTGTCACTCGCCTCATTAATTACAATTAATTCACCCATAAATTTGTTCATGCAAATGTATAAAAGTCAACATAAAAGCCCATTTTATTACTCAACCAGTCAATATGCTAAACACATATTACATCTTCAAAGTGATCGTAATATTCATTCGGTGAGTGAAGCAGATGCTCGTACAGGTGACACATTTATTGGTGCAAATAATTTTTATTGCATGAAATTTGCACTTTATTGGCACTTTTGTGCGCATTATGGACGTCTGTTCAGTTTAAAAATAGACTCTTCATTGCATTTATTTTTATGGTTGATTTTATGATGTCTACTTTACTTTAGGAATGATTTCATGGACTCGACCCATCATCAAACCCAATTAAATACTTGAAACAATTAAACAGAGCTTCGCATGTAATAAATCACTCATTTTGGGTGGTCTTTAAGTATACCGAAGTCATCAGACTTTTGGAGAGAAAGTAATACTAAATAAGTTACGAAAAAAACTTCACATATGATTAGAGTAAATGCGCCTTAATTCGTTGCGTGTTTATATTATTCCCTTTGTATCTTTACATTTATCCCTCATACATTTTATTATTGAAAAAAATACACATGCAACAACTAACTAGATTGACAGATTGCATTTTATGGAATGCAACTCCTTTAAATTAAAATTATGCTCATAAAAAATTAACGATTCTGTTATGAGAGAATAAATTAAAGGCACTGCTATCAATGATCACAATTAATGCCAGGCTTACTTTTCTTATTGACATTTTTGTATTTTTGAGTGTAACAAAAATCGACATCGTGGCGCTTACCATGGTTGTTGATTTTTATAATTATCATTGACTTTGGTGAACCAACATCCAAATAGATCAAATGAATAATGTTCAATCTGAAGTGGAACATTGACTTTATGAGCGACTTTTATCGTTATGGACAAAACAACTGAACTAATTTCACCGCTTTTACAAGTTTGATTTGAATTCAATGTGTTTCATTTGAATCTCACGCAATGTTCAGAAAAAAAAATCACACTTTTTTTTATTGATTTTGATATTGACACAAATTTAAACGTTGAATCAACGGTTATTTATTTCGAATGGACAATCGCATATGAAATTATTGCTCAAAATCTTTTACAAACAATCTTTTGCACCCGGATTTGTGAGTGATTTTGTCAATTGAGACATTTTCGGGTTGCACATGTTTCTGAGTAATTCTCAAATGATTGAGCCAAAATGGTGCCCTGATGATGTTGATGGTAATGATTCCGTTGCATTTGCAGTGAATGAAATATTTGCACAAAAAACACTAAACGGCATAAATTCAACTTATGTAAACAAAACTGAAATGACTTGCACATATTGAATTTATTTCATATAAAATGTGATTCATTTATCTATATATGGAAGACGAATGACATAAATTTCTCGGAAAAACTAGAAAGAGAATGAAAGAAAAAAAATATAAATGCGATGTGAGCGCGCCAAAAACAAAACCAAAAACAGTTTTGTATCCAACGAAAAGCAGATATGCGAGATATAACATTTGGCATGCCACATATGAGCTGAATTGTGAGCGAGTAGCGCCGCAATGTGCGCGTTTCTGTGAGAACAATCATCATCATTGTCATCGTCATCATTTCACTCCGTCGGTCGGTCTGTTGATGCTACGAACTTCATCATATCGAACAGAAGAAGAAAAAAAATATATACAAACGACAATAAACACATTCGCGCACGCCGAGAGAAATTCAGTTACTGTTGACGATTCGAGCAGTTACGATGTTCTGAAAGTTCTTTCTCTTACTCTGTTATATCAAACTCTGAGTAATCGTTTTCTTCGATCCCAACATTTACAGTGTGTGTATCATATAATATATATTTTTTTCTTGTTCAACGGTCATCGATTTTTTTTTTCGAATGAATAAAAAAATGTAAAATTTGTGAATTTAAAAACGAAATTGGAAAAAAAAATTAAAAAATATATATTTCGGTGAAAATTTAAATTCTTCTGCCCTCGACTTGATTGTGAGTCAGCACATGAAAACAGACACAAATTACATGACTTTAAGTGATTTTCTCAATCAGTGCAAAACAAAAATAAACAATAATTTTCATATAAAAGCTACATCTTTTGTCTGAAGGTTCTCGATACAGCAACGAAACGAAAGGAAAAGCTATCATTTTCATCTTTATAGCTGTAAACAATTTTTATCAATCTAGGTAATGTGAATGCATTTTCAATCAACTAAAAACAAAACAACACTATTATTATTATTTATGGCGAGAGAGACGTACACTAGCTACAGTTAAATTTAATGTAGTGGTTGTAATAACAATAATACAATCAAAATAAATCACATTTAAAATCAATGATACTCGACACCAAACCGGACACATATACAAATTTATATTCGCGTGCCACATGCCAAAAATTACTACAAATTCCCCAAACAGAGTATGCAATTGAATACGTTCATTTACACTTTTGAGAACGCGCCAATTCGTCACATTCTATAAAAAATGCTATTGTTTATTTCTGACAAAATTCCATCGTAACGTTGGGAATAATTGCTGGGTGCGAACAGTTTTTGGTGTTGATTCTGAAAAAGGTGAATGACAAGTGAAAGTGGTCACCACAAAATCTAATCGAAATGTCATAGAAAATTGGTGGCTTCATTATACTAAAACAATGCCAAATAAAATGTGTCTTTGAAATGAAAAATAATGTATATACCGTCCGATGAAATAAATTGGCAAAAAGAGATTTTGATAAATTTCATAATTCACATAAATCGTTTACGATTCGTACTTTATGTTCTCCAATTCGTGTATCATATCGTGTAGGCCATTCCAAATGATAATTTGTTATTTGTAACGCGCGCGTGAACGGCCGTTGATTTGTCTGCGGTTAATCCCAATGGTTATATGATCATCATTTATTATTTCGATGTGTTTTATTTTTAAAATACTCTGGCTAAAGCCCATCGTATGCCTATAAAAAATTTGATTAAAAATTCATGCCTATACATCATATAAAATTCTGAGAACGTAGATATTTTAAATTCAACATCGAAAAGGTAAAAAACGAAGACAAAAAAAAATAAACCTAAATCAACAAATCAGTTTCGAACACTTTTTTGGCGAGATCTTTCGATCAACTGTGACCGCTGGCCGTTTTTCACGTCGTTAAACTCATTTCGTTTCATTTCGTTTTGGTTGTCGTGCAAATCGTTATAAATATAGTTTTAAATGTCATCTTCTGATTATTTCACTTAATTATTTGTGCGCACCGATTCATAGGCAAACGACATCACAAAACGCCGAATTTCATAAACAAAACTCTTTCAATTCTCCCATTTTATCGCTATCAACGAACGTATTTTTCATATTCATTCGTTTGTCTGTAATTTTCTCACGTTTGATGACGATTATTCACAAGATCAAGAAAAAAATGTTTTTTTTTTTCCCTGGTGGCGTTTGCTTATTGTCGTCGCTTTGGAAAAGGAATTGAATGTAGCAAAAAAAAATATGTTCCTGTTGAGAAACAACGATATAAAGACATGGCTAGAATCCCACACTATTTTCGTGTGTGTCGTCGACTGGTCCTTTGGGAAAAAAAAACAAAGCATTTTGTGTGCGCGCATTTAAAATTTTCATCAAAAATTTTGCAAAATAAATGAATTTATTGATAATTTATTTGACACATTACGAATTTCGATGTAAATTATCTCGAATGTCGACACACACACACACAAACATATATTCGCAAACACAGAAAAATAGCTGAAAATGAACACCGCATCGCGACTTGTATATATTCTGTAGTAAACAAATAAAGTGTGAATATTGTCTAACATTGTAATTAATTTGATGAGCATATTCGTGTTGATAGGCTAAATGCTTATTATATGAAAATGATGTCGTGACTGTTTGCTTGGCGACGGCAGCGGCGACAATAGGCGTCGAACGATGCGACAATTTACATTGAGCATTTTTCATTTTAAAATCGATTTTAAATGTTGCGCCAAGCGCGAAAAAAAAGTGTTTTGGCTTTTTATTGTTATTTTATGGGGGCACCGTTAAAAAAAATGAATTGGCCAAAAACAAGCATGTGAACATGTGGCATTTGCTTATGATTTACAATTATTAACAGCACATTTTCACAAACTAGAAAGAAATAATATTAAATTGCCCATCATTTTTAGTTCAAAATTCATTAAGATCGTGTTGTTGATGTGGATGTCGTTGTTGCGATGTGCAAACATCAAAAATAATATGATGAATAATTTGCCAACAGGTGCAAAAATCGGTGCCCATTTTCCATTCGCATACACCACACCGAAAATGCTTTTTCCGATCAAATCTCAACTTCAAATTCAATTATTAGCAAGAAGAGCTTGTCGGTTTTCATTTGATTCACACGCTCTTTCACGCTCTCCACCTCCCTTGTGCACTTCTCTGTATCTGTCTCTTTTCCCTCCTTTCCTTCTCTCATCTTCAATTTCTCTCTGAATCAAACCCAACACATATAATTGAATTGCTTTGGTTCGTATGCGCTTCTCTTGTTGCAACACGATAAAATGTCGATTGTGTGGTTTTAGTTGGATTGCATCGATACAAATCCATTAAAATAATCAAAGCTTGTGTTGCTTATAACTGAACGGCACTACACAAAAGGACGTCCACTGCAATCATTTTAATGTACCTCAACGAGATTCGCTTGCTTTACGTCTACTTCATTCGCTTGTCTGGGAGCGCTCACTCGCGCGCGCATTCATGCAACATACACTTTCACATCATGATCGCCAGAATTCGTGTGTTTCGTTCAATTCATTGGCCAATCAGATGTCAATGTCACCGCCATCACTATCGATGCCAATGAAAAGCGAATTGGATGTGGAAAGAGGAAGAGCGCATTACCCAGTAATACTCACAGGACCAGAATAGAGCAGATGGTCAAATAAACACAAAAGCTTAGCAAACATAGATACAAATGAAATAAAATAGAAAACTGTTACGAGCCTCGAATTACGAGTATCGATGAAAAGTAAATCAATTGAATGTACTGCAATTGAATGCAATTCATTCTTTGTTATTGCTTTCAATACATCCGTTATGGGCCTTTCGTATGCGACACAGTACAATTTCACTTTCAGAAGTTCCATAGAAAAAAAAATTCACTTTGTTGAAGTAAATTCTTCTCCGGTCTGCAAACAAACCAAGAATGAATTATATTGACACTGAAATGTGCTTGGTTTATGTATCAGGTCTAATCACTTCGTTAAACTTCGTTTTTCCGGTGCTCGCTGTATTTTTCCTGAAAAATTTTCTGCTCACTCGCAATCATTATGTCAAATAAACGTAAGCGTTCATTTTTCAAATGCAACGAGAAAAAAAGAAGCGAAAAACCTTACACACAGCTGTTGTTGCTGTCTTTTCTCTCTTCTGTTTTTTTTTTGTTCGCTTCATCGTGTGTCCGGCTTCGTTATGAACGGAACATAAACATGGTTTTTCTTTCGTAACGAGTTTATGCGGTAACACAATGGCCTGCCGACTTATCCACCCAGAAGTGAAGAGAAAACGACAACAAAAAAAATTGGATTGAGTTCAAAAGAATTATTCATTCTTGTCTAGTGCACTTGCTCTTTTTCACATTGTTTTCACCAAACAGTTAAAGTGCATACGGTCAATGAAGAAAAATAGAGACACAGAGAGACACAAAACTAATAAAAAAAACGCGGTCGTTGTGTGCATCGTATTTTTTTTTTTTTTTTGTTCTTTGTTTGTCGCAAAATTGACGGTTTTGTGGGTATCACCAATAAGACACCCTTCTTTATTTCTTAAATGAAAATTAGCTCGTTTCGCATTTTTTTCCACTTGTGGAATCCAAATTAAGCATACACACCGCGTGTTCGCACACAAAAATCGTGAAAATCATGAAATCTCTATTAATAAACTATCGTAATTAAATAAATGTGTGCAGTGTGCTGTTGGCGCAAGCACTTTAATCGATATTCCGTGAATGAGACGTTGAAATATATCACCTCTAGTTTTGAACAACAATTATTATTAGGTTAGCTCTTACATAGGCTCGTGCGAGTATATTTGTTTAATTGTGTGAATGCAAAAGGCACCGGGGCAAGTGAATATTCAGCGCATTGAATGTAACTCTTTCTCACTCATTCAAACATTTCTATTGTTGCAATACGCCAATTTACATCGAAATGCCTACGGATCTTTAGCCGTTTTGTTATTTAAAATATATAATACACGTCATCGACCGCTTTTCTCGTTTTCACTTGTTTCTTTTTCGGTTTTTTTTTTTCATTTTCTCAATTTTTCTTCGTTTTTGCGTCGCTATTGTTGTTGTTCTAAATCGAAACGATTGAAAACGTGGCAACATGATTTGAACGACTTGATCCAAGCATTGACATTATAATTCATTCAATCATTAACTTTTGCTGCGATGATGGTGTAGCACCATTTCAATTCAATGAACACAAAATGGTGTGATTATTCAATAAAAATCTCTCTTACAGACACATTGCGACAAATAAACAATGCCATTCGTATACACGACCATTGTTTTTTCTTCTTCACCATCATCGTTGTCGTCGTTTTTATTTTCGTTGCGATTTGATTGGATGTGTGTGTGTATGCGGTGTATATTCTTCTTCCGAGCGAATGAGTCTAAAAGTATATTAATATAAAACGTATCCATGTCATACTGAATATATTTGCATGTGTTTTACTTTACGTTCTGTGTCTTTCGTCAACATCAGACAAAACTAATGAACAGAGATGCCGAAGCCGACTTGCTACGGCATTATCTAAAGGAATCGTTTAACAAACTAAAGCTTTAAGATGCAACAGAAATGAAAGGAACAATAGCAAAAAGAACAATAAAACTTAAAGTTACACATTTAAAATGTAAAATGTATCATAATATTTGCATTTCACTCAAACATCTATAAAAAGCCGAAAAACCGTTGGCAATCACGGCACGTGAATGCTGCACATTCTTTGTTCGTACAAATATCTCTATACACTGAGTGAATTTTCACTCCATTCGCTCTCTTACTCCTGTTTTTCTGTCGCTCTGACGTGCTCGCGCACAAGCCAATCGCGTAAAAATGTGATTCTCATCAGTTACACAAACGATGTGTTGATGTGTAAAATTGAGACAAGAAATTACATTTTAAACGTGTTATCTTCATATTTGCAGATATACACACAGAAACAAAAGAAAGATGCTCGTCAAAGACGAACTCAACAATTGCAATTTGCATTTTGAAATGCAGCTAAGAATGGTGAGCGTTGTGTAAAACATCACAAAAAGGAGATAAAGAGAGAAAGAAAGATTTTATGGCATAAATATGGGCACTGCAGTGAATAAGCTTTGAAAAGTTTTCTTGTGCGCATAGCTCATTTACATTCTTCAGATCAAATGCTCCATTTTTTCCTTCTCTTTGCTTTAATACATAAACACACACACTCCTGTGTCTCCTATACACAAACAAAGCCGTTTATTCTGTCAAGAAGTAAATTTAACGGTTTTGAGCGCATTTTATTTTTATTTTATGAAATTGTGTTTGTCATGCATATATTATATAAAATAAATACTACAACTCCGCTGTATCGCTGTATATTGATGCACATAAAATGAATAAATGATGACTCTATGCAAATTTGTTTTTTTTGTGATTTTGATATTGTTGCAGTGGTTGTTGTTGGTTCAAAGTAAACGAATTGTCAATTCAAAAACCGATTTCTTTGATGCCACTCCTTTGTTGTTGGTGTATTTTCATGAATACAAACCCACCGAACACTATAACGACAACAACGACAACGTTTATTACGTTGCGAGGAGTTCTGCACAGAAAGAAAGAACTGAAGCTGAGACAGGGATATCATAAATATTGCCTGAACTGAAGGTCGTTAGTCTTGCCGCTTAAATTCAATTGTTTAAAACATCTCCCAGATAGTTCAATCAATAGACGACTAATGTATCCTTGATGTACGTTAGATTTTCTGCTGTGTTATCACTTTATATTTGCGCCACAAGTTTTTTGCTCTTTTTGCCGTAGCCTGTTCGGTCTTACCTTCACATTGGCACGAAGTAATACTCGAAAATCAATTCACTTGAGAAAATATTTCTGATAACGATCAGATTGCGATAGAAAAAGGAATTCTATACATCATTTGATACACTAATTGGTCAATTGATTTTGAAGTGGTATTAGTATTATCTGATTGAATACAGATCACTCACTCAGGAAAGAAGCTTCATAACTTGGCGAAAACTTTTGCAATACACAACATAGAACAGTGCAAAGTTTTACATGTCATGTAATTAAATTAAAGATAATTCACCAATAAAGTGATAAATCGCAAAGTGGCTCGAATCACTTATATGAAACATAATCAAATTTGTTTTATGACCATTAGGAATAAATATATTTGGCAATAAATTTTTGGCCATTTTCAATTAGATTATTGCAAAAGTTTTACATGAATGTTTATTTCTATCTCCATAAAATGTATGGAACTGTCTATACTTGATGTCATACAATCCATTAAAAATCAATCATAAATACTTGATTAGAAAATTGATTAGGCCACATTTTTATAGTTAGTTTATTAGTGTCCATCATTTTCTTTGTAACAATCAAATTTCTGCCCAAATTAATAAAGTGGCCATTGAGATAAATTGGTTTATGAGATTGAGATAAATGCATAGATATGGAGTTATTACGAATTTTAAACGTTTTGAAAAAACTACTCAAATCCTTCAAAAATATATGGAGCAATAACAGAATCTTACCTTTAGAAATACCATTGAGAAAAACCTAGGTTTTGACTCAATAAAAGAAAAAATGGTTTTTCCCCCTTCTTCGAGTTATTAGGATCCAATAATAATTCCTATATATGCCATCAAGTACATGATGAATTCAAAACAATTATGGTCAAGGATCAAAAGAATTTATATTACGATTTTCGGTGAACAATGACGAATTAATAATGAATGAGAAATATGAATGTGACATTATTTGCAATGGAGAAAAAGTTTTCATTTGTATGGGCATTTTCAAAGGCGTAATTTTTTTATACTGACTTCCACCTTAATTACATTGTTTTTGTGTAATTGAGTCATATCTTCCTATTTTATTCGAATTTCATTGCAACATTTGTACCATTATCACATTCAATGCTGAATTGGATGAAAGGAAAAAAAGGAGCTTTAGTAAACGTAAATTCCGAATGGTTTGTCATCGTGTCTTGTGTTGCGTCCACGTTCAGATGGTCTTCTGTTAAAACGAAAATTCATGATATTGTGTTAGTGTCGCAACATAAATCCATGAATGTTGTTTTGCTTGGCTGTATGCCACATGCATTGTTTCAATATATATCTTCATCGCACATGCTTTATTTGTGGTATACAGAAAGTTTTCTGTGTTTCGCATAACAAATCAATAAGCAAAAACGAAAATACCGGGAGGCGAATCAACTTATAATACAAACGACACCGTATGTACATCGTACAACATAGAAATCGGAAGAAATGTACAAATGCCTATCGGAAACGGGGTCGATACGAATGAGGGCGACACATATGAAGTTATTTGTACTCTAATAAATTAAATTGAGTGCAAACACAAAAATTCAATTGCTGAGAAATCCAGCAATCAAAATGGGACGCATGTTGTTTGTCGAGATTGACTACAAGAAGTTTAATGGTCTAGAACACGCATTCACCGTCATTTGATTGAGAAAAGAAACATTTTGTGATTTAACGCTTGACAAATATTGACGCATTGTTTGAGTTTTTGCATGCAATGACCCATCATTGAATTGTTCAAAATGAGCCGATGAACTTGTGTTTTACTTGTATCTGGATGTAAGGACAGTCATTTCGATTTCTGTGTGTGATTTATGAAATATGCCACCAAATTTATTCCGATACACATGAATCAAATGCATTCTGAACAACCGTTCAGTTGGGTCGAAACAAATTTGTTTGTTTTTTTCTTCTCTTTTTCTTGGTTTGGTCGACATTAGGCAAATCCATTTTGTAAGCTTATTTTACGAGAGAGAAAAAAAAAGAATGTTGTATTCGCATAAGAATGCTTAAATGAAATTATTCACAGGGATTTAAATAATCGATGCTTGTGAAAAAGTGTGTTTCAATATGATTGCTGTTTTGTGATTCAACTGTTGTTGCTATCGAAAGAAGTGGATTACTTTTTTATGTTTCTTCCTACTCAAAAAAAGCAAACCGAGCGAGAGAGAGAGAGAGAGAGAGAGAGAGAGAGAAATAAAAACAGTTTGGCTCGTGACTTCGATGTGATGAATGTATAAAGTAAAAAAAAGGGAAGAAAACCTCAAAGCCAAAAAGCTTTGTAAACATGGTACAATAGCAAACGAAACCCTTTATCGGAAAGCTTTGCACATTATGTCGACGAGTAATTCACTCAATCTTATTCTCACAACGTCGAATTCGAAACATGAGCAGAAGAAGCAGCAGCAGCAATGACATTGATGCAGCGCGTTAAGAACTTTCAATCTTCTAATCCCGTTCGATCGCACCGTCAACCAAATATTTATTTAAAGTGTATTTATTTGTCAATTCTTCCGTCATGTATTTCGACTCGAGCGCATCAGTTTGAAAACTTGTTTTTTTTTTCACTTCAAACTCATCGTGCCCCCATTTGATCCATTTTGCCTGTTGACTATTGTTGTTGTCGTTATCGGTACCGTATGTTTTATATCCAGTTTTACCGTTATTCTGTCGACGGTTTTTTTTTCTTACCAAAGTGAATTTATTTCACATAAACACTCAGTATTATTCAGTATTGGCTTGGCATTTTATTCAAATTCTCTGAATGCGATGCTCGTACACACTTTATTGCTTATATTTTGTTGTTGTTGTTTAAATCTGTGTGATATATTTGCATATGATTCATGAATAAAAATCAAATATAACAATCGGAGGAGAATAAAGACGAATACGAGAATAGAGAAGAGTAAAAAAATGGCTCATATGGGGCCACGTTGTGTCATGCACACATACACAAACATAATGATACTTCTGCATGATATATGCTAACACAAACAAATCAACATCCCAAAAGCACTTTTCATTTCATCCATAATATAATCGAAGTGATCGGAGCATAACGTTCAACCGAAAAAGAAAAAGCACGCCATCGAATTTCAGTAAATCTGACTATAAGTTCGGCATGAAAGTGAACAATTGAAAATCGCGCAATGGAATTGTTTATTGAATTTGATTGTTATTCAAATGTTTTTGTTGTGTTTGGAATTGACGGATGAATCTCATAAATTCATTGATTTTCAAAGTGCATTAGTTCATTTGACGTCAAGAAACAAAACGACTGGAAATGGTGACGACGTGTGAGTACATGTTGAATGTCAATACTGACTACAATATATGAAGTCATTTCATCATCGGCATTAAATCATAATTTAATTCAATTCATCATGGATCGGTATTCAAATATACGGGAGAAAATTTGATTTCTTTTTATCTACCATTTTCTCTTCCATCTCTTCTTCGTCATTGTCTCTACCCCGATCCCGAACTGATTCACTTCAAATCTTTTCGGGCAGAATTGTTTGTGTGTTGCAATCAATAAAAATTCATTGGTTTGATATTAAAATCGTCATTGTTATGCGTTGTTATGTAGTCATTTCAGTATGCTTCAAAGGTTCTCAAAATCTGGGCTTTTTTTCTCATCAAACCTTTTAACAATTTGTTATCACGTATCTATTTTTCGCTTTACCTATCCTATTCAATGAACGACAGGATTTTTCTACCGTTCTCAATTTCGATTTACATTTTTATATGGTCGCAAACCGCTTGAGAAAAAGCCAAGCACATTATTTCTTCTGTTATTGTATGACACGATAAAAAAAGCCACCCGAATAACAAATGCCGTTTTCTTTACAAACATATTCCCTCGTTTTCACAGTGGATTTTCAATATTTGTGCAACCAACAACAATTTCAAAATGATGGTAATAAAGTTAAAAGATTTTTTTCCCCTTTTGTTCAGCAATTGATTGTTCGACGATAAAGTAAAAATGGGACGGTGTATCAATTTGTCAGTGTGGTTTTAAATTGAGGTCTCATAGTTTTTCTTTTGCCTGAAACTGATACGGAAAGAGACACATGAAAAATCGTAACCGATTCGAAGCGATAAGTTTTCACAATTTGTTCAGTGTCAACAATGGAGGCGTTCCGCAATCTATGTTATCTAACTTGGCGGAGAAAAACAGTAACTATTTGCAAGAGAAAATTGCAGAACAAGTCGAGTGCGTCATTATCTATGCTGAAGTTAATTCTACCAATGTCGACACGTTTCCATTGCACAGCCGAAGCAATAAGCATATGTACAAGAAGAGAAAAAAAAATTGTTTACTCTCGTGAGATAAAAAAGACAATGTTTCTCTTATCACAATTGCTCTTGCATACTGGTTAAGGGTTGTACACCATAAGCGCTGCAAATAGTGCTCCCAATGTATATGCAGGTTCCTCAACAAACAAGGACAAAATCCATCTAACGTGGCCGTTTAGACTTAACTAAGGTCAACATTGATGAGTTTTGAGAGAGTGGGAGAGCGAAAACAGGTGCTTGGCATATACTTGTGCTGTTCGTTATCTCATAATGTTTGGTAACACAATTGGCACAATTACTCGAAAAATTGTTTCAAATTCAAAATGCAAAACGACAATACCACAATAATAAATAGAGACGAAGAAAAATGCCGACGACAGATTTGATATTATCATCAATTTGATGCTGTGGTTTGTATATCCTCATGAAAATCAAATTCAAATAAGCCAAAACCATGAAAGTGGAAACTAGTTTTTTCACTCTCATTTACGTTCGTCATTGTCAATATAGTTTGAAAGTTACCATCAAAAATAAAATTGGTTTTGGGCTCAACCGACGACACAGAAAGAGAGAGAGAGAGAGAGGGAGAGAGGGAATGGCCAGGATGGACAAAAATTTGATGAGAATCCTTGAAGCATTCATATACCAAATTCTATTAATTTACGGAAGTTATGAATTGCATACATTAATTGCTGTATAAATTAGTTTCCAGTGAGTAGCTTGCAAAACGCAAATCAAATTGAATGATTCAATCTGACCCAACCGCATGAGCTTTTTTCATATGTGCCTGTGTACTATATATGAACCAATGCAATGATGGTGATGAATAGGAACGAAAGCAAAATGTATTTGCATTCAATCAGAGTTTCGAATTTTGTTTATTCCAAACCAGATAGAAATAGGAAGAGTGCATACAAAAAACCAAATCCAATTATATTGTCAATATGCATGGCGTTGAAGCGAGCATCAGATTTCTATTGAAATACTTAAACCACTTGGTGTTGTTAAGCCTAATGAATTGAATAATTTGACATTGGAAATGATTATCAAGTGGAAAATCATAACAAAACATACTCTCTCTCTCTCACACACACACACACACTATCTCATTGCATAATTGCGTTTATGATCATGACCTTTGGCAACTCTCACTGTTGCTGTGAAAAGAACGCGTAAGCTTACTCGATGGCAACTGAACAAACATGGAAAATCTGTCAAGTCGAATTTGTGTGTATCGAAATGAAATTGGATTCAGGTTGTCCTTTCGCATTGGTAAATACATACTGCGTTATTCTAGGAGTTTCCGCACACACACATTAATAGCATACTCAGCACGCTCAAATGACGCATATGTTCAAACCAATGAAGAAATGAAAAATAACAACGTGTTGAGTTCATTCAATTGAAACGGATGCACACTTCGAATGTGGTTGTAAAACAGCTTGTTTACGCCATTGCATTTCAAATTATAGTGCAACAGTAGCACGATTTTGTCAATTTTCTCGCATTTGTTCGCGTAAATTACGATTCCGTTAGAACAACTACAGACAGTTTGTTTGTAATTTAATGAAAAATATTACTTTAGATATGCTAAAAAATGTAAACAAAAGAGTACCCAGAATCGAAACGAGCAGACGCTGCCGCTTGAAACTTGTGAAACAACAAATCTACAACGACGAAAGGAAAACGATTTGGAATATTTTTTTCTTAATAAATTAAAATGTCTGTACACATTGGCTGAATGCGCTCTTTTCTCGGCGGCAGAAATCCAAAACAATGAACATATCCGTCGAAGATGTAAGTGTTCGCGCACTGAATGTGTGCGATAGCGTAATCCAAACGATGGAAAAGTGAAAACTCAGCAAACATCGACACAAGCGCCCGAGTCATTGAAATTTTATACAACTTTTTTTCGGTTACGCTGATAACGTCACGTCGACAATAATAATTTGCTTGGCATGTTCATCGCACGTAATTTTACGATACCGAAATTGAAACATTTACAAACCTACGTCAATCGACTACAATATATATGTATGCACAAATAATAATCATTTTGAAAATGTGCAACTATCAATGTTTCTATCCCGCTCTTTCTTTCTTTCCGTTCATTTCAACTCTTCAACAATTCGTAGTCGTAATATGCATCGTGCCATGGATGAGATGCAAAATGCAATTACAAGCATCTATTTCGGTTTCATTCGAATCTTGTGTATGCGGTCACTGATTTTCTGAGAGTATAATTCACATAATATGCGAAAAGATAAACATTTGCAAACTCGATTATTTAATACACGACCCTCTCTCATTTTGTAGCCTTCCCCTCGAGCATACAGCATGCAACACTTGACGGCAGTCTATGTATTTCGAATGGATATCCATCCGAGATATTTTAGAATATCTGGATATTTAACGCAACTGCACAGAGCCAGAGCTGTGTGCGTCGCACATATAATCTACGGTATGTCGCTACACGTAAAATACAGACACAGTGTGACTGTGTACGTGCGGCACTTGATACACATATACATCGCGACATACCATAGATTCTATTTGCGACGCACACAGCTCTGGCGCTGTGCAGTTGCGTTGAATATCCAGATATTCTAAAATATCTCGGATGGATATCCATCCGAAATACATAGACTGCTTGACGGCATACTTATACTTTCTGCCAAAAGTTTAGAGTTTAGACTCATCATTACATTTTTGGAGTTAAAAAAATTGACATTTTCTATGCATTTGGAAAAGTTCAGAATTTTTATAATGATATTCAATTGAATTCCATTAATGGAATTTACCTATTGTAATAAGCAAATATATCCGACTTTTGGCCGTCAGTGTTCATAAAGCGTGCAAAGCTCATACAATCTATTTCATTTTTAGTTCCATCAAGATTTCTACATAAACAAACACATAGTTATTAACAAACAAGCCTATACGATGGATAGAGAGTCTCTATCAGAGGAAGAGACAGAGACAAAGAGAAAGAGAAAAGAGCACACAAACGTTAGAGTGATGTACACATTTTTTTGCTCCTGTTTGAGTGCATTGCAATATGTTACGTTTACTTTAATGAATCAGTCGGCAATCTGCACAAAATGCTCTGCTATAGAAGTTATGCTCGTGTGGATGCTGTTGTTTGTATTTTCCATAGTGGATTTGGTGTGTGTCTGCTTTTTTATCTGCTGCATTTATATGTGTAGCACACTTTTAGAGCCATTCAGTGATGAATGGCTCCATTTGCATTGCACTTCAGATATACTTTTAAAACGTCCTCTGTGAGTACGATGCATTATATAACAATGCAATTGTTTTCGGTTTTAATCTACTCTTCCTTTTTTTCATATACTCACGAAGAGATTGAACGGATTTGGGTGGATTGAAATATTGAAACATGGTTTTTTATTTAACGCCATCCTATATTTAATTCACTCTATTTCGTAGTAGTCTCTTTTCGATTAGTGCTTGCACTTTTCCTGAAAAAGGTATATATTATATATACATCATTTGTAGACTAGGAAGCCAGAGCTATATTTTGAGGCTTTTTATAAAATACATAGAAAATAAATGCTCTGAGGTGGTGAATTTATGGAATTACTTTGGATTCGCTGCAATTAAGACCACTGCGGAAGAAAAAAATGGATAGAAGTAAGCAAGTGGAGATGACGATATACCAAAAGCTTTGCCAAAATATAAACATTAACTCGACGATGAAAATCGGAAGGTCGTAGATATTTCGTGCGGTTTGACTTATTTGGGTTGGAAGTCGAAATAGTAATAGTCATGAAAATATCAACAAAGCTTAGCTGGAATATTCATCCCCACTTAACGAGAGCAAACTCCAACCGAATATAAATATTAAATGATGTTAAGACAATTTTCTTCTCTATTACATAAATTGTTCATATTTGATGCTAAGTTTGTCTTCACATCCGTCACATTCGGAGCGATCAGTTCACGCTCCAAATACTTTCAGTATTTTATGTCATTCCAAATTTGTGCCGTTTTTATCATTTTGAATGCGTGCACGTTAGAAATTTATCCACAACGCGCGTCCTCACCACATTCTTTAAATTCATTTGGAACCACAGCATTTTGTTAATACATTATGTGTCAACGGAAACTTTGCATTTTGAATGCATAATTGAACAACAGATCATGGAAATTGACCTTTTTAATCAGATGAATAAGTTAACAGAGTAATCGAATGCATAAACATTTGTAAAACAGCGTAAACCTGATAGATTTTGTTTTGAAAAGCAAAAAAAAGACTTTTAAAACTGCATTCTTCTGCAAGAATTTCTGCCAAGATTGATATTCTATAAAGCAATGTAAAACTTTGTGCGCATTAATAAATTAATTGGTCTTCATCTCAATTGAATTTGAAATGCAAGTTTTTAATTAAACTCGAGTCGATGCATTTGCTATTACGTAAAACTGAAGAGTTCTTTTGATTCAATATACTGATAAAATAAACAAACTAGCCACGAAATTGCATTGAGCTTGAACATATACAAACTGACACCCCAAGAGTTAAAATGAACATTTTACTGAATTCAAATTGTGACGAAAAATTGTACGAAAATAAAACGCAAAATTCAGTATTCGCTGCGGTTCTTTGCTCTTCTGGTGCCAATTAACTTTAATCGTTTGCATGTTTAATAACAATTTCTAAATTTGTTGGGCGTCAAATTGAA
Source organism: Contarinia nasturtii (assembly GCF_009176525.2). Classification (NCBI taxonomy): domain Eukaryota; kingdom Metazoa; phylum Arthropoda; class Insecta; order Diptera; family Cecidomyiidae; genus Contarinia; species Contarinia nasturtii. The sequence goes on along the minus strand of NW_022197885.1, from coordinate 531,295 downwards.
AACAGCAAATGTACACGATTTACATAGATCACTTACACACACACACACATGCTCGCGCGCGCACGTTCAGGCAAAAGAGCTTTTCAAGTTCTCTCTTTTATTTGTGCATATTTATTTTTTTCAATTCAAACAAAACAAAACGCCTTAATGAATTCCAATTGATCGCCTCATGATGAGCGACGATTAAAACCATTTCACGATTTTAATTAGACTAGAATATATGTAGAATGTCGTGAGATCGTGATAAAACATTGCTTCCATTCTAATGCGCTCAACTTGCTAAATCATGTTGAAAAATAGATTTTCAAACCATTGGATCGTTGTTTCGGAAGCAGATTTATAATGTCGCACTTATTCAAAGCAATTATACACAATCAAAGCATTTGGAATTTTATCATTCAATGTAATTGAGAAACATGACAAAAATACTGTTTGAATGTTGATGCCAAAACCGAAAACGCATCTGTAGAGAAAATAATTAAAACAAAAGACAATTCATGGTTTCACTTTCAATTGAGGAATTTCTTAATTGACTGATAAATGACTGTCTGATTAACTCATTCATTCGATGCTTTTAATGATGACAACCACACACTCATTGTTTGATATGTTCGACAGATATATTTGCATAAACGTTCTTGCTAAAGTGTTGATTGCCATTTTAGAAATTAATATTAATTTAATTCGGTTTCAATTAACCGAAACTTTGTTTTAATGCATTCGTGTTTGTCAGTTTTACGCGATTGCACTGCTCTTTAACTACGTAACTTTTCCACTTTTCACAATGATAAAGTTTTTTGCTAAACTAAAGCAATAAGTGAACGATAACTTTGAAATTCGGGGGAATCTGAAGAATTTTGCAAATAAATTCGTTTATTTTCTCAATATGAATCTCTTGCGACTTGTAGAAACAACAATTGCGACAAGATATGTCATGATACAAAATGTTCAACATAAGTTTTACACTTCATCAATAAACCATAAATTATTACACACTTACTCCAAGTTTTGTCATGAAAATAAGGATATTTTTCATGTAAAAACTTTTTCGCATACACGTGAACTGCAAATGAAATAGACAAATGAGTGAGAGAGAGAGAGAGAGAAGAAAGTGGGAGGAGAGTGATGTAACGTATGAGAAGCCAATTACTATCAACAAACGTGTATGTGTATGAGTAATACACGTGCAAATTGACTATAAAGTAACATCGTTAGCGTTTTTTATGTGCAATGACAATCAATTAATTTCCCTTGTAGCCTGTCATTTAACCTTGTGTGTTTCTGTTTGTTTTGCGGTTGGTTCATCCGATTTATCGTGTATCTCCAATCTGGATTTAATTGTTCATAGTTTGTCATAATGGTTTTTGTGGTTGTATATCGAACCGTTTAACCTACAACAAACCGATTTATTTACGCAATTTATCCCATACTGTCAATATTCTGTATCCTTCATAAAAAGTCGATAAAAAAATTAAAATGGATTTTGAGAAAAATGAATTGAGAGATGAATGGTAACATTGACCCAAATACTGTTTTCTGTTTTCTCTGCACACAGCACAAACACATACAATAGGTCAGTTAAGGAAAATCTGTCCAAATAATCACATATTTTACTCGACGCTGAAATTGCTGACCGATTGGAATGAATGTCAATGCGAATAACGGTGCGAAAATCAAAATACCCGAAAATATTAGCCGCTAAAGAAACTGGATATAAATTGAACGAAACAAAATTTGTGGCGAATTATTCGAGTAAAGCAGAGAAAACACACATTTAATACTCAGCAGGATGTCAAACAATCGCACATCGATTTCCGATAGAACACCGTCGCACCGGCAACTGCACGGCGAACCAGATAAACAACATAACCATGAACAAATGAATGCGATGACAAAAAGCAACAAACACTCCAGCCAAAATCATCATCTTTCTTCACATGAAGACTGCGATATCATCGGGGAAATCATTGGCAAATACGGGAAATATCAATTTTTTATGACATTTTTACTATCTTTATTCCAAATACCAAACACATTTCACATATCTTCGCCCATTTATCAAGTAAGTACAACCATCGAACATATTTTTTTTTTGTAATTTTCAACTCATTTTGGCATGTAGTATAGAAATAGTTACGGGTTTTGATTTGGTTTTCATCTTGATGTCAATGCAATGAAATGTTTCATCTGTAAAAAAAACTAAAACGAAAAACCAAATGTAATTTGGATGGAAATGCACTAACAAATTGAAAGTGGAAGTTAATAGCTTCATATAAATGCACCGACGTGGCGTTCTAAAATTGATTTTACAATGTGTTTAAACACAAAATCGTAATCGATGAAATGTTGGGAAAATTCAAGATGACAAAATCTAACGTTTTTAAACTGAATTTCTAATTACTAATCCATTGACTTCACATTTGACATAATTTCAATTCATTAAAATTTCTTGTGATTATCGACAATTCGTCAATAATTGCGATTTGATTGGAAATAGCGATAAGTGACGTTTTAAGCATCGAAAATTCATTGATTTTAAAAAACATTTAAATAAACTAAAATTAACGCCATTTAGTGACATTTGTTTTTTCTCGCGGAACCCTGCTGCTATTTTTTTTTTAAATATTTATTATAATTGATTTATGTTTGAAGGCAGCCGATAAACATTTTTGGTGTAAACGTCCAGATAATTTGAGTCACATCGATATCAATGTATGGCGAAACCTAAGTGGACTAAAAAGCTGCAGCATAAGTAAACACAACTGGAATCAGATAACAAACACGCATATGTTGGTAAGGTCAATTTTTACATATAAATTCCAAAATTTACGTTGATTTTTGGTGTATGTGTGTGTGTGTTAATTTTGGATAGTCTCCATTAAAATTCGTTGCTATATTTCGGTTTAACCAATAAATTCTGTATCATTTTGGTGAATTCGGTTTATGAAAGGAAGCGCTTGTTCAAAATACAACGGATCCCATAAAATGTACCGAATGGGAATTCGATATGGCTGATAATTTGGGCAATACCTGGACATCCCAATGGAGTTTGGTGTGTGACAGTGAATATTTGAAAAATGTGGCCGAAATGTTTTTTCTCGTTGGTGTCGCATCAGGTGGCATTATAAGTGGATATTTATCGGATAAATTTGGCCGACGAACGATGCTGTTTTGGTCGGTGATCTTTCAAACGATTTTCGGTATACCAACATTAAATAAGAATCAAAAAAATATTTTAAAAAAAAAAAATACGGACATTTAAAATAACAACTTTTTCTCCATATCTTCTTTTCCAATGAACAAAAATAGGTATTGTTCTTTACATTCCATTGTCGTTTCGAGTGCATTTAGCGTTACGTGGTTTGCTCGGTTTGGTATCGGTCTCAGTCACATATGCCGGTCTTATATTGGCCATTGAATTTGTCGACGGCAAATGGCGAACAATTGCTGGAATGTACAATTTATTTCCATTGCCCGTTTCATACATGTTAATCTCGGGCATTGCTTATCTTACGCAAGATTTTCGTGTTTTACAACTATGCATCGCAATTCCTGGCATCTTTCTGTGCTTTTTATGGTAAATTATTATGCAACTTGATACATAAATACGATTAAATGCCACAATGCTAACATTCTTTCCTTTTCATTCGTTCATGCATTCTACTTTCGTTTCTTGAATATATTAGGTTTGTGATCCCAGAGTCGCCTCGATGGCTACTGTGCAAAGGTCGAACCGCCGAAGTGGCAACAATCATTCGAAAAATATGTGCAGTCAATAAACGTGAATGTCCGCCAAATGTTGAAAAACTGTTGAAACCGCCTCCATCCGCTGACAAAACGAACGATGGATGCATTTCGTTGTTTGGCAATTCGTACTTACGTTTAATAACCATTTGCTTTCCTTTGATTTGGTTCACCATCAATTTGGTGTATTACGGTCTGATTTTGAATATGAACAGCTTCGATGGAAATGTTTATTTGAATTCGGTAAGTATTTTTTCTACTTTTACTTCATTCGCTGAGTGATAATTTTTTTTGTTTCAAAACAACAAATTAAATGCTGAACAAAAATGCTCTCTCTCTGTCTCTCTCATTGATATGCATTCTGCGATTGTCGTTGTTTTTGTCATTGCTTCAGAATGTTTTTGTTCAAAATAATATTTATTGTCGACGACAATTTGCCGTTGTATATACGGTTGACGTGCATCGATGTTACGTGGCTCGTTGCCAAAAGTCAGTCGCACAAACAGAACAATATTTCGTTGTATGTTTTGTATTGTTGTTTTTTCTTGTAGGTAAATGCATATAAAAAAAAATGACCGTAGCACCGTCGAGAAGTCAATAGTCTTGAGCTATGTTGTTTTTGCTTTATCATCAAGTGAAAACGAAATGCCGAAATTTCTCAATTTACACATCGGCTGGTATAGTTGGCTCTCACAAAGATCATTTTTCTTATTTTGTTATAAATTGACTCTTTGACCATTTTGGTTAGTCTCTTCTACAACAATTCCAATGGATTATTGGTCAAACTCTATACATTTTTTAAAAATAATGTTTAATGGAAACAAAGCAAACGAAGTAGTCCAATGAAATCATCATCTTCATTTGATTGATATTGTTTATTAAATTGTTCTGGCTTTCGTCATATGGATGCAAATAACTGAATAGCGCCATCTAATAAAAGCATTTTTAATGACATGCTTTAATTGATTTGGCTGTTAACGATGTGTATATTTATAAAAAGAAGCGTTAAATCAGTCATTCAAAGGCGTTACCTGCTTATTTCTTTTCAAAACTGTGAATAAAAAAAATGAACAACCAAAATCAAATCCATCATCGATTCGTGTCTGAACAATGTTATGTATTTTCGGTTTTATTTTATCTGTGTATTCATTTTTTGGGGTGTGAAATGGTGAGAATTATTCTTTTTTTAAAAATGTGTTGTTTCAGTGTTCTTTTACTTATAAAAAAATAAATTAATCCTTGCTATTGTAATCATTTAAATAGCTCCGATAAAATATCAGCTATCACAATTCTATATTGTAAATTACTTCTAAATTCGAACGTTTGAAATGAATTGAAAAACATGGGCTTGGTTTTTTTTAACATTGACAAATAAAATATGTGAATAAACTTACAAAAAAAGGAACAAAAAAGAAGAAATAAAAGTGTATGAACGGAGGTGGTTGGAATAGAGAAATTCAATCTAAATTAACTAATTGCCATTTTTTTGACGGGTGAAATCATGTTTTCGGCTCGATTTTGATCTTTCATGCCCAAAGCCATGGTCAAAATTCGTACCATACATTTGTGATTTTGTTCGTTTGATTCGCCATTTTCGTCCGTCTCATCGTTGGTTGTTACTTCACGTTCCAAGTTGAGTTTCTCTTTGGCCACCATTGCCATTCCCTCTTCGATTGTTCCCTCGGCAATGAAACGATAAATTGTCACTGGTTTTGTTTGGCCCATACGATGACACCGATCTTCGGCCTGTTTATCATTGTACGGATTGAAATCGATGTCATGTATAATAACGGTGTCGGCTGCGATTAAATTAATTCCCAAACCACCGGCTTTGGTCGATAGCAGAAATACAAAAATATCTTCATTTGCAATGTATTCATCGATGATGGTTTGTCGTTCAACAACGGCCGTCTGCCCATCGAAACGCAAGTACTGATGATTTCGAATATCCAGATATTGTTCCAAAATGTCCAGCATCATTGTGAACTGACTGAAAATAAGCACACGATGACCATCCGCTTTTAGTTGCGGCAACAAACGATCTAGCTCACGAAATTTACCCGAATCGACAATCAAACGATCGGGAATTTTGAAACCGGTTATGTCATAGTCTTGCAATGTTTTATAGAGTTGAAAATCAGATAGATAGGCCAATTCTTCGAATACATATTGTGGATTGCGATTCTTTTTGTAATTTGGATGACGCGATAGAATTTCGGCGATTTCATGGACTTTTTCATCGCTGTAATAATAACGCAATAGAAGTGGATGATTGGCCAGTTTTCTCATATCCATCATTATTGAAATGCCTTTTTGTTCGTTTGTCGCTTGTACGATACCGTCGTCGCTCGAATACAATTGCACCAAATCCATGTAATTTTCTTTCTGTGATTCAGTTAACGGCACCTTGACAACAACATCTTTTTTCTCCGGCAAACAGGTCAGAACAACATCTTTCAAACGACGCAACACAAACGGTTTCATAATCTGTTTTGCTTGTTCAATTTGATTCCTTTCAAATTCCGACAATTCTTCGCCTTTGAGTTGTTTGGTTTTCTGAAACAGATTTTTTATGTCATCGGTATTGTTGGCAAACATTGACCTTTAAAGATAAAAAATAAATAATTAAAATAAAAATAAATAATTTATTAATATTAATAAATTAAATAATTCAATTAATTTACGGCATGACGAAGCACAATAATGACATCAATTCGAGTAAATTATTTTGCAACGGTGTTCCGGTGAGTAACAAACGGTTTTCGGCATTTATCTGAGCCAATTGAATGTATCGTTGTGTGGTCATGTTCTTTAACATATGCGCTTCATCGAAAATAACGTAATGCATTTTTGTGACCCGGAACATTTTTCGTTCTTCTGGCGTTGAAGCAACCATGTGATATGTTGTAAGCAAAACATCAACACCTTTCAATCCACCCTTCGACCATTGAATACGCAACGAACGACGTTCATGTTGGCTACCGTAATATTTTTCAACAATTAACGCTGGACACCACTTGGCCAGTTCGTTATCCCAATTGTCTAAGGTCGATGATGGAACGACAATTAAATGTGTACCACACGATTGATTGGTTTCTTTCAAATACGCCAAAAATGCAATCACTTGAATTGTCTGTGAATTTTAAGAAATAAAATCAAAATATCGAAATGAAAACAATCAAGCCAAAAATGTGTTACCTTTCCAAGGCCCATTTCATCAGCAAGAATTCCATTCATCTTCTGTGAGTGGATAATTGCAAGCCAATTTAATCCAACTAGTTGATAGTCGGCCAACTTAAGATCATGATTCAATAATGATGGTTGTTTCACCACTTTGTCGCCTTTCGATACAGCCTCTTCCAATTTGTGCACCAATTTTTTGCACTTTTTCATAATGCGATCCATGTTATTGCGCTGATTCAAATATTCTTGAGCTGAATTCAACATGTCCATCGACAGTAATTTGTGCGTATCAATTTTGTACAATAAATCGGTCCAATCGGTGAATGGTCGCAATGGTAGAAGTATGTCAATTTTTTTCGCCGATAAACTTTTCACGGCCATCATTTCGCCAGTTGTGCCGGTGTTCAAGAATTCCAACACTTTCTTTCGGTCTTTTGTCATTACAAATGTTGTTTCAGCATCACTATCTTCATCACTGTCGTATACACGACTCGATTGACGATGATTATCATCGCCACTGCTACCGCCTGACTCGTTATGCTTTACACGACGTTTTTTATGCTATTTTCAAAATACAAAATAAAACATAAACATTCAGTGTTTTGAAAAACGAGATTATGATTTGTTTTTTTTTGTCCGAAACAACAACAATTTTTTTTGATTAATTTACCTTGGGTTTTGGCGTTGGAGCCGCGTGAACTTCCTTATTGGGTGAATTTAATGAAGAGTTCAGCGAAGCATTTGGCTTTGGTCGGAAATCAGGACTGGCCTGTGTACTAGTGTTTTTATACTTTGGATTTTCGAGTATTGCATCGTACGCTTTCTGAACATCCCAATCATTTCTTATGAGAAAATCTTGTAAAGTCAATGAATCTACAGTTTGATCGATAATCTCGCGAAATATTTTGTATCGTTCTTCTTTATCTTTGGTAGTTAGTCCCGTTTTAGCAGTGCCATTTTGTGTTGGTTTTTGTGGTGATGATGCTTTCTTTGCGTGTTCATCATCCGAACTGTCACTCATTGCACGGATCCTCTTACGTCCCGTTGCCAATTTATTCGACGAACCACTGGCTCCATTCATACCTTTATTCACTCGAAAATTACGCAATTCACTCAACGAACTCGACATTTTTTTGTTTATTTTCAAACCAATTTTATTTTACTAAAAAAAATATCTTGAATTTACTACTTAAAAAAAATTCAACTAAACACTTTCAATAAATTCGGCTTGAAACACAAATTCACATTGAGCACTTAATTTTATTGAAAATCTTAAAAATATTTTGCTAAATTTGATGAGCTAATCAATATCACCATGTGAAAATACCATTCACACAATTCGATAAACCAAAATATGTCCAAAAAAATGTCCAATAGAAACACAATTTAAGTCCAAATTAAATTTTGTGAACGTATAAAAACTACAAGAGAAAATCGTATACTGACGTAGAATGAAAGAAAAAAAAAGTGAGAAGAGAAAACGCGCGTTGTACAATGACAATTCTAATAGATGCTCTGTATTGAATGCGAGAGTATTACTCTATACTACCGCTTTTTTCTCTCGATCTTGGCTTGCTATTCACAACTACATAAACACCAATTTTTAGAGAATTAGAACAGCTGATGGTTTGACATGAAAATGACAAAACGCCGCTGTGCACAACGCCATCTCTGGCTCAACGTGAAAACTGGACCATTGAACGTTATATCCAACTTCTTACTGCTTTTCCAATTTGGCTTACATTTTTTAATATGTTTGTTTTTGTAAATAATATTTTTTGTTGAATTTTTAGGCTTTGGCTGGTCTAGTCGAATTACCTGCGATCGGAATTGCCATTATCATTATCATGTGGGTTGGAAAAAAATGGATTTTATTTTCAACAATGTTTTGCGCTGGTGTTTCCTGCTTATGTATTACATTCATCGGAAACAATTCAAGCATTCAATGGTTGAAAATTACCTTTTTAATGTTAGGTGGGTATTAAAAAAAAACCTTTCAATTTTATCAACTATTTCGTTCAATAATCATTTAATAAATTGATTTGTTGCTGCAGGAAAATTTACAATTAGCGCTGGAAACACTGTAATGCCCGTTTATACAGCCGAACTGTATCCAACGGCCATTCGAAATGCCGGCGTTGGCGCTTGTAATATGGCGGCGGGTGTTGCTTTGATTATTGTTCCATATTTATCACTTTTGGTAGGATTTCCATGGAAAATTTTCCGGTGCAGATTTTCATATTATTTCTTTTTTTAGGATCAATATTACTTGATGTTGTTGGTAGCATTGTTCAGTATGTTTGGCAGTCTTGTTGTCATTTGTTTGCCTGAGTCAATGCCACACAACGCAATCAAACGTACTTCAAACGCATCTCAACACAGTGGCGAGGAACAGCACGAAGAGCGGTAGGTTCATTTCGTTTTTTTACAAGTTTATTATTTTCAATAAATTTTACATGTTTCTAGTTAATTCTTTCTTTTTTTCTCAAACGTGATTCTTCTATTCCAGTGCGTATGTATTTTCTGCATAGAAATGTTCACAAACATTGAAATTCATCATTGTGCATTTTGGATGCAAACTCACATTTTTTGAGACAAACAGCCCATCTAATCAGTAAGAATGCGTATTAATTGTTTTCGACTCCAAATGCATATGAAAAACAATTTGAATTTTTTTTGTTGAGATTGTACTTTAGATGCTCTAAAAAATCGTTTAATTAAATTGAAAACAACACAAAAGTATATGTCAGTGTCTAATGTGTATTTATAGTGTTACCACCACGATTGAAAAATGATGTTTAAAATAATAATAGTTTATTTTAGTGGGGCTGGAGTATTTAATCCAAAATTTAGCAAAAAAAAAATGTTCAGTCGGCCCAAAAGTAGCTGTTGCCGTTGATGTTGTTGTTTTTGAAAGTAATTAAAATATTATGTGTTCTGAATGTTGAAGATAAGAGATAAAAAAAAGTATAAAATAAAATCCAAAGATTATGTGAAATTGACAATAATTTCTTTGGAAATCTCGAATCGGTGAAGTTGTTGATTGAAACAAACATATTCATATCAGAGGAAAACGCATTTACAGTGTGAAAAATTGAACGCAACCGTTTGCAAAAATAAAAACGAAAATTTCACATAATACATTAAAAGTATATCTCCAATACTTTTTTTTTTTGAATCACCTGCTGTTAGCTCATAAAAAGAGAAAAAAGTGTTTATTTTGAATTTTGTTCCGCATCTGAATTGTACAAATCTCCCCCTTTGTGTCACAAAGATAATATGCAGCCAATAGAACGATTTCGTGAAGTTGGCGCAAACAAAATATATTGGCTAATTCAGAATTCAAAGCAAAAACAATGTAGATGATAAAAAGCAGGAAGTTTTTTTGTGAACAACAAAATCAAACATAAGCATCAGTGAGATTATCATTTTATAAAATAGAATCGAACAATTTAAACAAACCATATGCATAAATATACTATACAAGTAATAAATAAACAGTTTAAATGTTTAAATAAAAAAAAGCAAATTTATTTGGCTGGTCCAAATAATTTGATATTAAAAAAAACAACAGCCAAGAGTACAGTTTTCAAACAAATATATGATTCATTAGAAGTTAAGCACACACAGAAAATAATAAGAAAAAATAGCCAAAAACAACAAAAATACACACATTTTGTAGTCATAATAGAAAATCATAAAATATGTCAAATATTCATAAAAACTTATTCTCATTGAAAATTTAGATTGAGCGGCGAAAAGTAAACACTTGAACAAGTGTTCTTTACTCCATAATCGTTGGCTCAAATAGTTTCAATGTTCTGAAATTGTCAAGACAAATCAGACGATAGCATATATGCGACCTAAACTGCTAATCTTTCTTTTCTTACTGTGAAGTATCTCCATCCCCCCCTCCAAAAAAAGAAAAAGAAGTATATTTTTCATTTGTAGACTTATAAAATTGAGTATTTAGAAATTAGCTTATGTTTAGTCGCCCAATATCACATCGCTAGTAAAACTTATCAGTAATTTTGAATTTATTTTACGATAATCGATAGCAAATCGAATTAGAACTTGTTTGAATTTACGAAATTGGATCTTGTATTTTTCGGTAAGATCGAAACGGTACTTACTTTAATCAAATATCGTTAAATGCAAAGTTGTAGATGAAGGCAAAACAAAAAGAATTGTGTGTTTGTGTTCGTACTTAAGTGAATAAATATGTATTTCTTATTGCAATCAAAAGCATGTATTAATGTTTAGGCGTGAAACGAATTAGACTTTGGTTTTAAGCATAAAACTATTACATTAGAAAACAGAGCCGATGAAATAAAATCAAAAAAAAAAAAAAAATCACAATTATCGATAGACAATTTAAGAGTTAATACACTGGTCAAAGTTTTGATGGCAAAAAGTTCAAGCCGAAGTCGATCATTGGTTGTTGATTTCCAAAAGTTTAAACAAGAAAAATGATAAATTTGGACAAAAATTACGATAAATTGAAGCGAGTTTCTACTGAATTATATGCATAACTGCAAATATTCGCACGGCATCGAAAAATAAATTGCAGAAAATATCTCAAATTGTCCAATTTCCAGTTAAGAACCAGCAATTTCAGCTTGAACATTTTACGAACAAACACATTTGAACGGCGTACGTAGATGATATACATTTCAATCAAACACAAGCATTTTTTTATAGTTTACAGTCAATTGCGGGCACACTTGACTCGATAACATACACATACAAACACATACCAAAACAATAGACAAATCAAAAACCATTCAAACAAAACGAAACAAAGCTAAAAAAAATTAACAATATAATTGTAAGCATTAAGCTCTTTTTATCTCTAAATAGCCGCCCGGGTTGATGTGGGCAAAGCAAAAAAAAAAAACAATAACAACAACAATAAAAACAGAGAAACAAAACAAATCAAAGTCGTGACAACTACATACATCAAAATTATGCAACACATTTAGTGCAAATCAAGAATAAGAACAAGTCAGTGCACTGCTTATTATTATTATTTGCTTGATTATTGCAAAATTATGTATAGATTAATGTAAATGTATTAATAAAGTAAAATAAAATAAAGAAAAAATTGAAATAAATCAATTGGGTTCAACAGAAAACACACTCTCTACACACACGAACAAACGAAAGATTGTCGCGGTTCACTTCAAATCGAATAACAATAGACATAATATTCATTTGCAACATGTTTTCACGAATTTTTGCCAAAGAAATCGATTCAAATCAAACATTTTATATTCTCGCATTTGATCTGCCGTGCATGATTCTTGACAACCAGGTAAGAGAGGAGAACCTCAATTCGCATACTCTGCGCACCTATTGTATAGATAACAACACAATTGACTTCAATCGATAATAATCATTTGCCATATGCACTTATAAATTCCATTTTGTCGTGATATATTAACTGACTCGATCACCCGCGAGTATATATATTTCGCGGTGGCAAATGCCATTTTCATCACTTACAATTGAATAATTTGAAATCGTTTTTGCTTTTCAAAATCTAATTGACTGCTTCTATCGATTAATTTATTGAACAGCACGACATTATTGAATTATAAGCAATAGTGTGTTTTTCATTGTTAAAGAGACACCGCGATGACACATTTCTAATGCAAACATACATTGTGAGAAATATATTCGTTCTTTGGAATACGGCTTGCTTTAAAAGTGTATTCTTGATGTCGGCGTTTGTTTCGTTCGAAAATTAAGAAAATTCACTCCTTTCTCGCCGACATCGCACATGAATTTTGGTCAAGGTGATCAACTCTACTAAAAAACCGCCCATGCACTGTAACTAATGACACCGCTCATTAAACACCCGAAATGTTCCATATCACTTGATGGAATTAAAAAGGCGCAGATTTTATATTACATATTATCTAGGTATGTCATTTTGGAGCAAAGGTCACTTTTATTTAATCATTTGTAACATGTGGTTGGTAAGAAAACCTAAACACTTTCTTTTGCATTTAGTTTTTTATACATCCAAACTGGTTTGCTGTCACATTAAAACGCCGGTAGCAAAAACATTTAATTCCAAAAATCCCCAGTTTTACCACTTTGATAAATGATTTTTGGGTTGTAATGATGAATTTTACATTGTCCAGGTACTCTACCGACAATTTGGTTTGTGATTTAAGGATTTGTGCTTTCTTAAATTTAAATTGTGATTTCCTGGCGTCAAATGCTTCTTGAACAATTCTAGAAACCAGTTCTGAGCATGAGCTGAATAAGGCACCATATGTCACCTGTCATGGTGATGAGGAAATATATACTCCAAATGGTGTTCAGCAAATTTAATCACCAAAATTCATCATTTGGTCAAATCACGATTCGGTGTACACAAGATTGAGTAATCATTTTGATTACTTACAGAAACAGAGCACGTGTTGGTTTGAATATATGTGTCGCCTCTAATTTGAATATGTTCTGGGTTAAATAAACTCATGTTTAGAATAAAAATGTTTGTCCAAAGAAGAGAATCCACGAAATTATGCAAACATAAAAAAAAACTTATATACGAATGAGCTAAAAGAAAAAACCCGACGTGTATTTTGAGTCTATTGAGCAGAACAAAAACACGTTTATAAAATCAAAATACAAGTCGAATTTGTATTCCATATCATATAATCGTTTACCCATTCCCAGTGACATCGAGATACACATGCCAAACAGTCTCAAATCTTCTCAAATAGAACATTTTGTGAAAAATCAGAGTTCAAACCACTTATTCATTGTCTGGAGATAAAAATATGCACCGAACACTATGATGACATATGGTTACAAGAATAAAATCAATCCCAAATGACCTTAATCAAAAAATAGTTCCAAAGCCATTATTTTCAAAGGAGTTCACGCCAAAGTTATTTACGTCGAATTCCATCGTTTAAATAACTGAAAATAGACCGAAGTGAAATTTTACGAGCTTGAAACGAGAAAATGTTCATTTTATAATTAATTCATTTTCAGTGTTAAAACGTTTTTATAAAGCGTAAAACGCACCGAATAATAGCGAAGGCATACCGACAAAAAACACAAGATAACAGCTGTTCACAAGACGGAAGACACGCTTGAAATAACCAACAAAACTTGACAACCTTTGAATGCATTTTAAACGAACATGTTCGATTCATGTTTATTGAAATCAAATGTGAAAAATAATCGCCATCACAAACAAGCTATTGATAGTCACAAGAATATTGAGATGAAAAGGGAAGGAAATGATTGAATAGACTTCTAAACGAATGGAGTTCGCTATTACGTTCGTCGGCCTTTATCTCAACGAAATCTAAAAAGCAGATTTTTCAAGAAAAATCCCACACTAACGACTGAACTGAATCATAAAAGTTTTAGGAAAGAAAGAACGTGTTAATCTGTCTCATAAATAAAATATGTGTTTGTTTGTTTTTTTTTTTCTGGCGTAAATTCACCAATATCGAATTGTTTGATAAAGTCACGGGCCGTTCTATTTTGTTTTTGATTTCATGACAGTGACGCTTTCAGTATGTGTCCTTCTTCTAGTATAAAATGGCCAATGAATGTATGTGAATTATAAACAACAACAAATACTCAATTAACGTAGCGTTGACATCGTTTCAGTAACACTTTGACGCTCATAAAGGTGTGCACTTAATAAATAATTATGAAGTACAATGATATATAAGAAATCTGCGCGTATTTTACACGGTCCATTAATTCGCATCTCAAACAAATGATAATTTACGTTGCTTTAAGAAAATCGTCACATGTATGCACGAACTCTTTTCTCACTCAACGTAAAATGGGTTGTGATAGTGCGCAACGGCAACGCTTTTTTGTTGATCCTTATAGAGGCTAATCGCTAATATGCCAATGTGAGGTGTGTGTTTTTTTTGTTTGCTTGTGATCGACGTCGACGTCGGTCACTGATCGTCACTATTCGTTGCTATTCGTAGTCTAATACGAATCGGTTCACAGTTCGTAACCGTCGTTTGCGTTGTGTTTGCATTGCATTTCACATGCCTCTACGTAAGATAGAGAGAGAGAGAGAACAAAAAAAAAACAAATAATAAGCGAGAGTGTGAGAGACAAGTGCTTCTTTTACACATATGCACGGGAACGACGCAAGTTTAAATAAATACACTTTTCCCGTTAAAAACATTTTCAGTTGATCATTAGGCTTCGATGCCGATAGCTCGGTTAAGTTGACTTATTTTCATTATTCAGAAAAAATATTTTTTTCTTCTCAAATATAAGTGTACCAAGCCGAGCCATAAATTTGAATGAGATATCGACGTAATTTAAAATTGAAATTTTTTCTCCATTCAAGAAAAAAAATCCATTCGGAAAAATGACTTCAGAACCAAAAAATAGTGTGTCAGGTGAAAATTTGCGACAAAATGTGCTGTTGGCAACATCGGGAACGATTGACACATCGGACACATTAAAAAGTTCAAAAATTGAGATGGCAGAATCGGAATCGAGCAGCGATTCGGGCAGAGAAACGTCGAAAAAAAGTTGTTGGAAAAGTGTGTTTAATTTACGTGAGAATTTAGTGAAAAGTAAAAATACTGCATGTGTTACGAATGTAACAAATAAATATGATGAGAAATCATTAAATAGCGCTTGTATCATTAGCAGTGCGGCATCTTTATCGAAACGCACAAAAAATCAAATTGATACGCAAAACAATCCACATGATCCACATAGTCTGGATGATACGGGCGATTGCATATCGGAGCTGATTGGACACATCGGTTTGTGGCAAATTGTATGGGTGATCTTTCTCATAATGTTCCAAGTACCGTCTGCATTTCATATTTTCTCCTTCATGTTTCAGGTTTGTTTACTTTTTTCTTATCGTAAAATTACTATAATCAGTGACAAAATAGCATCATTTACTATGTATAGTAAATAATATAGTAAATAATAGTATAGTAGTGAAATAGTATAATTTTTTGGTAACATGGAAATTTTAATGGTTGAATGTTTGATTTTTTTTTTCAAATAAAAATCAATTTTTACAATAAATTGGAGCAAGGTCAATCTTTTTCGATTTGAATATTAATAAACACTTCAAACCGTCGTTTTGTTGATGAACATATCTGGTTACAAACTTCATGTCGTGAACGTTTCTTTTTATCAGCGTCATATTTTGTTCGAAACACAGTTCGATTCTCTTATCACAGGCCATTCATTGATTAAATTTGTGCTGACTGAGCAAACAAAACCAGACAAAATAATCACAATATAAATGCCGCGCGTATTTATTGGATGATAAATTAAAATGTGATTAAAAACCCATAAAATTGATAACGCACTTTTGCTATAAAGATATGCCTCTGTATCATTTTTCAGGAGTGCATCATTTCAAGTACGCGTCTGTAAAAAAAAAATCGAGTCCATTTATAAAAACTGTAGTATACCTGTCTCAATTCAAATGAAATGTCCCCCAGATGGGATAAGTTAACGTTGCGGTTGTGGTTTTAATTTATTTTTAATGTGTCTCAATCCATTTCCCGTCCGGCTTCAGTTTTGTTGACAAAATGGTATTTTTTTTTCATAATTTGTAGCAATCATACATTCACCTCACGTGTTGTTGGGCCAACACGTTCTTTGATTGTACAAGCGAATGGGTTTTTTTGTTCATTTGCAAAAAATGGAACCTTCATAGAACCACAATGTGTTGCGCAAGTGATAAAAGAAACGAATTTCTTTCCAACAAAAGTTTGATTCGAGCAATTTATAAGGCAACAACAAAAAAACAGATGTCAGTTAATTATATGCAAAACCGTTTGTCACTTGCGTGAATAGGGCCAAAGTGCGTAACAAAATGTGAAATAACTTTATTCTTGATATCATTTCAGACGTAAATAAAATACAAATAAGATCGAAAAAGAGAAAAAAAAATTCTCATTCATTATCGTCAGCCGAATTTTTCCCCATATTAGAAACCATAGAAACAACAGTGAAAAATTAAAAATAACAATTTTGCGCCAGCAATTAAAACCAAATATATGAAATGTTGCACGTATAATTTACATTTTGCATTCGTCATAATTAAACATTTGCTAAACGTAGTATCAAACCTACTTTGGAGCGCACACCGACCACAAACCTTTTCTAATACAAAAATACACAATGAAAAAAAAAAAAACGTGAGATATTCACAAAAATTAGTTTCCATTTCATTTCGTCGTTTCAGTAGTATTTCCTTCAATAGAACCGTTTTTTTTTGCTGAAAGAACTGATAGTTTCTCTTTTTTTACCACGATATGTTGTGCATGCATGGTTTCGATTTTAAATTCAATAAGCAGCATTTAATTTTTTGAAATGAAAATGATTGCATATAGACATGTGTTCATGAATTTAATGAGACGAATTGGTAACTGCTTGATAGAAAAAAACACACACACTCATTTTTTACATACTCGTAAGTGGATGTATGGCCAAATTGTTATTTATTGCTTCACATCGTATACAACATCAATCAAAAAATGTCGAGAATAGAAACGATAAAGAATTCCAAACATGCAAAAAAATGTTCACACATCATTTCTGTTTTTAGTTTTTTTTTATTTACATGTTTATTTTTCAAATTTGTTTTTTTCTGGAAAATTTCCACTCTTTAATAGAGATTATCCAAATTCTCTCAAAAAAATAGATTTGAAGGTAATTTGTTAATTTACCATCTTGAACAGTGAGCGCGTATGTGTGTGTAATACTGTGTATCAATGAAGCGGTAACGCACAGTGAGTGCGGGGTTCTTGAGGCCGATTGGTTATGCACTTGGGTGTAAAGCATCGAATCATTAATAATGATTTGCTGTGTTGACATTAAGCAGCCAGTATTCAACATTTCGTGTATAGGCAAAACCGTTTCGCTATCTCTTTATAATACTTTTCTAAATGTATTTAATTCAATTTAACCGAATCACTGTCAAGCATCAATTTGAAACATTTGAATGTTTCCTTCTCCACGATGTGTGCATTACATTAGTAGCCACCGTTGTTTTTGCTACACGTCAAAACCATGTGATTTGATTTAGTTTTAAGCGTTTACAAAATGTTTGTATAAAAAAGAGAATACCGTTTATGCACGCGGCATACACAAGGGCAGCAAAACAACTCCAGAATTGAAATGCTTAAGACCAATTTCTCATAGTTGGTATGTACACACTGACCCATTTGTGTGCAATACAAATGTGTTTTTTTTTCTTATTTCGTCGTATAAATTGTTACGAATTGCATTTCAAACGCAAAGTTCGAAAGTGAGTTTTGGAACCTCCAGGCATTAGCCTTGGCTGATTGGAATTACCACTGAAAAAATGTAATCACATTTGTACCCACACATTTTTTTTACTCTTGTTAGAGATTGTATTGTTGGATCTGCCAAAAATACACTTCCGAAATAAACAAATTCGTTGAAACGAATCATTTCAACTGATAAACGATATGAATGGTAAATTGCACGGAATAAAGAAAAAAAAATACAAAACAGACCATTTATCACGAGTTTAAAATAGAAAAGTAATGTAGCAAAAAATACGAACAATTATACAAGCAAGCGCAAAATTGAGATGTGGACAAAATATGAATGTTCGTCGATTGTATTTTTTTCCAGTTGTTGTTGTTGTTTTTCCATAGAGATTAGTGGACGCAAGGCTAAAAAAAGAGATGATAACACACGTCGGCCGAAGCACCTAACCGAATAAACTTTTGTTTACTGCCAGAACAGTGTTGAATTTTAATTTCAACCTTAATGTTATGATTTACATTTTTATCAATGAATTCGAGCTTCGTATGCGATCTTATATTCTTCGAGTTTCACAGCGTAAAAAACCGCCAATCAATTCCAATTAGACATTATGCGCTAGTGTCATCGTAACAATATCACTTTTCTTATTAAAATTAAATGAAATGATTACAAATTAAAGGCTAGGCGTCACCAACCGTAATGGTTTGTTTACATTTTGTTTGATCGGATGAAATATTTTATGTCAAATTAATAACACATTTTGAGAGTAGACACGTTATTTTCGTTTTTGTTTTGGGGTTTTTCTTTTATGCAAATCAATTTTAAATCATGTTATTTATGACTAATTCAACAGAAATCATAAATATAAAATATGCCAAAACATGTTTCAGACACTAAATCACGTGTGTAAAAAGTACAAAGATCAACGAGAATTACTTTTTCTTTGATTTTATCATCTGCGTTGCGTTGTTTTACTTAAAAATGTGTGGTTTCGAAATCACAGTTTGCTCTCGTGACTTGAAGAATCAAAACAAAATAACAAAATAATGCAATTGCTTAGGAAGCCCATTACCGTACGTTTCTTGGTTAAGACTCGCAACTCTCATACGCTTTGTTGCTATTGCTAGCTGAAACATTGCTCATGATTTGTTGCCAATTACATGTAAAATTGTCGCCGTATAGCTTTTTTATGAAAATAACAGAAGGTTTGCAGTCTAAGCCAATTTGGTCGCATCCCATCTCATAAAACATCAATTAGCTAACAATCTTAGGTTGTCACACAAGAATCTATCAGCTGTTTTCAATAAGCCAATAGATTTGATTTGATGTATGTGTCGCAATTCATATAAATAACGTGAAATATTTTCAGTTAATTTTTCAATGTTTATTTTCGGTCTGTTTACTAATATTCTTTGTTCTGTCTGTCTGTTACACACGAGAGTGGACCTATTAGCAAGCCTTAATTCGAATCGACGTATGTCATATTTCTGCAAACTAAATGACAAGTTTACATTGTGTATAGTCTGCGTCTATAACCGGAAAAAAACTTGTAAAAAAAAGTTAATTGAGTTGTGGCTTGCAATCGATCTGATTTATGCAATACGATAGCAAGAAAGACACACGAACAACGATGAAATAATAGCAATAAAAAACACATTTTTAATTACTCAAGAAAGATTACATCGTTGACCGATCACAATGTCAATGGTTCTAACTAGAATTGTATTGCGATCATCGCCTTTTTTGCATCGTTTTTCTTTGTTCATAATTAGTAAAAAATCGCATACAAATACAAACTTGAACGCATTTTGTGTTTAGAAAAAGATATACTTAACTCAGCGCATTTTGTCATTTTTATATGAAATAAAATCGTGTCAAACAGAGTCAAACTTTTATAGTGCTCATCCGTACCGGGAATGATATAGAAAAACGCAAACAACATGATTATGTTCTCGTAAATTATTGTCATTATCATCATTGCGTTCGTTTGCAATTGGAAAATGTAATTTCAAGTGTAATTTTGTCGTAATAAAGAACATACTCTAATTGGAAGATTGAATTTGATTTTATTTATCGTAAAATTTGACATTATTAAATGAATCGTCAATTTAAAACCGAAGAGTAGAGATGAGAAAGAATGAGATGGAGTAATAAATATATTCTTTCCGTGACATCGCTTATATTTATCAATAATATTACTGGCTGTAAAGCGTGTGTGTTGTTGTTTTTTGGCTCTGAATGTCGTTGATGTAAATCGCATGAATAGTATAAGAGCGCGAATGAAAAATATTTTCAACAGAAAACCATGTCTTACTGCTCCCACGCAATGGCGACACAAACTATACATTTTTCTCAAAAAAAAAAAAAATCTTTCATAACAATGCGCACACATTGAATGTAAGTCAAAAGCGCGCACTTCCACAAACACACACACTGTGATTCTGAAAGAACGTGTAAAATCAACCAATTGCTTGTTGTGAATATTAAATGAATTATTATCGTTCTGACGTTTGATCAATAATAGGTGGACATAAATAAAATTATAATTTCCATCATTATTTCATTACATTGTGCATGAATATGATCGATTCGCGATTTGTCAGCTGTGTGCAAAGGGAAATTGTAAATCATATGCTTTCGGCTATAGGTAGTTTCATTTCCTATGTATTTTCATACAAAAAATACGTCGGAATGTGTAGCGTAATTATTTTTTTTCTATTAAAGAACTGCGACGAAAAATCCTTGCAAAAATGCAAATCAATTGTCTTCCGGGCGACTGTTATCAGTTTGTAACCTACGAAATATCTTACATCATTCAATTCGATCATCTTCACTTTCATTGAGTAATGTGTTTAATATTTGATCGAGTGCAAATGCACATTCATCAATCAAAGTATTGCATAATACAGCATTATATGCATTGATTTATTCAATCATCGGGTTATTGTTAAATTGAGCGATTGAGGTGAAATAATAAATTGTTTATAGTTCAATTTGCGTATGAATTATTCATTAAAAAAATAGGCAGGTGGGAAAATTAATTTGTTAAAAATGTGATTGATGTGGTGATTGTTGCGGTTTACAAAGCGATCAACATAAAAAACCAACAACAATTAGAGTATCTATTTTTAAATAAATTGAAACAAAATGAGCTTAATTTGTTTGTTTTTCTGAATAGTCAGTCGAACGTGATTTCTGGTGTGCGATTCCAGCTGAACACCAATCAACGACCAATCTATCGTTGTCTGATTGGCGTAAAATTTCACAACCAAATGGCGCTTGTACAATTGCAAAAAATATCTCGCAACAACTACAAAATGCTCTTAATTCATCTGATGCGACAGTCATTGATGTACAAAAATGCAGCAGTTTCGTATTTGACAACGAAATCAGCGAATCAACAATTCAATCCGAGTGGAATGTGATTTGTGATGACTCTACACTGTTGAATGTGATTGAAATGTGTTTTTTGGCCGGTGCGGCTATTGGTAGCCTTTCGAGTGGAACACTATCGGATGAATATGGCAGACGGTAAGTAAATATAAAGGCAAAATAATGCGATCATCGTTTTAATTGATTTTGAAAACCATTTAGGCATACTCTCATGATTGTCGTCGCATTGCAGGCCATAATCGGTGAGTTATGACATTGAAAATTCCGTAAGAAGCGTTAGTAAAGAATAAAGACTAAACAGTAAACCATTTCAATTGACACTGAAAATAAAACCGGTTTCTCTATTCATTAGCCGCAACTTTCACACGTGCGGTTATAATTGCGTAACACACACACATTTGGCAAGAAACAATTTTATTTTTATTTTTTCAAGTCTCAGACAAAATGGCATCACGTAAATTTGGCCTTGATAAAAATAAGAACAATTCTTAGAAATAAAAAGAAAGAATTTGTTTGTCGTTTGAACACATTTTATTTTTTATTTTTACGCATAATTGATAGGTACTACACTTGCTGTTGTTAAATCATTGATACCTTATATGGTTCTGCGATTCGCTTTGGGATTTGTATCAATGTCAATTGTGAACATTTCGTTCGTACTAACCGTTGAAATGGTAACAGGGAAGTGGTCTTCTATCATTGGAACATTGGATTTGCTACCACTTCCGATTACGTACATCGTACTCGCCGGCATTGCATATATTGTCCGAAATTGGCGTTCTTTGCAACTCATCATTTCAATACCTTGGTTTGCACTTCTACTCTTTTGGTAAGTTAGAAAGTATACAAAACTTGTGATCATCGATCTAACTGACGTTGAGAACCATTTAGGCATGTATTACCCGAAAGTCCAAGGTGGTTACTAGCGAAAGGTCGAGTGGATGAACTGAAAAAAATCATTGAAACGGCCGCTCGTTGGAATAAAAGAACACTGCCACCAAACTATGAAAAACTCTTAATATTTCCACCTGCCGAGGATGCCGATGGATCAT
Source organism: Contarinia nasturtii (assembly GCF_009176525.2). NCBI lineage: Eukaryota > Metazoa > Arthropoda > Insecta > Diptera > Cecidomyiidae > Contarinia > Contarinia nasturtii. Next base: position 508,646 of record NW_022197885.1, on the reverse strand, counting down.
TCATTGATCTATTCAAAACGGAATACCTTCGAACTACGTTACTTCTTATGGTCGCTTGGTACACACTAGTATTACAATACATGGCTATAACCCTTCATATTGGAGAGATGGGAGGGGATATTTACCTAACAACAGTAAGCAATTATTATGTTTCTCAATGCAATCGAGCACTGCTTGAAACTTCAGTTTTCAAGCGAAATGTAACAAAGCCGTCCGACGACGTTGACAAACTTGAATATTTAAAGCTTTTTTTCAGTAAAACCTATCAAATGCATTGGATAAAGTTCATTATAGTGTTTTATACGTTTCAGGTATACGCCGGAGCATTCGAAGCATTTGCTATAATCATCTCAATATTTACAGTAACTAAGTATGGCATTCAAAAGAATATTTTAGTGAATATTTTCGTTGCTGGCCTTTGTTTGCTATATATTGCCATTTTTCCGAATGCTGAATGGACTTTGGTCGTATTTTTGGCGATGCTTGGTATGTGAATTATTATAACATTTTTTTTTACATTTGAAACATATGTATACAACAATTTGTTCGATTCATTTCAGGCAAAAGTACCACCGGAGGTAATTATTGAACTAAATTATTTAATTTTATCCTTTTCTACACAGACGATTTGTAACGTTATTCATTTATTTTGTGATCAAAGTTGCAAACGCAATGATCCCAGCTTTCACCAGCTTCCAATACCCTCCAACGTTGCGTACACGCGCAATGGGAATGACCAATTTTTCAGCTGGTTTCGCCTTGGTTTCGGTTCCATACATTTGGCTACTAGTGAGTATAAAATAGTTTTTCGGAAAGAAGTCATCTTAGATTTGATGCTCGTTTTTTCTTTCGATTTTCAGAAACACATCGAAGCTTATCTACCGCCGTTGATACTTGGACTATGCGGACTGATTGGAGCGTTGGTCTTATTCTTCATCGATGATCGAACCGCAAATATATTGACAGCTGAACGACCACCACGAAGACACCATACAAGTCAACAACAACTAGGCAAATAAAGCAAATTCATTTTGTGTGCGCTTTCATCAACATCGATCTGAAATGTTCCATAACTGTGCGCTAACTGTTTCTATGTCACATCAATCAATCATGAGTTGTCCATTTTATTTTACTTGTTATAAAGTGAAACAACATGGAATATTCGAATGACCACAATGTTTAAATCATCGTTTCCACGTCCGTCGGTTTGTCATCGTAATTGCATGCAAAACATTTAGTTACCGCTCTCTTGTTTTCCAATGGATCATCAAATCACTCTCAATATTCATCGATAGTGTACGAGTTTGGTTAATCATCATAGTTGATTTTTGAATATCATCATAGATGTTGTACATTTTTTTGTTGTGAGGCTTTCATTTATAGTATTTTTCACAAATTCAATAATTCTATTTTTCCTTCCCTCCCTTCCCGCTATCAGGAACGACCACCACTTGGCTTTAGTCAATCTTTTCATATATAAATTAAAGTTAATGCAGTACAAAAATCAAAGTAAGTCGGATTCTATTGAGCAATTTTTGTTTTTTCATGCTCAATCGAATACAATCAGAACAAAGAAATCAGTGCATTTGCTGTTTGGATGTTTACTTTAAATTGGTTCCTGACTTATTTCAGTGATTATTTTGCATAAAAAAGGGACAAAAAATCTATTTCGTTGCACTTCTATTTCAAATGGAAAATTGAAGATACTTCTTTGAACCATTTTTTTTTTACATTTTTAACGGTATTTCAAGTTTAAATATTTGTATAATTCATATTATGGCGATAATTCATTGTTCACCAAATCAAATGTAACCTTATTTTTACACACCTAAAAATAATTTCTTCTGCTATTTAACCATAAGTTTTAGTTTTTTTTTATTCGTAAGTTTTATTGTGATAATAAATTGACATTGAGAAATATACAAAATTGGTAATAAATTGGTGAAGCAAGAGGTTGAACAAAATCAACCCTTGAACACTTATCACAAAGTTCGCAAAGATTAACACAAAATATGCATTTTGGGTCAAAAGTAATGTTTGCTTCATTGGAAAGGTGTTTTGTCAACCGATACATCAGCAGCAACCACAGCAGCTTGATTTAGAAAATTCGAGCTATGTATGCGAAGCCGATCGATATACCAAGCGTACTCAGTGCAATGTGGTGGGGTTCATGTTTATAAGAAACACACAGAACATGAATTTGATCAGTCGATATCCGTAAGCGCTGAACTAACAACAGCAACGGAACGCTGCTGTGCAAAAGAGAATAAAAAAAACATTGTGATTAGTTTAAGATTTGAAGTGTTGAAAGAATTTTATATATCCATTCGCTCTCTATATATCTCTATCTCAATAAAAGAAAGTGCAATTCAAAATGAAGGAATACTTAGTATACAGCTGTTTGGTAAGTGAAAATTTGCTACAACAAATATCAACTGAACAAAACAACAACAAAAACTTTCGAATCCGTTTAAAAAGAAGAAATGAAATGTAAAATCGCAATCGACGTGAAATTCATGATTCAGACTTTTCAATCTGAGCCATTTTCTCTCTATCTCTCATTTATTCATTAAAACATGGTGCAAAGAATCAATATTGCATCCGTTGAATGGTTCTTTGGTACGTGATTTTCTCCATCTTTCAACAAAATTTCTTAACATCGAGCAAACAGAAGAAGAGCACACGATTTGTTTCCCCATTGCGATTTACAAATTACTTTTCCGTTGCGCTGCATAAATTCAAAATGTTTCCGTGGCTCTGTTTGCATACAAATTAATTTTTGCAATTTGAATTTAAATACGTTGAATTGCACAATTGTGTGGTGTTTTCGAAAGAGAGATGGTTTTTTGCATTTCTCTGAATTTTGTTTGCCACTACTGGGATGGAATAAATAATTTGAGAATTTCATTAGAATGGACGAATTGGTCATCGTTTGTTTTACATTTTTTTCTTTTTTTGGTTTATTATTTCGTAACTTTTACCAATTCACAGTTTTAAGTGTAATCGCTAGGTTTTGTTATTTGTTCATTTATCATGATTTTTTTTTCTCTCTGAACGAATTTGGTTTGAATGCAATTGAAATTGTTTAATTTGTATGTAATTCAAGCGTGCCTCTTTTGTGTGCTAATATGCTATTGAATTTTATCTGATGGTTATTTATGGTTTTGTTAAATCATTCGCTACCAAAGAAAGTAATATTACCGCTACGATTGATTGATCAATTTAATTGGAATGGCGCTTTCTGCTCCAAGAATTCGTTAGATATCGGTGATTTTCGGTTTGCATTGTATAGAAGAAAATACAATATTTTTGCGTCGAATCACGTCAAGGGTCAAGGTGATGATTAGTTTTTAATGCATTTATTCTCTATTGTATATAATTGGATTGTGATCGATTGCTCTAATTGAGAGTCTTTTGTGAGTATTGGGTAATTGTACGCGAAAAGAAATTATCATCATATTTTCTCTCTATCTCTTTTTCTCTGGCAATGAAAATTATCGATGGATTGCTGCAATTTAATGATCTAAGTACAATGTCAAAATAATGACAAATGATGAAAACATAAATCACAACAATAATGATCGATTGAGTATGTTTTCATTGCGTTGTTCAATTTATTTCTCAACGTTCTTTCACTTCATTACCAAAGAAATAAAATGCAACGGGTTTTTTTTTATTTAAAGAATCGCTTGATGAAATTTAAAATGCTGATCACACGGAGCATATGGCGCCTTCTTGTTCGTAATTGTGAGAACACAAGCGATTTCCTTTACCATAGACACTGAAAGCATAAATCAGAAATGCGACAAACGGGATGCTGTTTAGCATAAAAAGAAAACGAAATGCTATTTGGCTTGGCGATTTCGAAGCGAAAGTGGCTTAAATACTTTTTTTTTATTAGAAACATTTACTGCTATCATTTTATCTTGTTTCATTTCTGTATGGGTGCTTAGTGAGACTGAACCAATTTCATATATGTACGCGTGTAGTACAGTATGACTATGTGATTACAACGGTTTATATGAATAGATAATTGTTCATATAGGAAAATACAACTTTTAGTTTTCTTCTTTTTCTTCTTCTTTTGCATCAATAGCCGTTCGCGGTAATGCAGTATTGTGATCGAGGAATGGAGTATATAAGTGATCATATTTTATGAGCATTTTATAAGTAAACACTTATAATTACCGAACGCGCATGTTGAATCTGCTTGTCAGCATCAAGACCGTACAGCTCAGTATACACTAGATATTATGGTTTTCTAACCAAGCACGGCATGCTTATCGATAGATTTTTCTAAACGATTGAATTTGTGTGCCAGACTTTGTGCATTGTGTGTGCATGGTATGCGACTTTTCCTGTCTAACCAGTTTTCAACGCGCGAAAACTGAAAAAAAAAAACGCTATGTGCACGAGTACATAAGAAGAGATAAAATTGTCATCTACGAAAAAAAGCAAAAAAAAAATATTGTTTCCCGAAAACAATATGAAACGGCTCTTGGAAAAAAAAATACGATCAAAGTAATTGATTTGTGTGGACAGAAAATATTTCATTTCACCACATAGCATACGATCCCAGGTAGACTCTTCCTATTACATTCGAGTGATAGCGATTTAAGTATACACAATTCATGAACTACAATCACTCGCCTATCGATGCAGAAAAAAATAAACAAAATGTTATGAAACAAACATGAACTTGTGCTGAATGTTTTTTTTCTTTCATTCAATTTTGAGCAATAAAACTACAGGCGTAAATAATATGTTTTAATTTTGTTCGGCCCGGAACAGATTATATACGTATGAAAACAGAGTTTTCTATTTTCCCGTCAGTTGGGCTCGTTTTTCCTGCATCAAAACACTTAATTATTGCATGCATTTAATTATTATTGTCGAGTGCGCACGAAGACAGCGAAAAAAATGGACTCATATTATTATTCATTGACTTGTAATTGGTAGAAATCAACAAACGAAATTCTGTGAGTTGTATTAAATGGTTTTTTCCTACCTGAATTGAATACCGCATACCCTTTTATTATTATGTGATATTCATATATTGAAATGTTTCACTCGCTTTTTTGCTCTCCTGCGTCGGCCAAATCAAAGAAGCGTAAATTTGACATAATATCGCACACAAAATATTGATTTAATGCTCAAGAATAATCACGTAATACCACCATTATTACCACACACGCCTTCCTCTCTCTCTCTCTCTCTCTCTCTCTCTCTCTCTCTCTCTCTCTCTCCTCTCTCTCGCTGTGTGTGTGTGTGACATTCCGAAAACGGTGCAATAAAATTGGGAATGGTAAAAATTCACACAGTTAAAATAATTAACCGCATAACAATACGCAAATTACTTGCAAAAGTTACATATTCATTAAAATTGACTGGTGAACTAATTACTTTTTGGATTTATGAATTGAGTTGTGTTGCCAATTTTATTGATGCCCAGATTGATGCCTTGGCTTACAATGCACGGCAATTAGTTACTCAACCTCATTCTAGTGTCTCTCGCAGGTTTTTTTGCCAAATCGTCTCTTTTTCGTATGAAACAGTGACTTGATCATATTACCTACAACCTGATCACTTTCTCATGCCATGTAGCTGCTCATTTTTATTATTGTGCTGTGACTGAGCCGTAATCCAACTTGTTTTATTGGAAAGAGAGCAGTTGTTATTTTCTTTCATCTTCGATAATTCTCGATTTCGATTAATAAACCATGCATCATTGAATGCCCTACATTTAAAAAAAACAACAACGCTTTTTCATTCGCGATATTTTTATGATATAATATGGTTATATTTTCTTTTTTTTTTCGAAGTTAAGTGATAAAAAGTGCAAAATAATTGTACCGGTTGAAATTCAGTCGGTGCCTGGTTTTTTTTTCTTGTTTGCGTGGATCGATTTGTAATTTATTGATTCTAGCTTTTGACTACATGCCTTCAACTCGACTGAACTTGTAATTGTAAATCTCGCTTGTTTTTACTCTTCGAATTAATTTCCTTTTTCCACGAAAGATCCGAAGAAGCGAAAATGTGTCATGGAACTTTTGAGTTCAACAGCCAAATTAAGAAAAAAAAAACATTAAGCGAAGTTCTGCGAAAGCCATTTAAATCAAAATGCAAAGTGCTTCTTTTTAAAAGTAAATTACCAATTTTCCTATTGTACCATTGCATATATACCGAATATTGTTATTGACGTGCAGACACCAGTGAATGAAAGTACATTGTTTAGCGAAATGAAAATAAGAGTTGCTGCTATTGTCTATTTTTCATCTATGAAGTGTTGATCGAATGATTTGCAAAACTGACATTGCAAATATTGTGTGCTCGCTCGTGCGATGTTTGTTTATTTAATCTCCTCGTATTATTTATCATAATTCGTTCAGACAAACAATTAGCGGTTAATTGAACTGTAAACGTTGGTGCGCACATCATGTACATAAAACACACCATGAAAAAGCTAATATCGTTAAAAAAAGTCTACTCGGATGGCATTTTCCATGGATTGTATCGTAAAATCACTTTCGTTTTCGAATCAAGCGATGTTTTTTTTTTCACAGGTGTTCGACGCTGAGAAACATTGCAAAAAGAAAGTCCCAATGTATTTTCGTTGAATTTGTCACTATACGTTTGCCAATCGTATTTCCAAAGAAGTGTGCTTAAATCATGTTTATTTTTCATGGTTCAAACTCCAAAACTATGTCGAATTGTTATGATTTAATTAGCAAATTTATCGCTCGATTTTTTTTTCTTCAATGGCTGCTAAATTGGCATGGCATTTGTCAGTATTTCGCATAAATTAATAATAAGCCATTGTATCTAATTGAAAATTCGTTCCCAAGTGTTTGAGCAATATCTAATATCTGCGTGGTAGATTATTGTGACATATCACTACATTTAACGAGTAAGAGAGATTTGATTTTTTTTCGGTTGCCTTCCATATAGACTGGATTAAATAATTCTCCATAATCACTTTTTTTCGACTCTTGTTAAATAATTTAATGCCATACTCCATGCATGAATTCGATACAATTACGCGAATTGTGTGTGTGTGTGTGTTTCTACGACACTCAGATCCGGTTTGCCGTCGACCCGTTTTGTAACGAACAAATTCACCGCATATCTATATCATATCTGTTGAGATGAGGAAAAAGAGAGCATACAAAAGTAAATGTGTAAAAGCAATGGGGCGATTATTGAGATCAACGGCGACACAATAAATCCATGCAAAATATAGACACACATAAAAAATTACAAGAATAACATTGTCTGCATGAATAAATTTTGGTTTTTATTTCACAAATTGGCCGACATGAATATTTCCTGAAATATGTTTTTCTTCACTCACAGAGGGAAACATTTCGGCTTTATACCGATGGTGATTTGCGATTCATGTTTAATGCAAGCAATGCCAAAATTCAAAAACCAAAAAACTCTCCATTTGGTCAGAACTTTTTGTTGTTGCTTTTTTTTCTTTCGTTAAAATCCTGTGCACATTTAATTAATGAAAATTCATATTATGTAAACATGGAATGATGAATGCAACTTTTACATTGCGTCTCGATTTAATTTAACCGCGCACTGCGTTGTGGTGTACAGATCGTGTTTATGATCATTCGCACGCTCTTCATCATGGCAAAGTGGATCAATTTTTCTCTCTTTCGCCGCTTGTATTTCTATTTGCAAGAAATATAACAAAATTATGTAAGCATATCGGCTTGGCAATGTCGATCTTACAATCGATACCAATTCGTACAACAAGCGACTGGCTTGAACTTCGTATGTTCGTTGCACACTGTGGCTTGGCTCACAGGTTTCGTTTTGTGTCTCTCTTTTTTAAAAACTTTTCATTTTCCGTTTTTTTTTAATCATTGCGTACACATCGATGAATCTGACATAATTTTTTTTTCTCTTGAAAATAAAATGTAATTCCGATCTGTGTCATTGCAGCATCAATATTTATTCAGCGAAAATTGAAAAAGCCAAACAAAAGATTTATAAGGAAATATACAATCGTTGAAATTGAATGTATGATTTGCCGCACTTGCTCGGTCAACGTTGAATATGTATTGTTTATGGTGTATGTTTGTACGTGATATCGAAATCTGATCGCTTACGTCCATTATATTATCATTTTTTTTTTGAAATTTCATTGGGTTAAAAACATTTTAAAGGCAAACAAGCAATAGGTCAATAATAATTACCTCATTGAAATGGCTCTTAATCTCATATTTTATATGCGACGTAAATTTATTTTTATCTCCTTCGCATTGTATCGTACAATTTCATGTCTTACATTCTCATTTGCTTTTCTCCATGTTTTTTTTTGTTGTTGCTTGTTTTCGATTCATTTCGCCGGAGTATATGTGGAAATAAAACTGTTGAAACATATTTACAACAACCGAATCAAGGTTATGCCGTTGAAGTGCACTTGATGTGTATTTATTGTCGAACGTTCGGCCAGAGCAAATTAAAAGCATGGCAATTCATTTAAATTTAAATGCTCGGCCGTACATAATTTCAACGAGCACTTAAAAATTGCTTAAGCGCTTGCGTGCATATATATACATTTTTCAGAATAAATTCTACATAAAGAACCATGAATGGATAGCAGGTGTAATTGAGTTGAATGAAGACAGCATGTAATTACGACATATTTCTCGAATGATGTCTTTTTTTTCTCTCGCAACTTTTTCTTTTCATTCCAATGTTCGATATGCTAATTGGTTGAATGACGCATTCTGTTTTCTACTTTATTTTAGATTATACTTGTCTATTGTTTGACAGGCATCAATTCACAATTGGGTCCATTACCGCCAAGATTTGCAATTCCAGTCGGTCCTGTGGCACAACAACAATCGGTTCGGCAACCAATTCAATATCGTAACGAACGTTTAGTGGCACCAGTTGGTGGTTTTCTTCGTGCTCGTCGCCCAGTGTTGGGTACACCACCATTCTCAAATCAAAATAGTCTTAACGATGATGCTAAACCAGTAACCGAAGAAAATGAATCGGGCGAAGCGCCAACATTTATTCCGCAAATACAACAACAACAACAACAACAGCAGCAACAGCAACAGTACATTCCACATGTGCAAACACTACAACAACAACCACATAAACCTCAATTGCCAGCCGTATTGTATACAACCGATGAAAATGGTGAAGTTTTAGAGCAGAGTCGACCATTTAACGAATTCTCAACAACGCCACGATTCTTACAACAACCAATTCAAGAAATTATACCAACAACACTTCGATCGACCGGCAATGCACAACGATTCCATATAAATCAAGATCATCCTATTCAAAGTGCCCTTCAGGGCACCACAAAACCACCGGTCAGTTTAATTGAAATGTTTTAATTCGAATTGAGAGTTTTAGTTTTTGACAAAAAAAAAATCTATTTTTAATAGCTTCGTGCTCGTCCTGAGTACCGCGAACCAAGACCACACTTTGAAGCAAAAGAATTGGCACAACCAGTTCGTCGTCCACAACAAATTGATTACGCTCAAGTTAAACCCCGGCCACACCATCATCATGACCAAGATGTAAGCACCATTTAAAAAAAAAAATGTAAATGCAGACGAAAGAAATTTATTTCAATTCAATTTTGATATGTAGGAACGTGAAAAGAAGCCAGTAGCACAGATTTTACGTAAATATCGTGAAGAAAATGAAGATGGCACAATAACATGGGGCTTTGAAAATGATGTAAGCACTAAATATTTAACAAAGAAATGCATATGAAAGAAATTTATTTCAATTTAAAATATTTTGATATATAGGATGGATCGTTTAAAGAAGAAATCATTGGCAATGATTGTGTCACACGAGGCCGATACGGCTACGTTGATCCGGATGGAGTGAAACGTGAATATAACTATGAAACCGGAAATTTATGCGATCCAAATAAACGAGATCAGGAAGATCAAGAAGATGTCGAAGACCAAGAGGATGGACGACCAAATTTAAATGATAATGGCGCTTATATTGATTATCAAGAAAATCAAATGGTTTTGGCCAATGGTCAACGCATCAATTTAAATAACATTGGAAAAGGCGGAAAGATAAGACGACCGGGACGCAATAATTAAATAAAACAACATTTATGAAAATCACATTGGTGAAGCACACAATTTAAAGAAAAAAATGACGAGAAAATTTGCTTCACATATCTATAAGCTAAAATCGCAATGATATAAGACTTTTTTTTATTAAAATTTTTTGTTTTTTATTTTTTAGATTTAAGATTTTACAAAATGATCGCCTAAAAATGAAATACTTTCGTTTCTATTTTCTTTCTTTAAATATTATTGCGAATGTAATGATTGAGAAAAACAAACCGAGAAATAAATGATGAGTCTTTCTATTCCGCTGTGACAGTCATTGAGCGTAAAAATGCTTTTGAAACATCAATCTCATCCAAATTCATTTCATGCCGAGGGGGAAAAAACAAAACTTAAACATTTAAAAAAAGAAAAATCCACGTCACGCAGTAAAAATCGATAAAACTATGTGTATTTCGATTGTTGTTGGCAGAATAGAAAATGCGCACAAGCCAAATATATGCCTGCCTCTCTGAATCTCCTAATATGGTCGTCGTCGCTGTTGTGGCACTCGATTTGGCGGTGTTATTGAGATATCCATGAAATCGCCGATTGTGAATTTTGCCTGTGCCAATGACAATGAATCGTCGGCATTTCGTTGACCGGAGCACGTAACACCAATTTCACGCATACGATAACCGGGACCAAATTGGTCGGGTGATACTAATGCAAAATCAAAATATGTTCCCTTTCGACGAGTTTCGGGATTTACATCACGCACCAATGCAGTGAGCTCACGCAGTGTAGCATCTGGCCATGTATAGATCTGTAACTCATTCGTTGGTACATTGCCATGTTGAAATTCAGCCGGCGAGTGATGACGACCCGTTGAACAAAATACACGCAACAATAATGGACATGTCTATCAAAGAATTAGCATAACATTTTCGAATTTAAATCAATGTTTATTGAATCAAATCGCATTTTTTTAAAAATTATATATGGGTGTATACCTTTTCTCGATCGATTTGTTTGGTTGGTGGCTGTTTTTCTTCCACAATCATGCTTTCAATTCCTGCCATTTTGATATTAATATTGTGTTTTCTCTCTAATTTACCGTTTACAGCAATGACCAATTCAAAACAATACCACGTTTATTTAATACTAATTTATGCGATAAAATGTGATTATATATTTAAAACTGTATCGTATAAAGAAATGCAGACGATGCTCCGGCTGTCAAATGTCATATGCACACAACAAATATGGACATGTGTTGGTTTTCTTTCATTGATAAGTGTTGCCGCATGAAGTTTCGGTGCTGCTCAATGTGTATCTTTTTTATCCGTTAAACAAATAAACTTTATTCCTTTTTTTCGATGCCATAACATTGAGACAAATAAGAAAAAAAGAGAAAAATAAACTCTCAAATTACAAAAAAGAACGAACAAACAAACCACTTTATGTTTTGAACAATCACAAATGTTTATAATTTCAGAGCGTTGTCCCTATCGGTGTCACATTTGAAACCAAAACAACATTGAGTTGCGTTGCATGAGTTGAGTCATAAACTATGTGCTTATCGTCATGCAAAGGCGCGATACATTACGTCAATTGGAAACTGTCAAACGACGACGACTGCGACAGTGAGAAAAAAATTCTAAACAAATTATTCGTCATTGTTTAGTAGCAGCGTAGGTTTCGTTTCAACTAGCTCTTAATTTCAACTAGCTCTCTCCATTGTCGCAGACACATTCTGCAATTTTCTGGTTTTTACAGCAAGCAAAAAACGATGATTTAACAAGTGAGTATTATAAAATAAAGCGATCAACCAATTTTTTTTAAAGTTCCTCTTACATCAATTGAGCAAAATCCTTTTTTTAAATTGAATTTGAAATGTGTGTTTATCAATTGCGCTGTTAAAATCAAATAATCGACGAAATTTTGATAGGAAGATGAACCAAAAAAAAATCGTGTTGCACAAGTATACATAGATATGTTGTTATAGTGATAGGTTCAAGGAGAAAAGTTTTATATTAAAAAAGGATGTAAATCGATCTTAATTTGTTTGGTCTGTGGATAAAAATGCAGAAGTAGAAATTAATCGATTGTTTGAGTGTCAAGTTTGGTGATTAAAAGAAGATTGATGATAAACGCATTGTTTTACTTTCCATCGTTCTTGTTCTGGTTTTGTTCGTGTTTGTGAGTGCTTTTTTATGTGTATTTGCGGTATTGCGAGACATCAGCATGCGATCTATGTAATTTATCAAAGGGATAGCTCTCATGCAAGGATATTACAAAAGCGGTGAAATGTGTTCTTCTTCTGTCAAACGGCGCATTTAGAGTTCATTTGCTTTTAATTACAAAACGTATTTGGATTTATATGTCTATTTTAGTTAAACTCAATGTCTATTTGCTTTTTTTATGTTGAATATTCTGGCGTCACAACTGATGCACGCAACACTGTATTTTACATTCAATTGAATTTTCCCAGCGCCTTGCTAGCGACCTCGTCATCGACACTATTTAATCTAGTGTTGATTCATTGCGTATTAATTGGAGAGAGAGAAAGAAAAGCGAAATGAGCTACCGCGTAGTACATTTATTGAATCAACACGTCGAAAGAAAAGGAGTGTATAGAAAGGAGAACAAAAAAAAACAAAGAAAAAAGAAATTGAAAAATACATAATGCACACACACCACATTCGATTAGAGCAGCACAATAAATTTACCGCCGCCGATTAAATGTACGTGCTAAAAAAGAGCGAACACAAGAAAACAATATCCACGGCCGATTTATATGTATGTTGGGCAACAGTTTGACGTTGATATTTCGTTTGAATTAATTTGTGCTTACGTACATCAGAGCAAAGTTTGTTGTAGAAATAAAATATTGGCCGTTCTTTTTAAATCGTATTTATGAGTATGACTGTTTTCCTGATTTCCCCCATTAATGTCCGAGAAAACGCAGAGATTAAACGAAAATAAACATTATGGCAATCGTCATTCTTGTCGAAATTGCTTTTCGTTTTTTTTGTTCTCGCTACTAATACAGATTAACAAATTGTAAAACTAAATTTGGAAATTGTATGAATGGAAGAATCCATTGAAAAACTTTCAATCTATTTTTATTATGAAAGAGCAAACGTTGACGTGGCTTGTGTCGGAATGTTCGAGTACAGAAGTCCATCGAATGTGTCCACTTTCAAAACCATAGCAATGTACCCAATCAGAGGCAAAAATAAGCATAATAAATTTTTATGTATTCATAAATCGGTTTACAGCCACCGACCAACAACACTTCAATGCATCCACAAGCACAGACACGAATGAAAGCAAAAATCAATACAAAAGAAACACCATGCCATGAGATCGAGAGAAGGAGAGAGAGAAAATGAGTCAATGTGCATTGTACAAGGTGCGTGAATTACGATGTGTGTTGGTGGATATTATACGTATTTTGTCTATTTGCACGACGTTTCACGTGCAGTAACACATTACATAAAGTCAAATGTATGTATTGTATATATTTAAAATAAATTACTTACGTCCAAATCCAAGTTGGTCGAAGAGGCGAATACAATGCAAATATTTATTGTAGTTGGCCATACTCCGACACATATTTATTATTGCGACAGTTTGCTTGTTATGTAGATTATTCTCTATCCACCCCACGGACACACATAGACAAGTCAACGCGCGCCCAAAGTGAGTGTTCAAAAGACAAGTGTTTGCTCTATATGTCATTCGGATGCTAGCATTGATCCAGTGTGCAATTCGTTCTGACGTTGTGAACATTTATTCTTTTTATTCTGCTCGGTGGCATTATTCAATTGAATTCATTGAAAACAACAATTGTTTCTCATGTCGCAAAAATCTTAAGTGGTAAATAATAAATAAGTGGATTTGAAACTGAAAAAACTGATTTATTTATATCAAATGAATGAAATTAAACAAATTAGTTAATTCAACATTCGGTACATCACAAAGTAGTGGCTCACATTCTGTTGGCATCGTATAATCAAAATTCGGTTCAAATGGTTAATTTTATTGTGCCGAGACTGCATATAACTACAGATAACTGTAGTAAAAATTTAATGGATCGTTCGAATGATTTATGCACGATTAAGCACAAATCAGAATACATTCTGTGGACAATATATTCGCTTTTGCATCCCCGTAAACACATTTCCTCTTAATTGTTCAATTTGTATTTCAATTTTATTTTTGTTACGATCAATGGCACCGGTGTATTAGCTGTATGTGAATTTCGGCTATCTATATCCGAATGGCATCACAAAACCGTGAGTTAAATATCGAACAATTGAACATTATTCAAATGTGTGCATACAATTTTATTGAACGATTGGATTTTGAGTGAGCTATCATTGTTTATCGCTCTTTGTGCTTTGTGTATCTTTCTCGCTCGATTGATTGATATAAATGAAAATCGCGTGACAATCGTGTTGTTACCGCACTAATTAATATCAACTCCAAATATACCATATCCAATGGCAATTGGATCATTGTGGCAACGTCATATCGTCGCAATTTTATTTCATTTTTTCGCTGTCGTCTGCCATTGTTTTCAATTCAATGCCTGCCACGTCAAAGAGAGCATACTTTTTGCAACATTGTTTCGATCCAAAGATAAAGCAAAAATGATGTACTCATACGTCAAACCAGAGCGACGGTCTTTTTGAATGTAGCCAAAAGAATCAAAATCTGTGTGTTGCCGTTTTGTATTCATATGTACGTGATATGTGCTACGTTGATATACTATATTTCGTGAAAATATACTAATCTATGTAGCGCAAATGGTCATGTGTTGAATTTCGTATTAATTAAAATGTTGCAATAGTGTAAACTAAAACTCAAAGTTATAATTACTTTTCTGTTATTCATTCATTATTTATTTCTCATATTTTATACTCTTTCTTTTCTTTGCATTCACAGTTGATCGGCGATTGACGTAAACCGTGCATCAAGTTACAATTAGAGAACAAAGCCATATTTCACGAAAAAACAATAATAAGCGAGAACAACGTGTTGTTGTTATTTGCATCGCCCGAAATCGAGTCGACATAATTCGTGCGCGCATAGATGAATTGATGCTGATTGTTTGCGAGAAATATACGAAACAAAAGCAGTTCATTTACGTGGCCGGCGCTCTGTATTCGAACAAATAGATAATTCGCTTAATTCACATATTGTTGTTGTTGTTACCGTTTTCGTTGGTCTTTTTGTTTCTCGCAAAATAAAATCAAACGAACGCTTGGAAAGTCATAGCATAAACGCGACAACAATGGCACAGGAGACACAAGATTTTAATGAGAAATTCTCACCGGATGAAAATATTTTCATTAACGAAGCCGATGGATTGACCAATCAGCATCCAATACTACCAATGGATGATGATGATTTTGAGGAGAATAATAAAAAACATTCGCCCGATTCGGATTCATTTGACGATCTACCTACCTCATTAATTGTAACCAATATTCATTCGGAAGTATTCACCAACGAACAGCAACGCAATGAAATTGAAAATTTATTTAAATTTTTTTCGCCGAATGCAAAGTTCCAATGGTTTCGTAGTTTCAAGCGTTTACGCGTTAATTTTGATAGTGCTGTTGCGGCGACCGGTGCTCGTGTACAACTCCATCAATACCAAGTGGGCAAATCGAAAATCAACTGCTATTTCGCACAACCAGTGACACCAGTCGTACGTATTTGCTAATTTAATTTAAAACTGTGCATAGCAACTGTAGCATTGGATTTGTAAAATTAGTGTTTGATTGCAAATGTGCCGATCCGAGGCCGAATTAGAGTCTGTGGATTAGTATCAGTCAAGCAAACGTTGAACATGTGACAATAGAAGGTTTTTAATCGATTGAATAAATCATTCTTTTCTTACTTTCATTTCAGGCTCACAAATTTCTACAACCTCCAGCACCATATAAACAGTTTTTGATATCACCGCCGGCATCCCCGCCGGCAGGTTGGATGCCACACGAAGAGGGTGAACCAATTGTTAGCCATGACCTGCTCGCTGCCCTGGCAAATCTCATGCCAGGCGAAAGCCATGAACTTCATCCACCGTCGACAGATCATCCTGGCATTGTGATTCATACAGCTAAGGTCAAGGATGAAAATGATGATGAAAATGATGACAATGATCAAGCTCCACAACGTATGATACAAACAAAATGCCCCGAACGAACGTAACCAGTTCATTGTACTTAATAGCGTTGATATTAATTTAATTAAAATTTGAAGAAAAAAAAAAGAAAAGAACAACAATAATACAACATCTCATTGAATTTAGAATACGGCCGAGCTACGAGCAATGTGCAAAAAAGTGATAATTTATTATTTTTGGGAATTTTCGAATCATTTGAGGGGAGAATTCAGACCAAACACAATGAAGAATAATAAGAAAGCAAACCGATGTAGACAACAATGTAAAACATTAAATAAAGGGCATATCTTTGTGCTGCTGTTTGCTGCAGCGGATATTCCTTTGATGCTAATTGATTTTTAAGAGTAATGATTCCAACATCATTTATTTGTTTTTTTTTTTATTGGATAGGTCGACGTGCAATTTATAGAGAGAGCATAATCTCTTTTCTTTGCTGTAAAAGTAAATGCTTTTAATGGCAGCAATTCTATTGTAATTTAATCTATTTAGTGTAGCTACCACAGTTATTGAAAACTATTTTTGTAATTTTATCGAAGCAAGAATAAAAAATTGAAAAGAGATACGGCTACAATATCCACAAAGCATCGATTTGATGCACGAATGACAGAGTGAGTAAGTGGAAAAAAGTGATTTAATTTAATGAAAATATGAAATGGAAAAATAAAAATAGAATGGGATTGAAGGAAAAAATACAAGACGTACTGAGAATATTTCTCGTACATGACGTATCATAGGAGGAAATTAAATCAACGAACCACCAGACCAGAGTTTCAATGCAACCTACAAAAAATGTACTATATCAAATAACAGTATCATGAATCTCAATGTTTCTACTATAAATTTGTTTGTTCTTCACTGTGGAACTAAATTTGGCACTAAAAATCGAAATTAACCAGGCATCATATATATTTTATTCAATTTACGAGATATACCTACAACACTGTACCATATAATCAAATCAAAATTGAATGTCAATTGTCAAACATGTTTTATTGATGTGCATACCATTGAGTGCGATTTAAGCACCAACCAAATCGATGCTCCGAACCAAAAATCAAAATAAAATACTTGTGAAATAAACAAACTAACTATTCCTCATATTTTTTTTTCGTGAATTAAAAAAGAGAAAGAAAAAGAGACAAAACAACTACCAAGTCTAAACAAAATAATAATTTTTGAATTTCATTAAATTATTGAGAGTAAAAAAGGACTAAAATTAGAATTCAAAATGTATAATATTTCTAAGATTTAGTAAATAGTTTAAAAAAATCAGATTTTAACACATTATATTATGAATAAATATTTGAAAAAAAAATCCGAAGCATATCCGCTCTCTTATTCACATCTCAAACATTCATATAAAAATAAATTCTACTAATTTCTTTTGAAATTTTAAAGTACATAGCTCATTTTATTTCGGTACACTGTTCCTCTGGAAATTAGTTTGAAGAAATATTCGTCCACTTGTTCAAGATAAATGGTTAATTTCTACGAGCTTAGTTTCAGCAAAAAATCGTTCAACTCGGATTGAAAAGTTCTTGGGTTGTTCAGAATTTAAACTTCAAAAAATAGACCTCAGATTAAAGAATTTGAATGTTGACAATTCATAAAAGTAATAGAACGTTGAAAACATTGTACCCTACCTCTAATCCTTCCTTGTCACCCATCGTGCCGTGGGCTGCAAAACTTTTTAAACAAAAATGCAAACACAGAAATTCACTATTCGCTCAAATTGAGTTTGGCAGGATATTTTATTCAATATTTCATTCGAGGTGGTGCACACAATTTACTGAATAAAGTATATATAAATGTACAATCTGTGCTTTTTCATGAATTTTACCATAAAGAAAATTCGAATGAAAAATCACTTCTGCAATGTTTGTTTTTTATTTTCCTAAATTTTTTTTATCCAAGCCATCACAACATTTACCACCTTACTGTCAATTGATAGAATTTTCGTAGTTGCACCGAGTCATTTAAACTAACGTCATCACAGGTAAACGAAATCCAATCAGCCAATCACTCGGTGTTAATTTGCCTGCGAAAGAAACTCAAACAAAAAGAAAACAAAAGAGAAAACGAAAGAGAAACGAACAGAAAGATACGAACAAAATGCTCGTGATTAACAGATTTTCGGTTGATAAATTCACACCGAACTCTCGCACACAATGAGAATCAATCCAATTTGGCATAAAACTCCGAATACCTACTTCAAAGTTATCACATTCTCGAAATATAAAATTAAATTGAATTAATTATAGCGAACTGGCACCGAAGCCTGCTCGTATAATTCAACTATCTATGTGTGGTGGTGATGGTGGCAATGGTGGCAATGGTGTTGGCATTCTAGTGCTTATTCGAAACGATGGTCTGTCTGTGTGTTCAGATGTATAAATTGGATAATGCGTGAGTGGTAATATGCACATTGCACACATTGGAAAAATGTCACTCAAAATCGATATTTTTTCCACTCCATCATTGTTTCTAATTACCATAGGAACGTTTAAATTGAAGTACTTCAAGATTCGTCAAGTTTTGTTTTAACTTCTCAAATTCCTTTCTGTGTTTTTTTACCTTTATTTCCATTGCATTTTCCGTAATCGTGCAATATGATTTTCCATTGAAACCATCAATGGTTGCACTTGATTTAATCCGTGAATTTGTTGTGAATCTCTTAAACCACAATTATCTTCGAGATTTTGTGAGGGAGTCAAAAGTTCACTCTTTAGCATTATGTTTGCAACACCATTGAATGAAATGAGCAATTTTCCAATTTTCATACACAAGTGGCAAATTTTCTTAGCTGTTGAGCACGCCAATCTGATTTTTTTGGCGTCTTAAATCTGAACGGTACCCACCAACACACTTTTATAATTAAATCCCTCTTCATTTAGCTATATCAAAAAGAAAAGGAAAGAAAACTCGATACAATATTTTTTTCGTCTTTTGCTTCCGTAACTCAAAAGCCAAGCGTTGACATTCGAGGCAATCTTCAATCATGACACAAACTGCAAATAAAATCAAGGAAATAAGATATCTTTTCCATTACAAACCTGAGCATATCGCTTTATTTCAAAATGAATTTGCTGATGCGCTACTATGATTGCATGACATTTTTTCTTGTTCCAAACACATATATACCGTTCCATGCATTGTTTGCAATGGATTATGTTTGTTGATAAAAAAAAACATATGATGCACATGGGTGAATGGAGAATGATGATATTGCCACAAGAATTTCATTTGCAAATACGTAAGCCGAATTGAGGTAGAAAAAAGCGGCACCACAAAAGTCATAAAGACACGTATGCGCCCATTTCATCATATCCAGTTCTAGTTAACTTTGGAACTTGGAGTGATTTTCCATGCTCTATTTTATTTTTGCATTGTTTTTTCTCAATTTTTTCTTTGACTTGGTTCGGTTCGTGCATATCAAAATTAACGTATATTACAATCATTCTTGTGCTAGCAATCGAGTGCATTCTCCAGTTTTTGTTGGATGTTTCGAATTTTTTTCTATTTGCTTGTAGAAAAGGAAACGATTTTTTGCAGATTTCGTTTTTTTTATCTATTTGAACTCTTTTTGTACAGTTGCTTTTTAATGAACGTTTTTTTTTATTTTGGAAACAATAAAATATGTTGTTACAATAGATCTCGTCCTAAAAACTAAATTGAATGTGATCGAATTGCTTGCTTGTGTCTCACTGTATGTGTATGTGTGTGTGTGTGTATCGTTTAAAATTCTCTATATATGGATATAATTGTGTTTTTTTTATCAATTACACAATAATTATTTATAATTATAAATAGATAAGAGATAACGATACAGATGATTTTGTACGAAAATGAAAATAGTAAATTTGTTCTGTTTCAAGTATATTGCCACTTTGTTTTACTCACGAGGCGAGTCATTACATAAAATTAACACAAGAAAGAAATAATGAGGGTGGCAATAGACATTTTTATTTTGGCAGCAATCATTTTCATTTATGCTGTAGACACTCGTGGATTGTCAGCAAAGAGCCACAAAACGACCGCCGAAAATGGCTTCAATTTTCTTTTTCAATCCAATCAAATTATACACAAAATTCTTGATTAAAACGTACATTTTTTTACTTTTATTTAGCATAAAATCTATATTTTTTTGTTTCTCATATGTGGTTGGTATCTCCGCTAAATATCTTAGGAAAAGAAAATTTCGCACTCAATCGAAATCGAAACAAAAGAGTTGACACACTCATTCAATACAAAATAAAAGAAACATTTACCAAAAAATAAAAAAAATACTCAACTTTTCTCTAATTATCATCATTTTACTTGCAATTTCTTGTTCTCTCATGCTCATTATTGAGTTTTTAAATAATCAATTTATATGGATTTGTGATTTTAAAATGAACTTAAACTAAATCGTTATCATTTATATATGTCATACTTATTTAAGTGGTTTCTAGAGTTTTTCCTGTGATTGTGCTACGTTGTTTATTTTGTTGGACCATCACGGGCTGGCCGCCTATGAATGCTATGTGCAATTTTTAAAAGTCTGAAATAGACTTTGCAATTGGCCATGTTAACAACCGCATTAATCTACAGTTCAAAATCAAAACCGCATCATCAAAGAGAAATTTAATTCTTCTTCTTCAATTTTTCTCTAAGTATTTTTTTTTAAATTCTTTTAGTATGTATCTTTATCTACTAATCATGAAAAATAGCTTTTTTTATATTTTGTGATTTTAAATTAAACAATTGGTTTGTTGTATGCTTAAATTGCCCGCAAAAATCATTTGGCACCATCACATTTAGACAAATAGTAATGGAAATATGTACTAATAGCAATAATAGTGATAATGGTTCTTTTTTTATCATTTGCATGGAAAATTTTTATACAATTTTCATTATGATCTGTGTTGTTGGCGCATGAACATGACTTACATCATTTTTCTCACATAAAATTGGAGAAATACAAATGATCGTGCAAATTGGCATTTGTTCAAATGAATTTGTGATTGTATGGATGCGAGTTCTTTTTGTCTGATTTTTTTTTTCATTTAAAAAAATCGCTTTCAATACAATGTGTACTGAGGACAAAATTAAATCATCACAACAATCTTCATTCGATGTATGCACGCGAGAACGCTCAGATCACATGCGTAATTATTGATTGATGCCAGAAAATAATTGTTGGGCTGGATGGAAGGAAGGTCGAAGAAGATGATCGTAATTAGAAAAGATACATATTCTTATATGTTATAGTACACCAAATCCAAATATTGGGCTACATTTACATTTTGGAATAATAATGAAAAAATGATGCAGCGAATAAACATTTTCGACTATCGATTTTGATAGATGTGATTCAATTTGCACTTCAAACTGCTGCATTTATTCTCTATTAAATTATTTCTCCGAAAAAAGACTATGTTATTCTGCGTTTCTTTAATTATTGTTGTTGTAGTTATTTATATCTCTCTATCATGCTAAGAAATTCTTTTTTTTTATTTAAATAATTTTGTATGGATTTTTGTTTGAGTGTTTTAGCTTGTCTTATACAATCATGATTTTGTATTTGTGTGCATTTATATGTAGATATATATAGTAAATATATATTTTCACTAATAAAAATTCTTCCCTCTTCAACTGTAAATTGGTTACGTTAATAAAAAAAATAAGAATAAAATGTTCACCATTTAAAAAAGAAATGAAGCAAATATTTTGTTTGTTTGTTTTTCATAAATTTGCTGTTGCAATTAATGTGTATGTTCTTAATTGTGGTTTGTATGTTGGTTTTAATATTTGTTGCTTGTGATTTGTCAAACTGTCAATTGTTTGCGAGATACGAGACTATTCATCTAATCGCACACCATCGGCCAAACAACTGTATGCATAACGAACAAACAAATCGTAATGCAATTTTACTGTTTATTGGACTTATGAGGTGGCTGCAACGCTTGTATCATTTGCCGCATTATCATTTTCATTGGCAGCGGATTCGTCGGCGGCGTTGTTCTCTGTATTATTTTCATTTGTTTCATTTGCATTTTCCGACTCGGTTTTCTTATCTTTTGCCTGTAAGGGGAAGAATCAACAGTTTCGAAAGAAAGAATTATAGATAAAATTTGTCTATTTAATCATGGCCACAGTGTTTTGCTGTGTATGTATGAGAGAGAGAGATTGATTGTTTTGAAGGGACATTTTGTTTTTGGGTTTTCATTGATTTCATCTGTACTTTTCGACAATTTGGTTTAGGTCTTTGACGATCAAGACACAAATTGTATTCAATTTCGATTGTGCTGAACCAGCATTTAATTTTTTTTTCTTTCAATTGGAAAACATTAAATTGAATTGAACCAGAATGACAGATTACTCATGAAAATACCGAACACTCAATTCGCATTTGATTGTTGTTGTTTTTATTTGAGGCGAATTTCAAATGAACGAGTCTTCAACATAATCAGTACCAGTCAAATGTGACTTGGTATGATGAGCAAAATTAAAAGTTAGATTTTTCCAAAACAAAAGTTTAAAAAAAGAAAGAAAATATGATTAGTTCAACGAATATCAGTTACCTTGTTCTTGTTGTATTCGGTACGGGCAGCATCATACATTTTAACAAATTCATCGCGTTTGGTTTTGAATTCGGCGAATAATTCATCATTTTTATTGCCTTTCAATTGATTGGCCAATTCAACCTTCTTTTCGTGGGCAGCTTTTATTTCATCCGTAACCCATGGCTTGTTCAATTGATAGCGATCTTGATTTCGACGCCCACCTTTGAGCTTACGGCCTTTTAAGTTTTTTGAACCCTTTTGGTTTTTTAAATTGCGTCCACCTTTAGCATTACCATTGGCCACCTTACTGTTGGCCAATTTACGGCGCAATCCCAAGCCACGTGGTCCGTTACCTCTGAATGGTCCATTACCATTGCCATTGGCCAATTGATTTCCACCTTGCAAACGACGCAACTGACGTCCAGCTTGACGATTCAATAATGGCAATTGTGGTGCCAAAATTGCAGCTGCAGCAGCACGGTTGAAACCTAACCAAATTCAATTTTATTATTCCTGAGCTAAATCGACTAATTTGCGCTTCATTTTTACAAACATTTTCGATGAATTTGTTTATAAAACAAACATTTCATTTTCAATAAAAAAAAACTAAGAAATTCTAAGGAAAAAAGCTATAAATACGAAAAAAACTGTCTTAAAATCTATGCTTACCTTGGTTGCTGAACAAGCTGGCGGCAAAATTGTTATCAAATGGTTGATTTGGGAATGGTGAACGTTGATTTTGTTGTTGGTTGCGGTATGGACCGGCATTGTTACCCAAGCCACCGAAATTAGCGATGCTGGAGCCGCCTTGGTTGTTGCCATTGTTGTTGTGGTTGTTGTTATTACGTGGGAATCGTTGATTATTGCCGCCCTGGTTATTACCATTCAACTGATTGTTGTTGTTGCGTTGATTGTTATTTCTTTGATTATTATTGTTAAAATTGCCTTGATTTCCACCTTGGTTGTTGTTGTTCTGCCTGTTGTTGTTAAAATTACCACGGCGTCCCCCTTGGTTATTGTTTCCATTTCCATTGCTGTTGCGGTTGTTGTTGTTGTTATTATTATTTTTCATATTGCGATTGTTACCATTTTGGTTATTGCCATTTTGTAAACTTTTGTTATTATTCTTTTGGGGTGAAAAGTTTTGGCGTGGTTCATTGAAATCCAAATAGCCTGGATTGTCCATCATTTGCGATGCATTTTGCAACAATTGATTTTGTTGCTGCAACAACATGGCGGCAGCTAAATTAAAGTTTCCCAAGTTTCCACCGCCATTGCCCAAGCCACCACCGCCACCATTATTGTTACGGTTTTGGTTGTTGTTTCGTTGATTTTGTCCTTGTTGCTTAAAACCACCGTTGTTGCCGAATTGACGATTTTGGCCTTGGTTTTGGTTTTGATTCTTAAAATTTTGTCGCAAATTACCTTGCCGATTTCCATTTTGGTTGCCATTCATGCCATTATTTCTGCGACGCATTTGATTATTTCCTTGACGAGCCACCATTTTTACAGATTTTCTTTTTTCAGTATTTTTATTTCTCAAAAGTAAATGTACCACTGATTATTTTATTTAAAAAAAAAAACTGTTGCTTTACTATTTAGCAAAAACGTTGCGTTGAAAATAATTCAATTGACTTTATGAATTGTTGAAAATTATTTCAATAATTTAGTTTTGTAATCTCGAGAGCAAAACAACTATACACACGAACACACAAAAGAACTTTTTAGAAGTGATGAGAAAAAACTTGAAAATGGCTGACTCAACTAATGGCTTGGTTTTGCGTTTTACGGTTGGCAGCGACACACCGAGTCATTAACACAAACTGAACACGTTTAATGAAACGTCAGAACTTGAAATGGATGCGTTCAATGCCCGCAAATGATACATATGAATGTGTGCTATAATTTTGTTATCAAATTTATAATTTGTATATATAAATTGTTTTGTGTGCGTAGCAATACAAAATAAATGAAAACAATTACAAATTGAAAATAGAATGAATCATATCGCGAAATAGAAAAAAACATCATTATCAAATCATTGATTGACTTGCAAACTGCTGGAAAACTGTCAAAAATGAATAAAATCGACGCAAAAGAAGAAAAATACACAAATAAAATTATTAAAAATATTATCGCAATTAATAATATTGATTTAGACGATTTTTTTTATTTGGAACAAGATTTGGATTCTTACGAAAAGGTATATCGAGCATATAAATTGAGGAAGAGTTGACTTGATTTTATTTTTTCTAATGACTTTGATGTTATTTATATATCAACAGGTGTCATTGATATTTCTATTACTAAATGCCGCTGATAGGAATGAGTATAGATATTTTTTGCAACAGTTATTGTCGATTGATAAGGAAAAACCGACGGATTTATTGAGAACATGGGCCAAGGATAAAATTGATTGGAAGATTCATATACTTGAAGCGCTTTGTTTGATTCAAGCTAAATATGTTATACATAAACTAGGGTTGGACTATGTCGAATTGTGTGAACGATTTCTACCATTGAACTACTACACCACCACACATGTTCACCTAATCGTTAAGCTTCTTTATTATGTATGCGAACAATTGACCATTAGAGAAAGTAGAAAACTCATCGACTATATGCAAAAAAAATATCCAAGCGTTCGAAACGTCAACTATTCGGACAATGGAGATTATATAGAACTTTATTTTATGCATTGGATTTTGGAAAAGAATGTTATTGATGTTGGTCAAACGAACCAAAGGTCGAAGTACGATTGTTTTTGTTAAATGTTTTTCATAACTTTCTTTCATTTTTCAATTATTATAAGCGTCTATTTTGAATTTTTTTTTTTTTCATTTTCTAGTGTTCCAGAATGTTGTAATTTGGAACCGATTATTCTATGGTTAAAAGAGAATGAATTTGATTCGTTGAATGAAATTGTGAAGAATGTCACAAAAGAATTCAATGGTAGAGTCCAAACGGATGACAAACAAGCAACAACTGTTGAAGAAACCTTTGCAAGTTTGAAATTGCCGGTTGATGGATCGAAATCGGCCTATAAAATTCGCAAAGACTCGGCCGGAATTGTGTTGATTATTAATCAGAAGAATTTCCATTTTGATGCGAGGCCCGAGTTCAAAGATTTCTTACCCCGACGTCGATTAGACACACGCAATGGTACTGATCGGGACGCCGAAGCCATTGAACAATCTTTCAAATGCTTTGGCTATAACGTACGCATCAAATGTGATCGATTACACACGCAAATTTTGGACGATGTACAAACTGTAATCGATGAAAGTATAAAATACGATTCGGTCATTGTTTGCATTCTATCGCACGGCCACAAGGGTGTGTATATAACTTTATTTGTTTCAGTTTCATTTAAATGATTGTTTCGTATTGATTCAAACATAACAGGTGTCGTTTACGGAGCAAACAGTGTAGCAGTTAAAATAGAAAGCATTGAAAAGTTAATCATTTCAGATAAATTAATTGGTAAACCGAAAATTCTCATTATACAGGTATATTGAACATATAATGTGAACGAGTGTGAGGATTGATTATTTTTTTTTTTTTTTTGCTAATAACTTTGATGTTAGGCGTGCCAAGGAGAAGAGACACAAAGAGCTAGAGATGTAATTTTGCATTCGGAGTGTTACGATTTCTATACAATAACAGTCTTTGATTTGATGTTTTTTCATCTAGATTGGTTATCTTGCTCATGACGGCCCATCAAATACGCTGCCGGTGTTCAGTGATTTCTTAACGTGTATTTCAACTGTCCCGGGTTTCACGTGCGAATAATTTCATTTTTTTAAAATTCTCTTCCAATTCACTAACCTTAAATGCTTACTTTTAATGTAGATCGATTCGTCACACTGAACATGGATCTTGGTTTATACAAACGCTGTGCGATAAAATTAAGCAATTTGCTCATCAGTAAGTTATTCGAACATTCATCAAAAACATCCTGAACTTTTTTTAATTGAAAATAATTAATTTTTTCTGCAGAAAACATTTTCTTGACATTTTAACGGCGGTCACCTATGAAGTATTGAATAAGCGTGGCCGAGATAATGAATGTATGGTACCAATTTTCCATTCGACATTGCGTTTGGGTCTTTATTTTCCCTGCACTACTTGACGGAAAAACACGTTCATATTCATCATTGTTGGCATTTAAAAAAATGCCACCAAATCAATTGTGAACATTTATTACATGGCTTAAGAAAAATTCAATGGATTTTTTTTCGCAATAAATCTTCCAATTTGCGTTGGCAAATGACATGATTGAAAGATAAATTTGCATAATGATTGGGTTGAATTAATAAATAATTGCTCTAATTATTCTTATTTTACGATATTAAAACAAAAAAAAACAACAAAGAATTTACACGTTAATTGCTCGAGCAATGCGTTGAAATAGTAACGATGTAATTGCGTCGATATTGTTTGTTCACGGCAATTATGATGATAAGTCTTCAGAAAATTAACAACTTTATTTAGAATGTCGTCGAATTAGATGAACAAATTGAAAGCTAATATTTTAGGGTGTAATTCTACACTATTTGCAGAAGGTATCGAACCAATGAACCTTGATTGTTGTTTTTTTTTCTTTTACAATGACACTATCAGAATGTGCATTTATGAGAAAGGTCGACACCATAATTATAAACATGTGTATGACGTGCACATTTTCAACTATAAGCTGACATATAGATCTAAATTCATTTTAATCAGTTTCACTGACCTCTTTTTCCGTTTGCCTAATTCAATCGGTTGGATGATTGGTTTTAAGAAAAACGAGACTACAATTCAATTCGGGACAGTTTTAATAGGCTTCAAATCAAATCGAATTGCGTTTTATCAATAAAGATTCATTGTTCTTTGGTGATACATTCGTATCGTTCATCATTTGTATAATCTATCAACATTGTTGTCACAAAAGCAACGGTTCACATGAAATCAGTATTGAAATTCTATTGAAAAAAGGTCGTAACATTTTAATCAATTGATATTATTCGTAATAAAATGTTTTTGCAATATTTAAATGAGTCCAGATGGACTTAAGTAAAAGTCACAAATGTTTACGATCTATATATTGAACGTACTTTGATATGTCGTTAGTCAATAGGTTTACAACAACGAACACAGCAAACGACCAACTTCTTACATGAAAAGAACCAAAAGAAAAATGTTTCTTTCTACAAATATATGTGCAGCTTTGAAGAATGTGCTTATGGCGACACGGATGTAGAAATTTCAACACAAATCGATATAGCACGTGCATGAATACATCAAAATATTGACGAATAAAAAAAAACAATTGTTCGTGGCGCCCGTTAGCATGTTCATGTACATTTATAAACTCTATCGACCGCGGTGTAAATATTTCATGCACATGTACACGTATAATTATCCTGATTCGATTTACGGTGAGATTGTGTTTGTTCGATTTTTGTTTCATTTTTACGTCTATCGAAACAAAACGATGATATTTCATCAGCCACTTTAAAACTTTAAAATTTCTCCTCGATGCGGTTTAGAGAGTCAGCTATACACATATACATAAATCATGCGACGCAAGAGAGAAAAACATTTAGACGCAAAGTCACGAACTGAAATCATATAAGGTTGTCGACGACGTTATGATATTCATTGGATGCTATTGCTGATGATGATGATGATGATCAAGGACCGTCTGCGTTTGAGACAATTTGCATTCAATCGAAAGCTGTCTCTATTTTACACGCTCCAATGATATGCCATTCTATATAAAATATATTATTCAATATATGCAAATAGTAACGATGTTAAGTACTGGATAATTTGTGCACATTAGCAGCAACAAAGTGCATACAAGAAGCCAATCACCGCAACAATGACGACGTCGGTCTTTGCTTCACAAAGAAATTAAATAAAAAAACATCAACAATAATTTAAGTTTGAACAATATACCGCACACATAATTCGCTGAGGTGTTTGTTTTTGTTAATTGCTTAATTACGCGTGTTTCGTTTATGTATTTTGTTGAATCGATCATAACACTTCAAGGTAGATAATAAAAACACCTCGTTCTTTGAAGCAGATTTTTTTTTGACCAGCAAAATATGCTAATTTAAGCACGCTAGCTAGAGAACATGACCATAAGAGAGCACGACAATTTTGCCGGCTGCGGCTGCAACACGTACGGCACACAATCGACCCCATCAACACATATAGCAAAACTAAAACATATTCTTTGTCGGTTTTAAAGCTTAAATATAAGCGTATTTGGTTGATACAAGTGCGTTACACATAAAGATCTGACAGCGCTACTGCATGAATTCGCGTTAGAAAATCGACTTAATGTGTGTGTATATAAATAGAAATCGTTCATTCCATTTCCTTCGTCGTTGCAATACGATACGCGTTATGGTGTGTGGCAATCGAAACAAACAAAACGAAATAAACAAATAGCACACTATTTGAGATGGAAAGAGAGACCAACTCACACTCACTTTTTTTGTTGAGTTGTGCACACGCGTTCGATCGCTTCAAGTTGTAGCGGTTACGTTAACCGCTATCTCTCAGTGAGAGAGTTTTTGTTTTCACATGAAATTTGCAACTGAACAATTTTTCCCTGATATAATTCTGATTTTGGTGGTTCGGCCTCATTAGTCGCATGACAGTCGTCGAGCAAACAGCTAGTTCTTCGTTTTTTTTATTACTCTGTCCATATTTGCACCGTACACATTCTCTATCGCGATATCTTCTAAGCAAAAATTCTTATTATTTTTCTATAGTTTATTTCCTTTTATTTGATAAAAATCAAATTGTGAATCGGTTGATATTTTCCAAAGTAAAGTGTTCGTCTAAGTGATCGGTTTGCGTGCAACTGTGTGTATGTGTCTTGTCAATGCACTCTACAATTAGAATGTGCTTATTATTTCAATAACCCCGGTTGTGTGTGCATGCATGATTTATTATCAAATAACTTCATCAAAGCTATAAAAGCAAGTTATATATTTTTATTTGATACAATTACGGTCGGTCGTGGTCGTGGCCAATGACGATTATTAGACCGCACACAGAGAACGCACAACAGATAAATTGAACAATTTAGAAACAACGACACAAATTTTGGTCATGACATTGATGCAAAATTAGCCAAAATTTTGCGTGTGTGTGTGTAAAAAGAAATACTATTACATGAACAGAAACGATATAAATTGAATAACCAAATACAACAACATTTAAGATGGCAGATGAACAGTTACTATCGAAACAAAATAGCGCGCCAAATGGATGCATTGTAGCTGCTGTAAATTCTGCCGGCGCAAATAATCAACTAAATCATAATGATGCTGGCAAATTGAAAAATTGCTTAAACGGCGGCGACGTCAACGGATCTTATCGAACAAACGACAACAACACCAATAATAATAAAATTCATCAACATGAATTCAATATAAATTTGAATGAGACGCCGCCGTCGTTATCATGCGTTGAGCCACCCGATGGTGGCGCACGTGCTCTGTGTGTTATGATTAGCGCATTCTTTTGTAACAGTATCATTTTTGGAATAATCAATACCTATGGCATAGTCTTTGTGAAAATAAATCAGTATTTAGAGGAAAATGGGGATACCGAAGCTGCTAGTAAAGCTGGTAAGATTTAAAAAATAATGTGATGGTAATCCTGTGAATTTCTCTTTTAATTTTCAAAAAAACTCGATATTTCTTGCAAATTCGTATAATGAGTTAAAGTTAGGGAAGAGTTTTGAATTTCTACTGATTTTTATGATCTTGCTCAAAATTTTTGAAATCTTATCTTACTTAAAATTTAATGGTTGTGCCATGGATTTGCGTGACAACTGCAACGAAAACTGCGGTTATTAAACTGTATAAATTCGAAAGAATTTATTTTTAGAATGCGACAATACACATTTTATACATTAAATGCGTTTAAATATTGTTCACGATGCCATGAAGCATTCACAAAGTGTTCCGTGACGTTCCCAAAATAGCAATCCTTGAAGCAGTCAACAGTTTTAAGCAAATGCTCATAAAAACATTTTATAAAAAAGTGTCGGTGTGATATAGCTACATGTATCGATGCTTAATCTTATCTCATTTGTCATAAGAGAAATTTTATAAAAATCATCCGATTTGACTTTTACTTTCGACTCCGTTCAAGGGTTGAACTCACTTATGTGGATTTCCGTTAAACACTCCTTCCTTGACCAGCATATTATGATAAGAAATATAGCTGCGTCAGACGTAAATCAAAACAAAGCCAATTAATCTCTTATCAAAGTACAGCCACCAATCATAAAGTCTATCATAAATATTGTTTTTATTGTTTTAACATATCACCAGTCAATTAAAATGAACTTCATGTTTATTGAATTGTATTTCAGTCAAAACTGATATTTTTTTTCCCTTTGATATATTAAAATCTGTTAAATTGGCAATCATTTAATTTATTCTGACTATGTTAAGAAATACTTTTTTCCACTATTCACTCCAATCAAAATTCAGTGGAAATTTTCCATTCCAATTGATGTAAAAACGTTCATCACTGTTGTATCAACATCATTATCTGTTTTTCTGAAGACATCAACGTAACTGTTTCTCCATACACGATAGAATATTTTCTTTCATATCGTTTATGCTAACAATTTATAATCATTTGGATTAACCCTGATTCTCGATTCCAATAAATGTGCATTTCAATTGACAGCGAAATTCGTTGAACTCAAATCCTTGTGTGGCTTTATTTATCTTCTAATTTGTCTACAATTAAAATAATTGGAACAAGTTTCATTTGGCATGAATACACATTAAGCATGAAAACTTAGAATGAATATATGACATTAAATGGCTGGTTATTGAGTAATAATTGCGATGAAAATGCAAGTATTTTGATGCTTTTGCCTTTTGAAATGACTCTTTTCTTAATAGTGTGCATCAGAACTAACGACTTACCAAAGGAAGAGAAATTAAATGGTGAGATTCAAGTGTTGCTCGTTTTCATTTGAAAAGTCAAATATCAACAATTGTTTACCGATCGTATTTTGCTACGATCATCGCAAAGTTTATTTTAAAAATATTTATCAAATTCTAGACATTGTCTCCATCTCCGTGAATAGCTTTATGGCTTTGATATTCAAAACAAATAATTTTTTGTATTAAGCCAAAGCGCATTCGCTTTGAATTGGGTAAAAAGATTACACATAAAAGATAAATGTAATATGATTCCAGAGTTCCGCATTTTCTTTCATTAATTAATGAAGCTATTATCTCGTCAAAAAGGTGCTCGAATGCAAACATCGAATTGGGAACACCATTTTTTTGTAATCTTATATATTCAGTGATAACTTTTTATATTCGTAAATTATCCGAATACAGTTGCGAACAGTTTCAAATAGTAAATACACTTTATAGCATTTTCAACTAGTTGAATGAACATTATAGCGTATATGATGATTTTATAATCTTTGCTTGCGACACCCCCTCTGTGTCGACCGAGGAAAAAAACATATTTGACAAAGGAGCAAAAAAGAACAACAACAAGCCTATCTACAATGCCATATGAAATGGAATTAACATCTGTGTTCGAAAGAAGAAAACGAGAAGAAATATTCCATGTCTGTCATAAGTGATGTAAAAAAAATTGCAGTTGAATTTGCATAGTTGAAGCGTAACCGAAGTGTGTGTGTGTTTTTATCAAAGTTGAAAGTCGAGACTGTGCAAAAGGGCAGAATACGTCGGGGCCATGGGTGTTTATTGCATTTGATAAAGTAAAAACGTTGCGATTCTTAAAATTTTGTATAATTGTTTGAGTTGTTTTCAAAATATTTGCTCAAAGAGAAAGGTATGCTATCTTCCGATGACTTAATCATTTATTCAATGTCAAATAGGTCATGTTGTGATAAACAATACCAAGTATTTTACTGAGTACGATATCAATAGAAAAAAAAACACATTCATTGACGCAAAATTGAAACTCCTTCGTTTTTTATTATCGTCGAGATGTAATATTCAAACATTATCAATTTAAATTAAGTGTCAAATGCGAATAATTGTGAAACAGACGTATATACAATATATAATTTTTTTTTTTTCATAAAAATGTCGTCGAAAAGAAAACAGATAGTATTTTTCTAGAGAATCTCACAATCATCTTTATGATAATCGTTTTTATACGAAACAAATGATTTTTTATTTTTTTAATAACACAAAATTGACTAAAATAGGTTTTTTTTATCGTTGAGCGTACACACATAATTTGTAACGTGAAACAAATGAACGTGTTTTTTTTTTGATTTCGTGTGTAAATTATGCTGATTTATTGCCAAGAAGAAGTATAAAATTTGACATCAAAACACTTTACACATTATTCTGCATTTTTTGCTCAATTTATTCATTTATGGGAAAATTCCTGTTTCACTGCAATTTCATGTAATTGATTAAAGTGTGTTGCAAATAGTTTGTAAATGTCGTCAATGCATAATAAAATCAAACAAAAAAAATTCGCAGTAGCGAGAATTGACGTTGATTAGATGTTGTGGCAATTGTTGGTAATAACACAATGTAAAAAATGAGCGATACATTTTCGGTTTCTTTCTTGCATAAGCTAACAACAAGAGTTTTGTTTTTGGCGCCTAATTAAATTCAGCATCGCGAATTGAGGCAAGAAGCATTGGGATCAATTTACCATATTACATCGATACATACGATTTGAATGGAAATATTTGTGCATGGTAATATAATTAATTAGGAATTGATGTCAAAGTACACTATGAAGCCATCAGCATGAAGTTCCGCGATACATAATACCAAACGAAAAAAAAGAAAGACTAAACGAGTGTGGGTATTTCTTGAAAATGCCAACAAATGTAATTTTCTGAAAACTTGAAGCACTTTAGAGGTTTCACTAGCCGATTGAAATCCTACGAAATTTACGCTAATTTTAACTTGTTATCCATGGTATTCTTTACATGCTTACATTATTCGTTTTAACCGATCAATAATAAATGACTGATATAGCAAATATTACGCAACTGGTCGAAAAAATTGTGTACATATAGATTATTAAATAATAATATTAGTCATTTTGTTCCATCATCCAAACAATAATTTAATATTATAAAATATAAAACATTTTGATTTATGCATAATTGTTTATTGATTTCGTTTCGTTTCTTCCACAGCTTTGGTCGGTTCATTAACAATTGGAACGACATTCTTTCTGTCACCAGTATCGGGTATTCTGACCGATAAAATTGGACTTAAAATGACCACGTTCATTGGTGGTGTACTTATGACTGCTGGAATGATGTTATCGTCAGTACTGTATCAAAACATTTATCTCCTCTACCTTTGTTATGGGATTATGTACGGTATTGGAGCTGCTATGGCATACACTCCGACAATTTCAATATTGGGCCATTATTTCAAACGGCATTTGGGCATTGTTAGCGGTTTTGTGACTTGTGGATCCAGTCTATTTACCATAATTTTGCCAAAAGTATTAACCTGGTTATTGACTTATGGTTTAACCACGACATGCGTAGTTTTGGGCATGAGTACGACGATTGTAATAATGTGTTCCTTAGTTTATAAGCCTCTTATTTTACCGCCACCACCGCCAAAACGAAAGGTTGGCCAATCAACAATGAGTACTTTAAAAATGCATTTTCGATCGTTGATTCACGTGGAGAATTTCAAACGTATGCGATATATTGTGTGGGCACTTTCAATGCCGGTCGCACTTTTAGGTTACTTCGTACCATACGTACACATGGCCAACTACATAAAAATTCAATTTCCCAAAAGTGATAAGGACTTACCGATCATGTGGTAAAATGTTATTGAAACTCTTGTGTCGATATTTAATTAATTTAATTTAATTTTATTTTATATTTAGTATTGGTTTAACATCGGGATTGGGACGATTATTTTTCGGTTACATTGCTGATTTTAAATGTATCAATCGAATTTTCTTGCAACAAGTGTCCTTCGCACTAATGGGATTGTTTACAATCCTCATACCGATGGTCGATTCATTCGAAATGGTTTTGGTACTTTCACTTGGCATGGGAATCGTTGATGGTTGCTTCATATCATTGCTCGGGCCCGTTGCTTTCGGTATTGTCCAGTGAATAGATTGGGCTACAGCTATAGCATAGATGTCCGGAATTGTATCACTGCTATAGCTGTAGCCCAATCTATTTTCATATCTATGTTCCACTTGACTGGGCACAATATTAAAAGATTTGTTGTTGTTGTTACAGATTTATGTGGTAGCAAAGGAGCCACGCAAGGAATCGGTTTTTTGCTTGGTTTGTGCTCTTTCCCAATAACAGTCGGAGCACCAATTGCTGGACTTTTATACGATCAAACAAAATCATATAAAATGTCATTTGTAATGGCTGGCATTCCAGCATTGATTGGAGCAACGATGATGACACTGATTCGGTTTGTTCGTGACGAACGGATCGATGTGTGCGATAAACAAGGCGCAGATCAAATTCACAAACTACTCAATAAACCAGCATGGACAGAAGGTAAGCGTTATTTAATATTTCCATTACGTTGTGCACCTCACAAAATAATATTAAAAAAAAAAACAAATATGTTTCTCGTTTTATGTTTGTCTGTAGATATTACAATGGAAATAAAAGAGAAAAACTGCAACACATTTACATTCCAAAATATCAACGGCGGGCAATTGAAAGCAGCGATTGCACCAGAAACGACAGGTATATATTCACCGCTATTATATGGCTTACATTTTTCCGAATTTTTGACGGAGGAAGCTTACATGTCCAATGATTCATTACCAATACCCCCTAGACGTAAATACACCTATAGCGTATTTTAGATTATAATCACATCAGACATTTTCTTGATGCTTTTTTTATTTTAATTTTATTATATGTATCGCCTATTGAAAGCATATTTATCACCATTTAATTATTATTATTCGATTGATTAGTATATGGAATGATCTAATTTGACTTATTCCAGTGATGGTTTTTTGCTGTCTGAATAGCGCTAGTACAGCATTGCTGCCCAGATGCTGATTCGATGCGTTCACCGCAAACCGCATGCGGAACACACTTTTTTGTACCACACACAGCGGCGTGCGGTGAACGCATCGAATCAGTATCTGGGCAGCGAATATCTAGCGCTATTCAGACAGCAGTTGAACGTAGATGCATTGAAAATGTGTCAACTTTTGTTTTCTAGTCAAATAGCCCAGGTCAATGGTGATTAAAAAAAATAATACAATTATTATCACTTTCGACACAAAACTCTGATTGCTTTTGTTGCTTTTAATTTATTATGAAAAGAAACGATGGCTATTTTTGGAAAATTAAATTGGATGATTGCAATAATTTATATTTTAAGATTAAAACAATGAATGTTAATACATATAGATAAATCTCAAGCCAAAAGATACTAATATATTTTATTAGGTAAATGCACTTTGCACTTTTATTTAACATTAACACATCGATATTTTGTACAAATGAGATTTTTACAAAAATAACTGCACCATATTGATTGTTTTTAAATTTAAAAGTAGAACAAAGGTTTTTTTTTGCTTGATCATTGTTTGCGGTGCATTTTAATTGAACTAATTTAAATGGAAAAAAATCAAATGTAGAAACAAGAAAAAAAGAAAAATCTAATAGAGTTTTTTCTTAAGGGTGATGGAATACTGAAATAAAATACAGACCAGAGACGGGTTGGAGAATGTGAATATATTCCAGTTTGAAAGATATTTAAAAAAATCTTTCCTTCAAAAACACTCAATATCAGCTTCGAAAAATTACTGAATTCACTAATAACTTACTATACTTTCGTAAATTTGGCAGTTTTAAAAAAAATTCTATCTAGATCTAAAAATTTGGAGTAAAAAAGTTGAATCTCAATTTCTGGATTTGTGCTTACATTATTCGACATTATTACTCAACAACGTATCTCTGTGTTTAACAAATAATATCCTGTATTATGTATGTAGTTGAATATTGAATGAAGATGATAAAATTGAATTTTATAAATTTGGTGTTGGTAGTTTTTTTATGCAATAGTTACCCATTTCCGTCCACATTTTTCCGATTCTCATTTTTCCTACCACAAGAAAAAAAAAATATATTTTTGGATGTTTCAATTGTCATTTCAGAATTCCAAATTGATGGTGAAGATACTAAGCTTTAAGAAAATGTGATTCCGATGAAAGGATGCATCGCCCAGCTACCATTTTGAACTTAAACACAATTATTATCATACATATATACATCATCCTATGCGTCTTATAAATTTAAGTGTCTCGTAAAAAGTTTGCTTATTTTCAAAAGATGAACAATAATCATTTTTTATAATCATAATCATCCCCAATTTATGCAGTCATCGGTCTGATAGTAAAAATGCGATTTATAAATCTATTATTTAAACAACACAAAAAAAAACACGAGAATACTTTAGTTTAGGAACGAAATCTGTATGTATAGTACACGATTGCTTCTTGGACAGTGCCTAAATGAATTTTTTACACATGTATTTTACTCGCTAGTTTATCTGAAATGCACGTGAAATGAGTATGATATTTAAAAGATTTTTCTTTTAAACTTTCTCTTATATGCGAATTTATTATTTTGTTTTACAAACTATTCGATATTTACACACGTCAATTATGATATATTCATCAAATTAAAATAATAAATAAAAACATACAAACTATTTACAAAAACTATCACGAAACAATGCGGTTTTTTTTCGAAGTGTTGGCACTAGGAATATGATACTGTGCAAATGAGAGGTAAATTCATCAAAAATATGGGTGTTTACTGAAATTCAATATCATCAATAACGAGAATTCCAATCATTCTAATTCATTTTGTAGTTAATTCTGCGAAATACATTTGTTTTAGTGCCAAGAAGTGGTCGATTCGAAAATACTGTAAAATTGAATGTAAGTCACTGTCTAACTTCTGGCGCTTGACTTTGAATGGCCAGTTGAGTCAGTGCAACCCACGACAGCCAGACCGTTAGCGTATTGATAGCGATAAGAAAAAATGCGGCATGTCCGGTAAGTAGCGTGTTTGCGGTGCGTTTACCTTATTGTGGTGTAGTGTAACGATATGCGGTGTGTGTTAATGTGTATTAGTATCTCCAATTATACTGGCCACATGTGTTTTGGCGGTTTGCGTACAAACTGTGCGATAGCTATTTAAATCACTTTACGTCAAATCCTGCAACTGAAATTGTGACCGTTTTGAAAAGCGAATGAACAGCAAAAAAAAAATCAACAACAAACGAAACCCAGACACAGCTAATACGATTTCGATTTCATAGTATATGTTGGTATAATGGGTACAACATCGAGTGCTTGACACACATTTTTTCGTTTTTCATGCGATGTCGATTTTCATGGTTACAAAGTTTACAATGTGCTTCAATTATCACTTGCATATTTTCATGTAAATATGGTATGCGCTGCAGAAAAAAATGCGTTTCAATTAAACCACATAAATTAGCGTTTAACTTGAACGAAGAACGAAAACGTTTGACTTTGAGACAAAACCGACATTCATTCCGCTATTGTTTGACAGTCATTTGAAAAACATTCACCAACATTCTTATCATATTCAGAACATTTTTTTTTTTTTGTGATAATTTTTTGTGTGTGTGAATTGGTGACATCGAATCTATTTGAGAAATTGGTTTAGACTAAACAAAATGCGTGTATGTGTGAAAGTGTAAACGCAGAACTGACGATATCAACAGAGTCAGAGTGAATTGCGAGAAAGAATACACATCGTCACTATTTAAATCGTGTTCCTCCGACGTATCGGTTAAGCTTTATAATATTCATTCTCTGCCATAGGTGTGCATTCGATTTTGAACGGCCAACGATAAAACGTTGTACGTCCTCTAACCAATATTTTAACAGTTTATGATTTAGTAACCAGCAATACTGCGAACGAACCAGTTTTGCGTGCGAATCAGTGTGAGCACATGCAAAATTGTCGGGGAAAAAAATAAAGAGTGAAATTCCATCTCAGTTTTTTTTTTTTTTTTTTTTTGAATAATTATCAATTTTTTAATCGATGATTTAATTGGAGTGTCACATTTATTAAATTGCAATTACTATCAAACGCATGACTTGTCATAAATCTCTATATTATTATTATTTTCATATGTGTTCCCGATTATTTTTAGTTATTGTAATGTCGATTGAATAAATGTAAACGATTTTTTGAAAAAAGTCAAATAACTGCGTAAAAGTGGAACGAGTTTTGTTTGTTTGGAGTAAATTCGTACCATATTTGTGCATTGTGTAACAAAAAGGACTATAAAATTCGTCTAGAAGTCAAATGATATTTAAATTATTGCATTCAATTGGATAAAACTGCGGTTATCAAAATGGGTGTTGATCATACGCTAGAGGAGCTCATGGGACAACTCGGTAAGCTATTATAAACTGTATTGTGTAAAGTCTGTCATTTGAAATTTGAATAAACAAAAACGCCATAACGTTTTGTGTAAACCAACAACAATGGATAGAATTTTGTTGTGTTGAGAAAAATATATTTATGCATATAGACATTAGAAAGTGAATTTATTACATCATAATACGTTTAAAATAATGAATTTCATTTAAAAAAAACCGAGACAAATAAATAGGTGATAATTTAGGTTCTTTATGGTCGTAATTCAAATTTCCACCTAATAAAATCAATTTCAAAATGCAATAAAACGTACTGCTTTCGTGGGTTACTCCAACGGTTGTAATTAGTCGGCAAGCAGAGATGACTTTCAATTTTGCACACATCGCGCGAAAAATGACTTTTGCTTCAAAAATCTGTACAAAAGACCACGTATTTTTCCAACGCAGATATTGCATTGCATTGAGCATGCGCAAAGACCTTGTTTTCATTATACTAAAATTGAAAATATTTTTCCATTCAATGGCACGTAGATTTTTCGGTGACCGGTCATATTTTCCCCGGTTACAATTTCCCCCATACAAATCTAATGGAGAATTTATGACCGAAATATTGAAGAAAATAATTCCTCTTAAAATTTGGTCATATTTTCCCCAAGAAAAATATTTTATTTTCGGGAAATTGTGGCCAAAAACCTAGGGAGACTATTTCCAATTCGATTTGGACGTAATTTCCCGGGGAAAATATTACCAAACTGATGGAGAATTTACATCCAAAGCTAAATGGATACAATTTCTCCATACATTTTTTCAAAAAATGGAAGAAATTGTGGCCAAAATTCGAAAAAAAAATCCCAATTAAAGTGAAGAAGCTAAAGAAATAATTAAAATAAAATGTCTTACATCCGTAAGATGAACTTTTCCGCACTGTGATCCATAACATGCATTTATTACAAATCTTTTACTCAAAGAATTCACGAGAAAACTGAATCTGACATTAGTTTTACGATACAAATAATTTTCGAAGCACTTTTCATACAAAAACTAATAAAAATGGGAATTTTTGTATCGCAGCCATGCCTATATGATATCGTAATCATGTGAAAATTTGCAGAGGTTTTTTTTTCACAAAAAGTTAACATTCTGAACGTTTGAAGAAATTTCAATGCATATTAGGGATACTTCCCATACAAAATTTCGTGTTTGAGCGAAAAATCCAAAATTTTGTTCAGGAGGTACCCCTAATATGCGTTGAAATGTCTTCAAAGTCTCGGAATGGTATTTTTTTGTGATAAAAATAGCCTCTGCAAAGTTTCAGCTAGTTACGATATCATACAGACATGGATTTCATACATAAATTCAATTTTTTTGAAATTTTTGTATGAAAAGTGTGTCGAAAGTTATTTGTATCGTAAAAATAACGTCATATTCGGTTTTCTCGTACCCAAAAACCCCCCAATACACATTTTTGAGTGTTTAGGAATACATTAAATATCACTTTTGGAAGAAAAATTGAATTTTTCCCATGGATGGCCATGGGCATGACACCAGACATGACACTTCACTCTGTCAACCAAAGTCGCTCAAAATCTAATGGTTTCTATTCCTCGGCACCCCCAATCATCCTGTGAAGTCAGATTTTGAATTACTTTTCTTGTTTGAAAGTTATCGTGTTAACAAATTTTTGCGTACAGCGTACAGCGTACAGGGTACCACGCACATACATTCGGACATCGAAAAAACGCTAGATTCGTGTTCCCTGGCTCC
Source organism: Contarinia nasturtii (assembly GCF_009176525.2). Classification (NCBI taxonomy): domain Eukaryota; kingdom Metazoa; phylum Arthropoda; class Insecta; order Diptera; family Cecidomyiidae; genus Contarinia; species Contarinia nasturtii. The sequence goes on along the minus strand of NW_022197885.1, from coordinate 467,649 downwards.
TAAAACACCCAGAAAACATGTTTTTTGAGGGTGTTAATTTTTCGACCGATTCCAATACTTTACCTTACACACTAGGTGTGTGCGGAAAAGTAAAATGTACCTAAATGTATAGTCGTTGACAAAACAATGTTCCAAAAATACATACAAAAATACAAACACTAAAGCAACATTTTCTGTAGCTTATTTGTATGTTGATGTTTCTTTTCATTTGTATTAGTTCATCTAATTGCGTATATACAAATTATGAATTCCATGAGTTTCAAGTTATCCATTTGGTGCCTCAAAATTTTAAGCATTGCATTGGTTCAGTGGTTACGCTTACAGCGCATAACAGTGAAAGACCCAGGTTCGATTCTGTGTTAAAACAAAATATTTTTTCTCTTTTTATTATAATCTATGTTATATTTTTTCGAATTAGTGTATTTATTATGAATGGAAAAATCAAGAAAAAAAATGATTCATCGTTCATTTGCTTCAAAAACAAGACATTTCGTCATAAAATCTTAATAAGATTTAATATGACTAGTTTCAAAGCAAATAAAAGATAAATATTTTTTTTTCTTGTTTCTCCCACTCATAAAAAATGGAGCAATGCAAAAAACTATGAAATAAAAAAAATAAGAAAAAAAGATGAAAGAAAAAAAAAATTGTTTTCACACGGAATCGAACCTGAGACTTTCAGTGTCATGCACCGTAAGCGTAACCACTGAACCAATGCAATGCTTAAAATTTTGAGACACCAAATGGATAACTTGAAACTCATGGAATTCATAATTTGTATATACGCAATTAGATGAACTAATACAAATGAGAAACAAAACGTGTTTTTGTGCATAGCTTTTCTTATCCAGTAATCAGAACACAAATACAGCCATAGCATATAGATTATAGCGATTATAGAACGCAGCGTGTATTACAGTGTAATATACATCAGTGATTTTCATAGTAGGAACATTGTTTTGTCAACGACTATACCACTTTTTTTAAAAACTGTACCATACTAGTTTGGATAATATTTGAAAAAGGTCACATTTTGGAAAATTTAAATTTTCCGGTATAGACCAAGAGCCAGCCACTGCAACAAGTAACTTTTTTTTTGCATGAATGAATTATGTAAAAAAACTATCAACTTTTTTGTCAGCTTTATGTCTGAAATTTTAAACATCGATTTTTTATCATAAAATAACACTAAATTATAAAAATCTGCACTTAAATACGCATATTTATTGTTTTCTGCATAAACAAATTTACATTAGAGTGGTTCGATGTTGATATTTTTACGAGAATCAAAAATCGTACTCCCATAATCTCTGTAGAATGGTCATAGAAACACGACTATGACAACTGTTTTGAAAAATAAATACCTTTCCTTTATGCCCGAAATATTGAAGAAAATAATTCCTTTTTCAATTTGGTCATATTTTCCCCAAGAAAAATATTTTATTTTTGGGAAATTATGGCCAAAAACCCGGGGAGACTATTTCCAATTCGGTTTGGACGTAATTTCCCGGGGAAAATATTACCAAACTGATGGAGAATTTATATCCAAAACTGAATGGATATAATTACCCCAGACATTTTTTTAAAAATTTGGGAAATTATGACCGAAATTTGGGGAAATTGTAACCGGGGAAGATATGTCCTGTAGCCGATTTTTCGTGTGTGCAACGACATAATCACCTGTCGAATTGGCATAATGCCATTGTACGTTAATTGACCGATGAAGACCTCCATCGCCACAAAGAAATAACTGTATTTATAAAATATTATTCATCGTTCACCAATGAAAAGTGATAGTCATAATTTCTTGATTCATACTTATCAATGGAATTTCTAAATTTTTTAAAATTGAAAAAAAAAAAGATTATTGTTTAATCTCAAATTTGGCTAATTTTCAGCAACAACGTAACAGCTTATGACCACTCAAATTCCATCACGTTGTTTTGTGATCATTTGATTTTGGTGAGAAATAGATGCTGACACAACGATAACCAAATGACCTATTTCAGCACACAACAAATGTGTGCGAGTTTTATTGTTGATGTTTACCTACTATAATACCAAATTCTATAAATTATTTTAAAAAGAATTTGCTGACGCAACCGAACTTAGAATAGCTGAATACTTATTTTAACAACAAGTCAGAAATTGATAAAACACATTCCTTGAACGGTGATAAGTGAGCGAATTATCAACTTCGGTTCGATTATGGAAAGATTTGAATGAACTTTTAAAACGTCTTTTTTTATGTTATCTATGAATTGTAGCGATTCTAACTAAATTATAATCAGTCAATGTTTTCAGCATATCTTGTTTTGTCTGATACAGCCAATTTCAAACAATGTATTAAAAAATACAACGCCCTTTATTGGTGAACAACTGAAGCACCAATGTACCTTCAATATTTCGTTTCTGTCAGGTAATTGGGTTTTGAAGTGACTCATTACAAACTATAATATTAATTGCAAAAACTTATTTCAACTGTCAAATTTTGAATAAAATAAGAAAGAGCCAAATATGAATGTCATTTTTATGACATACTGTTCGATATACAGTTCTGATTATGATGAACTTTAGCTTGTTCTCTGAACAATGATAAAATCTATTCATACACTTGGTGTACCGCAAAAGTTTTCACTCAATAATTGAAATAAAGGAATAAAGTGAATTCACTGATTAAAACGAATGATTGACGTCTGATTAACAAACAACTGTGCGAATAATATACGTGAATATTTTACGATTATTATAGAAGAACAAATGATTATCAAATGTTGAACATTTTCTTGACGATAAAAATATAATTGATTTGTTTGTATGTATTTAATTATTCTGTTTATATATGTACAATGTACAACCTATCGAATTGCTAGCTCTCAGTTGGAGTAATGTTCAGTTTTATAAGCAAAGTTTGTTTACAGCTTAGAAACTCAACAATTTGGTGGCGACATTGTTGCACAATCAAAATGTCATACACCATGATTATTTTATCAAATAACGTACGTTTCATTCATTTTTCGAGGCTTCAATAGTACGTTTGCGATTTGCAAAATTACCTAGCTATAGAAAATGTCAAAGAATATGATATTTCAGTCATTTTATCAAATTATCATCTTAATCAGGTCGATTATACTACTATCACGGGAGATATGAATTCATAATGGTGGTTTCAAGTGCGTGCACAATTCAGAACAGTTTCAGAATTTTATGATTTTTGATTTTAAAAATTGAAATAAATGTACGGAGATGATAACTTATAATGATCATCATTTATATGAATAGCTACAGCGTCGTCAGATATTTTTATCTGAATAAACTGATAAAAATGTCTGAATTTTTTGAGCGTGTTGGATTTTAATTTGAACCATTTGTGATAGGCACAATTCGGGCGAAAAAAATAGTCATTCGTGGGAATGATTCGAGTTTTCTTCGTTTCACGTAATTATTTTATGAAATTAACATGAAATTATCACCAGCGAAACTAAGAATAGAACATTATTATAGATGCTTTAGCAGTTAGCACTATGGCGATAATGCAATTACGGCAATGTTGAGTCTGTTGACATTCGGGATTTTTTTTATCGATAAAACGTTGATGATTTTTTCTAATTTGGTTGAACAAAGCACCGGAGGCATATTTTTTTAAATTTCAAGTCACAAATACCGAGAATGCATCGAATATAATAGTGTGTTTATTTTTATTTAACCATGAGAGTTATCTTTGCATCTCAATCATAAAATGTAAATAAACGTTAAACGTCTCTTTTTGCGTAAACATGTCTATTTGCTTGATTTATTAAACGACTCTCGAACAACGTAACGACTCTGTCTATTTCCAAATGACTTTACGAAGTTTTTACTACCATCAACGGATATGAGTTTTAATTGCGATCAATCAAATGTAAATTAAATGATTGAGATCAATAAAACGTGTTTTTCAAATAAGAAATGTTCAATTTTGAATTCGAATCAACAAATGACGCTCTTCAATTCAATTATTTTCTTTCAGGTGAATTCGGGACGTTTCAAGGATTCCAGTTCTTCTTACATATTCTATCGGCTTTCACGGCTGGCATGCATATGCTCAGTCTGGTCACAGTGGCTGCAACGCCGGAACATCGATGCTTTATCGAAGGGGTCGACACAAATACAACAACATTGCTCTGGAATTCGACGGAAATTTCAAATGCAATTCCAATAAAAAATGGTGTATTAAGCTCATGCAGTATGTACGGTCCGAATAAAACTGAAGTGCCATGCACTTCATACGTTTACGATCGAACCTATTACCAGAGTTCAAGAACGATTGAATGGAATTTCGTATGCGATCAAAGATGGTTAATGGCCATTGCACAAACACTTTATATGTTAGGCACATTCACCGGTGCAATCACACTTGGCGGTTTAGCCGATAAAGTTGGTCGTAAAGCAATTTTCTGCTGGTCAGCATTATTGCAATTAATACTGGGCGTTGGTGTCGCGTTTATTCCAAACTATATTCCGTTCTTAGTCGTACGGTACTTGTACGGGATATTTGGTAGCGCTGGTAGCTACATTACAGGTATCAATCATGTTCAAATGCCTATTTTTAACGACAGTGTTTAAAGTATTCTTCATTTTCTCAACTAAGGTTTTGTGCTGACAATGGAATTGGTGGGAGCAAGCAAAAGAACTGCATGTGGAGTTTCTTTTCAAGCCGCTTTTGCTGGTGGTATAATGTTGGTCGCTGCTTGGGGTTCAATTATACCAGGTGAGGTTTTGAACCCTAAATCAAAAAGAGAATAAAAAAAAAAATTGTTATTAGGTTCAAAATGCCATTCTATATTTTGAAACTAATATAATAATACTATTAATTAAACAGATCGAAAATGGTTACAAGTAATTTATGGATTGCATAGTTGTTTGCTCATCGCTCATTGGTGGGTAATGGACGAATCACCCCGATGGTTATGGGCCCAAGGTCGTCGTGAAGAAGCTGTTAAGATTGTCGCCAAAGGTGTTAGATGGAATAAAAAGGGCATTCCACTCGACGAACAATACTATTTATCAAAAGCCAAATTTATATCAACAACTACCGAAGAGAGTACAACTGAATCGGCCGGCTTAAGTGATTTATTCAAAACACCAAATTTACGCATGAAAACATTGAATGTATGCTTGTGTTGGTTTGCAAATGCATTAGCATACTATGGACTCTCGTTAAGTTCTGGTAAGTACTTCTTTTTTCGTTCACAATAAAATTTGATTTAATGGAAACTTATTATGCAATTTACAGGTAAACTTAGCGGAAATCCTTATTTGATATTGTTTATTATGGGACTGGTCGAGTTTCCCAGCTACATTGCATTGGTATTTACATTGGATATTCTTGGCCGGCGTTCAATTACAAGTGGCTTAATGCTAATTGGTGGCTTGTGCTGCATAGCTGCCGCTTATATTGAACAGGGAAGCACGCTTGCAACAAGCGTTGTTATGATTGGAAAATTCATGATTGCCGGCTCTTTTGCTGTGATATACAATTACTCAGCAGAACTTTTTCCCACGGTTGTACGAAACAGTGCAATGGGTTTGGGTTCAATGGCCGCTCGTTTATCGGGTGAGTAAAGCAAAAATCATTAATGGCCAAGAATGGAAAATTTTCAATTATTATTTATTTTCGTTTATTAGGAGCCCTTACACCACTGATCACCTTACTCGACTCATTTGATCCGAAAATCCCGGCGTGCTGCTTCGGTATAATCGCTTTATTATCGGGTACATGGGTGCTATTTTTGCCAGAAACCAACAATCAACCAATGCCCGAAACAATTTCTGATGGTGAATCATTTGGCAAAGGTGATACTTGTTTTGCTATCTGTTTTGGTGGCAAACGACGCAAAAATACCGTTCGCGATGAATACCAGTATGCCGGTGTACCAATGGAAACCGTGGGAAAATAAGTCATTTTTTCTTAATTTTAATTGTAAAATGTGTTTGTTATAAATACAAAATAAGTAGAGTAAATTAGTAATTAGAAATATTTGAATTTAATGTCAATCAGTTATATGATATTCAATAAGCAAATTTCAGAATGTAATATTCAGAGAAGAAAAAAATTGAAATGTCTTTATTTTTGAAAATTATGAACAACTTAAAATATGCCTTTTTCTGTTCGCCAAATTTGAATTTTATTTTTTAGATCGCATACAAAAATCATTCATGGTGTTATCTTGGAGTCGATGCCAAAAAACGATCATGAAGTCTGACAATGGGAGTTTGTCTTTTGTAGTATTTACACGCAACTGTCGTCAATAATTCTAAATATTCAATACACGATAATAGCTCTCACATTGATCATCAAAAAAACAAATAAACAAACAAGAAAGCGGTCGGCATATTTTATTTGAATGGTTAAGAATAATAATGAAACTTAATTTTGGTTCAAACTGGAGTGTCCCGCAGAATTATTTCAAATGAAAGTGTCCCGAATATTTGTTTCAAACTAAAATGTCCCCACAAAAAAGATTCATGTAAATTTTCCTAAGTGCCATTTTCATTTGCAATAAATTTGAGGGACACTTTAATTTGAAATAATTCTGTGGGACACTCCAGTTTGAACCAAAATTGAGTTTCATTATTATTCTTAACCATTCATTTAAACAAGAATTTACATAATAATAAGTACGTCAATATGAATAAGAGAACTGTCTATAGGCACTGCTTTCAACGCTCAATTTTTTTTTCATAAATGCTCAGTTTCAATTTTCAATTGTTGCTGTTCTGCAATATCTGTATAGGCTTTTTAATAAAGCCTTTATTCCTCTGTATTGCACAAATTACACATCCAATACCATCGCGATCATATGGAAACATATACCAATACTTTAACATGGCACAATGTCCCTTTCTATTTCCCTTCCGATGATTCATATTTTTGCTGAAGATGACATTGGTGTAGGCGAAATAATTGCCATCGACAATGCATTCACAACATGTTTGTGTCATCGATACGGTTTGCGATGTTCAATTTGTCTTAAGGCTCGCACCAATTTGACTCCATGCGAAAAATGTACGGTTGCATTGTTTTGTTCTGATTGAATGTCGAAATGAATCGGTTCATAGCTGTTAATGTGGTGTAAAGTTTATTCTTTTGCCATCAACATGTTTACGACCATCGATGAACTGATGCATTTTGTGGAAGAGACTATCAGTAATCAAAAGGAAGTACCGCGCAGCTTATTAGATGCAAAATCGAAATACCGTCAATTTCTTCAACATCCAATCGATTCCAAATGGCAAGAATTTTCCGGCAAGCTGGAAGTTTTTCCCGTATACAAAGTGCTTCTGAACATTCCGGAAATTGGTAAAATGTTTGACACTGAATATCGCCGTCGCTTCCTCATGCATCTAATTGGGCAACATGGTCGTATTGTCTGTCATTATTCACATTTTGATTTCTTTTCACTGATCCGCAAAGACACAGATTGTTCGATTGATCCAAATACTCAAAATATCTGCAAAGCAACACATAGTCAAACAGGAGTGATGGCCAAATTTTTTGAATACTCATGTAAACCAAATGTTGCATCATTTTCAGTGGCAAATCAAGTATTTTTTTACACATTGAAATCAATCAAGAATGCTGAACCACTACGACTTGCAGAACAAATGGAATCAAAAGAATCAAAGTTTGCGTTAAGCCAACAAGACAAAATCATTTGCAAATTCGAACGATGCAATGAAGGTCCGATGATGTCAAAGACTTAACGAAACCAAGATGCCAGTTGGCAATCGATTTAATGCTGAAAATGATAAAAAAATGTGAATTTTTTTCACAAAGTACGGCCGAATGATGCAATGTGATGAAATCGACTTTGTCATTCAGGCTTACACCAAACTACAACATTTGAAATACGACGGTAGCTATGCTACATGCTTGTTGAGTCAAACACACATAAGATGAATTTCTACATTCAATTTCGATCTAAAAAAAACTTAAGACATCTTTTATTTCAACAGTATTATATACTCTTGTCCAAAAGCTTTTTAATCAAAACACAAACAAGAAAATTGCATGCAATTATTATTTATTTTGATAAAATACCAAGTATGTAACATAAACATTGAGTTTTTAAACATTTATTATGTATAGCTATAGTTTGTTCAACTTTCAAAAGACTGAAACATGGAAACTCTTTGCTTCAGGCATATGAAAATCTAAGAAAAGAATTAAAGAAAAAATGTTGACATGAAGAATAATTTTGGTGCGAGCATTTTCAAATTTTTTGAACATTTTCAAAATACAATGATTTAGCAGCTTCCAATGCGAAAAAAGCCAGAAATTTACAGTTTTTATTGTTGATGATGATGATATCGATCAATGTAGTCTTTTGTTGCATGCGAATAAATAAAAACGCGCGAAAATTATGCTGTACCTACACAGTCTACACTCAACCCACTGCATGCATGTTCACTATAAAATACATGTATGTGCTATTGTGTAAGCCCCAGCGCTCAGTGATGCTCATATGAAAGCATTCCAACACTTTGACATGCACGACACCAAATGAAAAGTCCTCTCCTTTTTCCAGTCCGATGCTTCACGACATACATTCGATTTGAATACGCTGCATAAACGGACAACGGCTTCACCATTGTGTAATCCGCCATCTTGCAAAACAAAATATTCTCTATCAAAGGTGAGCATCAAGCTGAAATCACATTTTCCAATATTAAAATAACATTTGTGATATAAAGATTTTGTATGTATTAAATAAATAAGAAAAGTAGAAACTTGAACGTATCGCCAAAACCGAATTGATATTTTCCGAACCAACGTTATATCTTCAACGTACAACAAGAATAATGATATCGCAGTGCAACGACGAGTAGAAGGGAATACTTTGCTTGCAGAGGGAATGTGGTCCAAAGCACTTAAAAAGTATAACGAAAGTCTATGTTTTGCCATACCGGGTTCAATAAACGTTAGTATGGCCTACGAAAATCGTGGAAATTGTTATCTAAAAATGAAATAATACAACGAATCATCGAAAGATTGGAGACAAAAACTACAAGTCTGACTGATGCAGTGGACACATTTTTTGAACATTCATGCTCACCAAATGTTGACTCAGAAATTTACACAACAAACTGGTTTATTATACTATGCAACCAGTACAAAAAGGGGAGCCAATTCGATATTCGATAAACTCCCTTTTCAAGGCACCAACAGAAATTCGAAAAGAAATCTTACGCAATCGAATGGAAATCATATGTAAATGTAAACGATGTGACGGTCTAATGATTTCAAATGCTCAGAAGCTTCAGATGATCTCAGATCCCGACTTCAAATACATCCAGGCAAACCACTCGGTCGATGACACGATCATAAAACATTTTCTTCAGTTTGGATTCGTATAATAAAAAATGTCATTCATTCTTAACAAAATATGGCACATTAACGTGGTGTGAAGAAATCGGACTTGTGGTTCATACGTTCTGTTTAGTACAATTCTATCATTTCGAATATTCAATGCCATTTTTTGATCTTGCTGCTCTCGACAACTGATGATAAATGAAAATTAAGAATTTCAAATCAAATCATTCTGCTGATGAACATTTCAACTATTTCTTCAGCACAAATCAAAATGAACAATTGATAAAAACTGTTGAATATCATCATTATTGAAAATACAAATAAAAAAAACCAAAAACAATGAGTCGAAACTTTAATTTGTATAAAAGTCGTTTTTTTTACTAACGAAAACAAAAGTCATATTTTTAAAAAAATACAGGTAAAAAAATTCTTTAGGTCCAGCAACATTTAAAGAAAACACTTAAAAAAACAGATCCAATTATCATATCGAACTGAGAAAAATTAAAACTCGAATTTTCAAAATGCTCATAATATTTGTAAGGTAAACTTTATTTATCCCATTCATTGCCATCGCAAAAAATAGGATGTAATTTCAATGTAAGAGAAAACTTTTAATAATAACAAACATTTTGGGTGTACATTTGTAGTTCAACGAAACTTCTTGCTCAAGTGCAAACTAGTCATTATTGGGCATTTGTTTTATTTTATTAATTATTTGTGGAACTGAGACCTTCACATTGGGTTATATCTGTTCATGAATTATTTCATGTTTGTCAAGTCGAAAATTCGGAAAGAAAATAATTATTCCAACTGTAAACAAGAATGTTCAGTACCTCTTCCACAATGTTTTCGAGAAAAAAATTACGTCATTTTTAATGAAATGGATCTAATTGTCAACTGCTCAGATTATGAAAATGTCGTCTTATTTTTTCTCTCTGTCATTTCATTTGTGCACCCATGGAAATCATGGATAATGTATAATCTTATGTTTATAAAACGTTGTGCGATATTGTGTTTGAAATATAAACAAATGTCAAATGCGTTTCAGTATATGTTTCTGGAGAAATATGAAAATAGTATTTGTCCGTTCTCTTTCACATACACGCATATAGAACCAATACATAAACGAACTGACAGGAGCGGAATATTTGCCGTTGAACTAACATTGATCGATGCATAACGAGTTTGTTCTTTCGCGTGTGCACAGCATATAGAATATACTTCTGAAACCGGCAGCTTCTTACGCTAAAACAGAATAAATTTCAAGACAAAAAATCAAAAACTAATTTAAAAAAATTGTGAGTGCAAAAATATTCCGAAATATAGTAATAATCGTGTTTAATTAAATTTAAATCAATTGGTAAGTTTGTCATTAATTGAATATCATTGAATAAAATATATTATACTTACGCTGCGTTACGCACCACATGAAAATGAATTTTCTGTGATTGATTAAAAAAGATCACATGAAAATTCACTTTAATTTAAGTGATATTCTTTGTAAAAAGTTACGAAAAATTTGGACGATAATTGGAAGAGCATGTTAAAGTTTGCTTTAATTGTTTTGCTGTTGGGAAAAAGATGTCTGTATTTTTCTTTATTTTTTGCTTGGGCAAGGCTTCAAGCTATTATATTTCAATTTCAGAAACAGAGAAACTGCTTACATCACCATCTTAATGCATATTCGTACAAACAAATCAACGCATCCAATGCTTAAACAAAGAACGATTGTTTCATATTCACAAAAAAGAAACATTACAAAACTGAATAAGTAGGCACTGAGTATACGAAGAACAGTAAATAAAATCCTTTACATTTAATGCTTACATAAACATTATACCAAAACGATATTGCAGCCATTAAAATGCGTGACTAAAATACTGTGAAATCATCGAGACATCAAGACTCTTGCTTGAGAAGTATACATGTTGAATTTTTTTTTTATAAACGGAATTTCAAATTCGTCTCTTTAGTTATTTCAAACCGTGTACACCATAGCCAAAGTATTCGTATAGTTTTTGTGTTTTTTGAAGCAAAAATGAAACTAATTTTATTGTTTTTGGTGCTTTTGTGGTCAAAGCTATTCAAAATGATGTCATTTCTTGTGATTTCCAAAACTTCAAATTTTGAAATATTGAATTATATTGAAATACTGAGAAATATTTAGCGAAAAATTAGAAGTTAATACAGAATATTATAAGTTTATACAGTGAATATGCAAATGTGTGTATTTTATTTTGTGGCTTGAATATTCTAAAGTTGAAAGAAAAAGAAAATCATCCATAATCGATGAATTAAATACAACTACTAAATGTCTTCAATTTTTATTTTACTTTCATTTTCAGACTTAATGAGATAAAGTAGTCTTGACAATTTTTTCCACTGCTATATTCTGCAATTGTTATACACTGCGATTCATGGATTTTGAAATTATTGAATTGGAAAAAACATCAAAGAATTTAAAAATAAAGACAAGCGTTCAGAAAGACATACATTTATGCGAGTAATTGAATGATGCTTGCATCATTTGATGCGCATCGATTGTGCTGTCGCCATACATTTGGATCTTCGGCAGCGCACGAAGTGCTCCGAACGCACAACGAAAGCACTCGCGATGCGCATCAAATGATGCAAGCATCATTCGATTGATCGCATAAATGTACATTTTCGATACATTAAACGTCAATACAGATTTTAATCATTTTTCTTTTGTTCCATTCAGACAATATATTGAACTAACTGGTCAGTTGAGCTGACAGTACGTTAGCCATCTAAATGGACTCAAACAATAGAAGTTATTGTTATAATGAACAATCACTTCTATTAAAACAAGAAAATTGATTCATCATTAAAACAATAACGTCTATTGTTTAAGCCCATTTAGCTGGCTAACGTACTGCCAGCTCAACTGACCAGTTAATTTAATATATTGTCTGGTTCCATTCTACAAAATTTCTTGTCTTCCAATAAAGGGTTCACATGAAGAAAACGCGATGTCTGATCATCATCAAACTAGGCATGAAAGCCTATTGAATCATGTGGTTTTACCACGGCATTTGCCGCAATTAAGGTCGTCTGAATTGCATTCACAAGAATTGGAACTATTAATGCGAATGGTTCAAAATGTCGAAAGTCTCGCTGAATCTATTCCAGCAAATACATTGAAAATGATTTGTTCTCTAGCTGAAGTTCATCGAACTCGTACAGCATCAACGATTTCAAATAAAATCAATGATTTAAAACCAGGCGAAACTTTTGCAATGTTTATACGTCGACAAAACTGCGCCATTATGATTCACTTGCCATTCGCTTCAGCTGGTGGCACAAATGATGCAATTGTGGCCACATTTCCAGGCAAAATAAATCACAATGAAATCTACGAAAACTCAAGTGATTTAGAGGTAAATTAATTTTTATCTTTGAAATGCCAATGTATAACTGACCAGGTTTTTTTTAGTTCAATTACCCGACACAGGCAATTAAAGTGAAAAATTCCGAAATGCTTCGCTCGATTGAATTTGCGCATCAGCTTTGTTTTTTATATGAAACCGATCCGAAAACCAAGGGCCGTGATTACATTTCAAAATGGTTGGTTACAGTTCTCATGAATGAAAATAGCACAACGCCATCTGAACAACAGTTTCCATCAATAACAAAGAAGATTCGAGACGAAGTTCTTGGTGAGCCAAAAAATCATTTCCGCCGTTCGGGATTTTACATGTGTGTTAAAGTAATGTTACAGCATAATCTAACACACGAAATTGGACACGAATCAGCAAAAATCCTCTATAAAATCATTATGCTACAGTTTTTGTCGCGGCAATGCGATTTTTTTAATGAAAAATTGTGCAAAACATTAAACATTGACTTGGTCACACAGCTTATGGCAAAAATGGCTCGACGGATTGAAAAACTTTCGGAAATGGAAGATGGCCAATTCAAAGAATTAAAGGAACGCATCATTCGCAATGCCACCAACACAATTCAAGAAGCAAGATTGAAAGTGGATAAACAAATTGAATGTTTGGAATCAACTGACGCTGAAAAATCCTTACTTACTCCATTGGTTGATATAAATTTTGAAGCGGGCGTTTTTCAAAGAGTACCAAAGTTACGTGCACACTTGAAGGATCGCATCAACGGCACGAGTCAAGGTATTGATACTCCAGCACTTCAAGTGAAAACATACAAAAGACATTATATGAAACAACCAAATCCACCATCGGTATGTTTTGGTCAATTTAATGATGAAATTGACAAAAATTTATTCATTACCGATTTTGAAAATTGGATTTTATATGAATTGAAAATCGATGAAACTCATTATGGACCAAATGTTCTTAGAGAATGGTGCTTAGCTTATGTTCCGCAAGCAGAAAGCTTTTATAAAGGTGACCAACTTGGCGTCAGCAAATCGGTGTTAGTTGCTTTAAAAATGCTTGCCATGCTCGACGAACAGGCTACCAAAGCTCATTCAATGTTGTTAGAGCACAACAGTGGTGTCAACACACAGGTTATCGACACACTATTATTGCCACACACCATCGATATGCAAATTGCTTACGAACTGGAGCAGTATTTTAATTATCGAAACTTGAAAGGCACTGGACCGAGTTTGATTGGTGAAAGAAATGCTACTGTGAACTCATTTTCGCACAAGTATGCAGCAAACAATTTTGAAATGCAATCAGTTCGAAGAGATATTGAGGCGATGATTGAACGAAAAATAGATGAAAAAATGCACGAGTGGTTGGAGGGACGTTCAAAGGTTAAACGTCTAAGAGCAAGAGCTGCAAATTTAGAACATGAATATGTTAATCTGTATGATAGCCGTTATCATTGTAAAATGCCTCATCACTGTAGCAGCTGTGTAAAGTGTTCATTGCAAAAACAAGCTGAAAATGTCAATATCAATGTGTATGAGCGTGCATTGCCTGATCAGTATTATGAAAAAAATGCTGTCGTTTTCGAACTCAAAATTCCACTCGAACTGGCTTGTTTGCGTGATACTCTTCATATATTTGTCAAATACTGTAATGATCGACCGACTGAAAATCTATGTATAAAAGGAAATTGGATAAAGTACTCGCAAATTTCACACCATAATCGGTCGTCAAGCATTCATGTAGATCTTGGAAGTACAACCCCGAATATAGAAATAAAGTGTCGACACGTTGACAATGATTTCAGTGATTTTAACTTGAAAAATGGTTTCAACTGTACTTATCATTCATCACACGGAGGAATAGCAATTTCAATGATACATCAATCAATAAAACAAAGATGCACATTGCAAGTTGAACGCGAATACAAATGTTTGCAGTGGACTTTAAATACGACACACCACACTCAAAATCAAGTGCTAACAAATCAATCTGACTGCCCACAGAATCTTTCACTTTTGGAGTTTAAAAATTTCGGTTCACTTCGTGCTGACGGTCATCGATTGCAGTGGCGCAAATTGTATGCAATGATTGAATGTGAGGCAATGTCATTCGAAAACTCATCGGTTTTATCTCTAATACTGCAAACGATTTGGGAAACTGATATTAGCGGAAATTCTGGTGCAATTCGCGAGTCCCTTGAAGATATCAAAATTCTTAAATTATCACATAAAATGATCGAATTACTCGAAAAATTTGCCGAAAAGAAACGAAACAACTGGGTACGTCCATTACATTCTATTACTATTACACGCTCCAATGATTTACAATTTATTATTGTCTGTTCCATTACATGTTGATTAATTTACATTATTTCCATTTTTTCTTCCAATCATCCACAGGTACATCCATTGAAGCTGCTAGTACCAGTTTTCATTGCTGTTCGGATTTTCG
Organism: Contarinia nasturtii; assembly: GCF_009176525.2. Taxonomy (NCBI): domain Eukaryota; kingdom Metazoa; phylum Arthropoda; class Insecta; order Diptera; family Cecidomyiidae; genus Contarinia; species Contarinia nasturtii. The sequence goes on along the minus strand of NW_022197885.1, from coordinate 452,457 downwards.
AGTTGAATGACGATGAAAATTTGGCGGAAAAAATTGTTGCCGTCCTTAACAAAATGCGAACCATTGCTTTAGAATGGATGGATAAAATTCAACAAGCAATCAAGGAAATGCAGAATCCAGACCAGGCTATCGAAACAGAACTACGTACCAAATTGATTTTCGTTGCTGTTACTGGAGCTTTGACATTTTGCGTTAATTCTCATCATAAATATTTCGATAAGATATTTTTGATAAATAAGGAGAATAATTTCACTTCGTCGCGAACATGGTTGCAATCCATCGTTACTTTGAACAATAATATCATTTTGAACCATAACGACAAAACCTTATTACCGCTAAATCTTCGGATGTTTTTGCGACTAGTTCGAAATACTGGCATTCATCTTGAATCAAAAGTCAGAGAAATGATAAAACGTGATACAGGTGATATATACAAATTAATTAAAAAACAATGGACACGCGCGGAAAATGGAAAATTTGAAAAGTTCTATTTTCATGAAAGTTGCCCGCAAGTCCTGATTGTTGAAGTCACGGTCAAAGCAATGAAAAAATTCGTAACTATCGATTTGATCACCGGGTCATTTCTAGTAAATAACTTGCCCATTTGCCGACTTCCCGATGCTATTACAAAAAGCGACATTTTTCAACGGGTTTACGGAAATTTCGTGTTTGAGGTACAGCCTGAGAATGATAATTCTTACTCGACAGTTCAACGATACAATGGTAATTGCTATGAGTTTACACAGACGACTAAGGGCATCATCATTACAGAGCGCGGTGTCAAAAATGAAAATGAATTGATACCACCCAGTATTTTAAATGGAGAAATTCCAGAGCTTCTAATAGAGCAGCACAGTCAGTGGTGGAATAGAAACAATAACAAAATCGAATTTCGTCCAAAATTATTCAAGAACAAGAACTTTTCCAAAGACATTGGCATCGAGTATCAATTGGATCTCTTTGAATACCACTTATTCCATTTGAAAACGCGCCGAAACATGCTAGACATTACTAGTAAAAGTTATTTGAAAATTGTGAAACAACTTTCTCGTTTGGAACGACAGAGATACATCCATGTACTGATGGATGAACCAAAAATTGCCAAAATTGAATTGGTTCGAATGCAGCTAAAGTTTAAAGTAGATTGTTCAAAGCACCATGATGGACCTAATGATATTTTATCGAACGAATTCAGTAAAATGCGTGTATCTCTGCAGCAAAAATGTGGAACTTTATTCGGTTTGAATCATGGCTTGTTGTTGGAGGGTGTATCCCATGGCTCTGATGATGATTCAAAGAGTACAAAACTACTTTTGTTGCCGAACGGAGAAATCCAAGTTAAGCAATGTGATTCACATGTCACAGTCAACATTGACATTCAATCCGAACTTCGAAGTCCTCCATTTTATGCCTATCAAGTGGACGAGTTTTGCAAACAATTGAAACCAAACAGTAACAATTACTCAGCGTGGTTTTACTTGGCTCATTTACATGCTGTTACTTCACATGGTGAAATCGAACCATTCATTGGAATGTCCGGAACAGAAAGAGCCTTGAAAATACTTCAATCTGGATGTGTGTTTTCTTCAGCTCCATACGATGAGGTATCGTTGAAAACATTGACAGCTATTGCCAAACTATCACCCAAAAGAAAAACCAGAGAAAAAATGTTAAGCGTCAGTTGGCCAAAATTTGTTTTTCCGAAGTCAGCACAAGATACATTCGTTTTCATCGTAAACAAATTATTAGAAGATAGCGAGCGTCTTTCCGGTCTATACGATCAAAAGCACGATGATGATTCAAAGCCTACGATTAACACAAATATGATTTACAATAAACGTGATTACCTTCGATGTTTGCCGTTAACACCAAATTTACGTATTTCAGGGGAATATATTAATCACGATAAGCTAAGCACATCTCTTGTAACCATCCCTCCTGTTAGTTTTGAAAGAAATACCCAAAATATTGTGATATCGTACCACAAAGAATCGTATTTCTTGCCAAGTGGTTTAGATTTGAAGTATTTTGTAATGAAAACCAGCGATCACATATCTGGACCGTTACACATTCTCCATGTGAAGGAAAACTTCCTGAATCATATGGTGACCGAAACATTCGACGACCTATGGATATCAATGTACGAAATTTGTAGAAAACAAAAATTAAACTGTAGGGAGCTTGCACTAATTTGGAGTTTGCTGTCGCATGAAAAGAATCACGTCAACTCAATTTTGGCCTTACAAGCAATTTATGAAAATGCACACGCTTTCGCTTTAATTAATCCACCCGATATAGCGACATACTATTTAAACGAAGGGACATACAGTGACAGTAGAATAAGAGATATTCTGAAAGATCATCACACACGATCAACAAGTTACCACAGTGAAGATTGGTCAGATAAAGATCGTAAAAAATATGATGATCGTATAAAAAGCAACATTTCAAGTCTCGTTTCAATTGTTACATCAGAATGGCCATGTGATTCGGTAAGATTATATCAATATTCGTATTATTCTCAGGATATCAACATCAATGCTGCAAATGAAATAATCAACAACATGCTATTGATATGGAATAATAATCGTAGACTCGGCATGTTTCTCGATCAAGTTGAGAGTCAACTTCAATCGTTGCCCAGAACCAGCATAGCTTATCCGCATATAAACGTTTATTTGCATCCGAAACCCAAAAATTGGTCAAAATATGATATCGACTTTAGATCGAAGGTGCATCAAAGCTTAGATGAATACAAAAGCAAAGTAGAAGAAGCCAAAACTCTTTTCCAAACTGGTCGTATTGATTCACATAAGACAGCACAAGATTTATGGTCAATTTATGACAAAATTGTAAACTCTGAACAATGGCCACATTTATTAGATGCTGGATTGTATCCAAGAACAGTACCAACTATGGTGTTGCCAATGTTGATTTCAAATGAAACAGATAACCGACTGAAGATGATCATAGGAGCTTTGGCCTTGACCATTGCCAAAGAGCAGCGCCAAAAACGCATTGAAATATTTTCACAGGATCCTCAATTGAAACCGGCCTATGAACGTGAAATTGAAAACGACCCACATGTTAACTGGAAACCGCATCAGCGTCCTGAATGGCTCCTATTTGAAATCGAACAAAATTTAACGATTCGCCGTATTCAAATCGAAATCGCTCGACGTATGCTCAATCCACCAAATATCGGTACAAAACACTCGACAATGCAACTCAACATGGGTGAAGGTAAGACGGCTGTGATCGTCCCATTATTGGCAATAATTTTGGCCAATGGAAATCAGGCCTGTCAAGTTACCGTCTTAAAGCCATTGTACGCTACAAATTTGAAGTCACTTCGTCGATACCTAGGCGGCATGCTCAACAGAAAGGTTTACAACTTTCCGTGTCGTAGAGATATGCCTATCAATGAGTACATTTCACAAATACGCAACATTTACGAGGAATGTAAAATAGCGAAAGGTAAATTTAATTTAATTTCTTCAAATTTGCGTTAAGTAGTATTTATCTTAAAAATATGTTCCTTTGTTTAGGTGTTATTCTCACACTTCCAGAATACCGACTCTCTTTTCAACTGAAAATCTATGAATCGGTGAAAAGAGGTGAAATATCCGAAGCGGGGGAGTTTCTTGCCGCACATAAGTGGATTAACTCAAATGTTCGAAGTATACTCGATGAATCGGATGCAATTCTGCATGCAAAATACCAACTCATTTACACAGTTGGTAATCAGCTAATGATTGATGGCGGTTCACAACGTTGGCTCGTTACGCAAGCCTTACTCAAACATGCTTCGGTGCACATGAAAAGTATATACGAAAAGTACGGCGAAAAAGTATTGGAATTTAACATCGATTACGTCAAAAATGGCCATGTATATGGAGCACCAAAAATAGACTATCGTAATGATGTTTTTACACCGTGTCGTATTCTTGATCAGTCAATTTATCCCATGCTCAAAGAGGCGCTGATCGATGATTTTCTTGAAGGCCGAATGAATATCACGTTTCCCGAAGTTTTGGCATCAACCAAAAAAGGTTTGCACGACTTGATGAGCGCTACAAATATTGATGAACACAAATATGAAGCAACACTTAAAGATTTGGATGTTACTGAACAAAGAACCATTTTGATTCTATCGGGGTTACTTCGATTCGAAGTGCTAAGATTGGTTTTAACTAAACGATGGCGAGTAAACTACGGTGTGAAAGAAAATGGTTCACGAAAAATGGCCATTCCTTTTAAAGGTACACATACTCGAACCCCTTCCTCAAACTAATTTTATACCAAAAACAATTTATTTTTGTTTTATTTTTAAAGCAAAAGACGTAGCGGCGGAAAATACTGAATTTGGACATCCAGACGTTGCGATTTGTTTTACACAGTTGAGCTACTATTACTCAGGTATGGTCCCATTGAAAATTCACATTTTTCATCAAATTAAAAAAAGTATTTTTTTTATTCAGGCCTAAGCGATGTACAAATGTATGAAACATTCCGAATTTTGGCAAAGGTACAAACACTCGATCCCATTCCTCATTAGAAAATGATTTTATACTAAAAACTATTTCTTTTTTTTATTTTATTTTTAAAGACACAAAACGCGTCGGCAGTTTATGAAAAATGGATCACAAATATCGCTTCTCAACTCATCGATTCTTCGATTGAAACATATTCGGGTATCAATTTGAGTGATCCCGTTCAACGAGAAGGGATCCTTTTCCCATTGTTTCGTTTCAACATGGACTTTATCGATTTTTTCCTCTCAAATGTGGTGTTTCCAAGAGAAGCCAAATCATTTGAAAATAAATTAATTTGTACCGCGTGGGACCTGGTTAATGAACGGATGAAGCACACAATAACAGGATTTAGCGGTACTAACGACACCAAAAAATTATTGCCATTGCCAATATCACAAAACGATCTAAAAGAATTAGAAGATACAAATGATCGCGTTCGACAAACATTATTACAACCAGAAAATCAAGACTATGAACATCTTCCACCAAATGTAAGCGCAACAACGATACTAAAAAGATTGGTCGATAGTGAAATACCGATACTTTTGGACTCGGGTAAAAAAAATATTCTTTTATCATCAAATTCATCAAATCACATGAAAAAATGTGTAATCAATGTATATAACAACATATATTTAATTTTTTAAGGTGCGTTGATGTTGGAGTTAAATAACAAGCAAGTCGCCGAAGAATGGTTGAAAATGGCATCAGATTCGTTTTATGATGCAGCCGTTTATTTTGATTCAAACGATGTATTGCAAACGATAGATCACAACGATTTGGTCGCTGAATTCGACTGTTCTGTGTATCGAGAGAATTTGGATCGATGCTTGATTTATTTGGACGATACACATACTCGAGGAACAGATTTGAAATTTCCATTGGGTTTAAAGGCATGTGTTACTCTGTCTGGTGAAATAACACGCGATAAAACTGTTCAAGCTTGCATGCGAATGCGACAATTGGGCAAAGGCCATTCGATCGCTTTTTGGGCATCTTTTGAAGCTGATCTCCGTATTCGTGAAACGTGCCAGCTATCATCACTAGACCAGGTACAATGTTAAACAAATATCAATTGAAAATAACCTATCTCTTTTTCTTCGATTATTCCAGGTTACGAATGAGAATGTAGTCGATTTCATTTGCAGAAATAGCGCAAATTTCGAAACAGAAAACACCGTACACTGGGCTGCTGCCGGTTATAATTATGCGAAAAAATTGGCGGCACACAAACTCTATGAGAACACAGACAGTTCTATGCAACAACTGTACGAAAACTGCGTCGAAAATGAATTTTTGACATTGCATGAAATGTATGGCGACAAAAAAACGGCTCTACTGACTGACATTTCAAAGTCCAAATTTTCTACATTATTCAAGCAATATAAATGTAATGAAAATGTTCGAAATTTCATTGAAAGAATTGATGATGGTGTTGTTGAAAAATTGCAAAAACAAGTACCCGATGTTAAACGGTTTGTTCATAGTTTAGATGAGGAGCAAGAAAAAGAGTTAGAGCACGAAATCGAAGAAGAGCGCCAAGTTGAACGACCACCGAAACTAAGTCCAGCCACCCCGTCATTCGAACCGAAATTAAAATCATTGATTTTAAATGGTGCAAATAATATGGTTTTCTCCGAATTAAAACAAAACCAAACGCTCGTTCCATTTGCCGCGACATTGATGAAAACCAAATTATTTGAAGTATATAAGGACACCCCGAATTGGGCAGTGCATCTGTTCGTTACAAAAGATTTTACTCAGGTATTGGCCAATTCGACCGATTTATGTGATGAATTTTTACGTCCAATCTGGTGGATTGCTCGTGTTGATGGTCATATTGGCACTGAAATACTGATTTTGTTGAGCTCATACGAGTGTGACCGCCTTTTAACAACGTTTCGCAACAGCACTAAATCAACTCTTTACATGTTTCGTCCAACTCTGAGCAAATTGCATAGTGATCTATTGATCGAACCAGATTTGCGGGTAACTAATAAAATTCACATTCATAGTTAAATTCATTTTCTCCATTTTCTTTTGCAATTTCATTTTCATTATTTCGATTATTTTAAATGATTGAAATTCTTTTCTTTTGTGATTCTTTCCTAGGTATCTAACAAAAAAGTCACACATAACATCGAACTAAATGATTCAGCCCAAATAAAAATGTTTTCGGGATCGATGTATTTCTCAACTGAAGCAGAGCAAAATGCCTATTGCAATTTTATGGGCCTTATTCCACGACCACGAACTCGAGAACAAGAAATTGCCTTTGACAACGACCAAATCCGACCAAATGGGTTTGTTCCAGTGGAAAATCGCCATTCAATTGCTATTTCCAAATTTGTTGAGCGATGCAATTTTGAAAAAAACCCAGCCGATTTGGCCATTGATTTGATTGAAGCGCACCATGCATTTATGCGAAAGGAATCGCATGCAGATTCGATTTTGAAACGTGGCACCAAATTACCAATCAATCCACGAAACAAATTCTAATATAAAAATTAACTTTTTTCATTTTTTTATTTGTTCTGGAAATAGCATTATCAGAAATATCATCATTTTTTATCTTTCATATGTTTAACATACTATCCATTGGATCCAATATTATATGTATCCAATATTGATGAAATAAATAAATATTTTACTACTTATATTATCATCATTATCAAATACTCAGTCATTTCACCTACTTTATAGTGATAATTTATAGGTAAGCTTTTCTTTTTAATCACTGTTGGGTGGATATTTCAAAGCATAAAAGTTCATTAGATAGTTTACATCATATCTGAAAATTAGGTAGTGTTATGGGTGTGCTACGAAAATATTTTGAGCATTCGTGCCCACCGAACATTCGTATAACATCACTCGATAACAAATTAGGTTATTATGCACTGCGTCCAATCAAGACAGGCGAACCGTTGCGCATTTCAATAGTCACATTTTTGAAGCAAACGAAGGAACAGTGACGATTGGCTTTGAAAGATTACGGCTTTATTTGAAAGTGCCTACGATGTGAAGGTCCATCTGCTTCAGACGTGCAACGTAATCGATTAAAATCCGATTCCGACTATAAATTCATTGTATCAAATATTTCAAAGATTCGTTCCAACTTCAACGAGTTACTGAAAAAGTGTAGCACCTTTTTAACAAAGTATGGCCAATAATGAAATTGAGGAAGTGGTTTTTGCATTTGGAAGACTTTTAGCAATACCAATTGGCTCTATATACTCTATTCCACTCACTTATGCAGCTCAAGAAACAAAGAAGGAGAAGTAAGGTGATTCCATAGTTTGGACACTAATGTTTTCCATGTATCAGATCAACCAAAACAACAAAAGCAACCATAGATCGAAAACAACTATAGCAATACTTACTACACTAATCAACGCAAAGAATCGTCAATCGAAAATTCAATTTTTTCACAACGTAGAAAAACATTCGTTTATGTGACAAATGCAAGTTAGATTTTATTAATTAAATTCCTCTAAAAATATGAAAAACAATTTATGTGTATTGTTAATTTTTAAAAAAGTCATTAAACTTGTAGTTTATAAATTGTTCGGCGTCCAATTGTTGTTTGGCATTTTCAATATCTTGATTAATGGCTGCGATCAACGCATCCAGTGAGTCGAAATTTTTTTCGGGTCGCAAATAACCGCATATACACAGTTTCAATGTTTGTCCATAAAGATCTGTGTCAAATGTATGAATTATATGTGTTTCCTATCGAGAGAGAAAAACCAAAGTCATTGTATTAAGACACAAAAAAAGTGGTTTTGATAAAAATGAGATAAAGCTAAACTGGCTTTGCCATTCAATCGTTGACACCGTAATCCGCTTGAATAATAATGCTCAAATAAAATGAATATTGAAACACAAACCAGGGATTTTTCTTTATTATCGTAAAATGGATTCCAACCGATACTAAGTACAGCTTTGTAAACTTCCCCATTATCAACATTTGCCCATCCGAAATAGATGCCAGTTTTCAATTCCTCTGGCAACGCTTTAACGACATCCAATGGAATATTGGCTACAAAATTAAAACAAATATCATGAAATACTTGATTTTGAACGATTCAAAAGAATAAGATGAACTTTTCGAAAGAGATTACAATAAATGTTTACCTGTTGGACAGCCCAACTCTTTAGAACCACGTCCAAAGCCTTTAACAATTGGACCCGAGCAATAATACGGAAGACAGCTCATTGTAAAAGCAAAACTTAATTCTCCAATCAATAGTTTGAAATCGATTTGTATTTATTTCCAGTAATGACTGACCGCAGTTGCGATAGTATTTCAAGAAGCCAATAAAGTGATTGTGTCAATTGTCTTATCATTTAAAGTGTCAACAACCGAGTGAAGTTATAAACAATTGATTATAATTGTGGAAAATTCAACTTTTGCAGAGAAAAATAAGCAAATAATTAAAATAATGGAGTCAAAACTATGATAAAAACCATTCACTCTCATCTGAATAAATTGACGTTCGTTTTATAAATATTGACACGACACACGACTGTCATTGCTACATTTACAAACACATATGTGTTCGATGACAGTTGCCGTCGTTGCTGTTGCTGTTTCTTTGTTTTTGTAGCAGACTCTAAAATACGTAAATAGCACGTGCGTACTGTGTTGTTTTGAAGCGAATATTTTTATATTTTCGTTATTTTGGAACGTATTTGGTGCTTATCTGTATGTCTGAAGAAAAAAAAACTGAAAAAATAAAACGACAACAAAATGCTTATGATGTGTTTGGATATTTTTATTATAGAGTTAAACCAATACAAGTCACATGTTTATTTCATTTTATTTTCTGTTTATTTTATGTTGTTGAAATCGATAGATACGACATACATCATAGACATAGACGATGATAATCGTTCAATTGTATTTTTTTTAATTTTATTTTTTTAATTATTTGTTCAAGTGTGGAAGCAAAATCAAAATATGTCATAAACATTGAGAAGAATATTAGATTAGATCAACGGCAAAAAATGATTTAAAAATGAAGAAATAACATAAAGATTTTTTTTATCACCGATCCCCCATTTTTTTCTGCTTGAATTCCACAAAGCAATGCTTTAGAATGTAAAATACATTAATACCATTTTAATAGGCATGAAACGAGTCGTTTGTTTCTGGTGAAATTTAATTTGGTTCGGATGAGATTTTGTTGTTTGATGTTTGTTTGTGTTTGTTGGGTTGTTCAATTTCGCAAAGCAAACGAACTGCAATGAGTTCCGAGTTTGCGACCTTATTGAAACTCCTTCGAATTTGTTCCCGTTTGTCGTTAATTCTCATAAATGCCAAGCTTAATTTGTATGCGTCATGCGACGACAGAAAAAAAAACTTTTTTGATATTTTTTTAAGCATTTGAGAATGGACACGAACGTTATTCTTACTGAAAAGATATTATAATTTCCTTGAATTTGTATGTTTGTGTGATTGAACCTTGTCATACGCAATGTATTATTTAGTTCAGTTTTTTATCCAAAATCCGCTTTTTTTGAAGAAAGCTTTTCAAACATTTGAATACTCATTTCATTTTATACTTTGCATAGAATTCGTTAATTTGCTCATAATTGATACCGATCGCATCCAAAATACCCGTGAAACTGATATTGCTCAATTTCTTATCGATTAATTTGCCACCGGTGAGGAATGTCACGACATTCGGTTTTGCCATCGATGCATCCAATATATTTTCACCATTTGCTACATGCGTGTCATTTATGTAGTTGCAGAATTGGGCGATGTGCATAAATGTTGATGCCTCACGATCTGGAACGGAAATGAAATCGAATGAAATTAGTCAAATGTACAGCTCTCTCTCTCTCTCTCTCTCTCTCTCTCTCTCTCTCTCTCTTGGCATAAAATAAATTCAATGTAATAATTACCTAATTTCTTCGGAACCTTAATTAATGCGATTGATTTTGTTTCGTTGTTGCGTTGCAAACGAATAAATCGGCTACCACCACCATTGGTGAATTCACGTTCTAGCCATCGAATTGTGTTCCGTACTCCATCTGATGTTTTCTTCAATTCATCCAGTTCAGCAAGGACTATAACGAAAAATTGAAAAGTTTTAGCATTCCGTTTCAATGGCACAAATTTGGTTTTTAAATTTTCTTACCCGCGCTCGGTATAAGTACAACGAATTTCTTAGCCTTGACCAATTTTTTGACGATTTCCAAATGATGGGACAGGACTTTTGAATCGACCACCAAATATGGTGATAGAATATTCTTGGACATTTTGGCTTCAAGTACTTCAATTTCATGTTTCAGCCACAATTTTCCCATGAGCTGATGTTTTTCAGCGGCCGATGTTGCGTTGCTCTGTTCACCATTTGCTGGCGACACATTGGCTTGATTGTTTTGTTGACGATTTTTCAAGTATCCTTTTTTCAAATTGGGTTTTTTATCATCGTCAATGTGATGGCCATCGTCAGTACTGCTTCGGCCGGTTTGTTCTCCGTTGCGCGATAGAACGCACAATTCAGTGCCATTCGATTGTCGATTGCGACTTCTATTACGTACACGTCGTCTATTGCGTCGTCCTCGTTTGCGAATCCTCTTCATCGATCTCTGTTTTGTCGAAATGACTTTTATAAAGTTTCGTGTGCGCGAACAAAAGTTGTAGTCAAACTTTTTCATTTTGCATAACGAAAAACCGAAATCAATGAATAAGAAAATGCGTAAAATGGTCTCTTCATTTTCGGTGATTTTCAATTTTAGCGGTAACGTCCAATCCATGTGACGTTGACACAAATCAAATACGGCAAATTCTTTCAGCAATACATCTTCTTTCATCGGAATTGTTTGACGCATATCGAACAGTGAACGCAAACTCTCGCGTACATCATCAATTTCAATAAACGATCGCTCAAAATACACTTTTCGTGTAAACACATCAATGTTCATGGCGTTCAATAAATCAAAAATTTTCTCAATAAATTCAGGATTGGTGGTGAAGCAGTTCACAATTATAGCACTATTTCCGCGAAGCCAATCGAATAACAATTTCAAAGCAACCATTGTATTTTCATGTTGAAAAAATTCAATAATAATATTCGGATCAATTTTGTTGTATTTTTGTTTGAATCGAAGTTTTTCCGGCGCGGTAGTATTGTTCGAACTGGTTTCACCATTACACAATGTATTCTCAACATTATCGATTAGTTTGAATTGAAAATCAAACGGATTTGCCATACTGGGTTTATCAAATGTAAAATTATTTTGGCCATTTGTCGTTTCTTCGTCGAACAATTGAAGTTGCTTGAAACTGGACATAAAATCACCAAAAATACTGTGCTCATAGTTATTTGGCTGATTCAAACTTTCTTCTGGCTGCTTCTGATCAACGCCATTTGATGGATAAATGATTTGTTCATCTTCAATAATCACATCGTCATCATCGTCATTTGATTGCGGTTGGCTGTTGTGTTTTGTTTCACCATTCATTGACTGCTGTTGAACGAAAGAAAATTTATTTAAAACAATCTGATTTATACAAATGTTGTAATTGAATTTACCTTCGAACCATTTTCCATCACATTCTCTTCCTCTTCCTCACTTTCCGATGTGTACCAAGAATCATCGGCGTTTTCATCGGCACTATCTTCATCCGTACCGAAATCAGTATCCATTTCACATTCGCTGTCCTCAAAATACGATAAATCACTGTTCGAATGCTCCGACACCATGCGGCGACGACGTCGACGAAAATTACCGCGACGTTTTTGGTTTTTTGTTTGTGACGAAGACAACGGTGTTGATTTGCCAGCGTCTGATTCCCGTTCACGGCCACTGCTATTGGTTGCCATATCATCGTGCCCATTTAAATTGAACTTATGTCCGTTTCGCAAAAAGAATGAGTCATCGGAAAGTTTGTTAATTGTCAATTTTCCATTTAAATGACCTTTAACGCTTGCCGTGTCATTGCTTTCGTCATTGGTGTGCGAAGCTGACGACACCAATGATTCGATGTAACGTTTATGTTTTTCGCGTGCATCACGAACGGTTTGCTCGAAATCTTCAAAGTTTTTTAAATATTTTGCTTGAAATTTTGCATTTTGTGCTTCACGGCCTTCAATGAATTTATTCAATTTCATCGTACATGCACTCACTAGCTCCGAGCATAGTGCCACCAAAAATGCATTCAAACTGTGAATTTTATTCGAACCAATCGTCTTCAATTTTATCAAACAGAAGAAAAACGTCGCAATCATTTTGTATAGAATTTCGCCTGATAAATCAACGCGTTGCGATTGTAACATTTTACGAAAATCAAGCAACATACAATGGCACAACGAATTGAAATCGTTGATTTCCTTATCGTAGAAAAAAACATCGATGACCAACAGATAACGAGCAATAAAATCACGTAAACCGATTGTGTCACATTTCTCGTTGGATCCTTCGTTTTTTTCCAAATAGCTTGCATTGTTTTGAAATAAACACACGACACGGCTATCGCTCAATTCAAACGGTACAGGGCATGTCAACGAATACAAATAGTGATAAATCGAATCCAAATTGTATGTACTTCCAGCCAACAATGTTCCCAGTTGATTTTGTGCCATTCCCGTTTTTGGGTTTAGCTTGAATGCTTCGAAGTAATAGTTGGCAGCAAAATCCTGTAACAAAAAAAAATTGAAAGCTAATTTAATTTAAAAAGTAAAATAAAATAGTAGAGAAAATCACACTGAAAATGGTGGTAACTGACCTTGCTAATTTTCGGCATGGTAAAATCAAAATCGATAAAATATCGATGCAAATCACCCAATGAAATGAGTAATGCATGAATTGTTTCCATGGCATACTTGGTGACCTCATCTTGGGTTCGATTCTCATTGTGACAAATGCTATTTTGGCTGGCAACGGCTGTGTACAGGTTTTTTTCGCATGTATCCAGAAATGAAAAATCAACAACATCACGTAAATCCAAGCTAAATTTGCGCTCCAAATTTACGATGATTAGTTTAAAATGTGAAATACCCTCGATGATCAAATTGCTGATTTGCTCTTCCGCTTGTTTGCTGTTCGTCTGGTTTTTCTTCCACAAACGTTTGGCCAGCGAAATTAAATCATAATAACCTTTGAACCAAAGAATTTCACGACATTTTCGACCGATAACTTCGAATTCAGTTTGATAAATCAATGCTGTGCTCTGGTCAACGATTGAATTGCGCAGACTTTCAATGCGACCATCAAAAATGCCATCAATTGATTTAATTTTCTGCTTCTCTTGTTCGAACTGCTTCAGCAAATTATAGACACATCTAAAATGAAACGAAATTAAAGTGAAATTTTCAATTAGTATGCTGTTTGATGTGAAAAACAGACGTCGGCAATGGCCGTGCCAACAGATGCGTTGCAAAATGAGCAAGCACAATTTTATCAACACTTGTAAAGCGTCAACAAAAATAATCCAGATTTAACTGGTTGAATGAGGTTACCGCACGCAATAACCACAAAAATAAATTCTAAAACAAATAAAATCGTTTATGTTTTGACATCGGTTACGTGGAATTTGTAGAGCACCGGTTTATTTTTATGCAGTGCATATGTGAAGCTTCAATCTAAGTGGGCAAGAGACGTTCTTTCGCCCATTCTAACCAAATGACTCAATGCATATATTATGACTTTTCTCTTCATCGTTTTGGTTTGCATCGGATCTGTCGAAACTATTTTTTTGTCTGTCAAAAAAGTTGATAGATGTATATGTTTCCTATAATCATATGAAATGCGGATTTCTTTGCAGCGAAGCGGTTCTTTAAAATTGACCATTCGGACGATAAAATTTTGCACTCATTTTTAAATCACGTTTCAACGATATTCATTACAGTTAGAAAATGTATATGCAACAATCGCACATACGAAGGCATAAAAGTAACGACTTTTGCATAGGCTACTACCTATTTACTCTCGTGATATTTAACGATTCTATTTTTGATCGACCAATCAAATTTTTTTTTTCTATCGTTGTTTGATTTTCTACAAAAATACAATCCAATTTGTTGAGACAGCGAGAGAAAAAGAGATAGGAGCGACTAGAGCGTAGAGATAATGGTATGATGCAAAGACACGCTGCTGATAAATATATTTTCAAAAAAAAAATAATACGTGGTGGCATGCACGTCACAATCGTTGTAGGACGACAAAATAAAGTCATCGCTTTTAATTTGCAAAATATATTTAAAAAAAAATGTTATAAACAACCGAAAGAAACAAACGGAAGATTTTCGTCTAAACAAAAAATTTCAAAAAAAGAATAGCCAAATTTCAAATAGATGTGTATACTTACTTATATTGTTGTTTGATATCACGATCCAAAGGTTGTGCTGCCGCCGCAAATGGTTTGGATATCATAGATGTTGTTGTTGAATAATCCATCGTCATAATGATATTTGGTTTTGATTTGGTGTGTTCCGTTACTGATTGATTAAACTGTTGAAATGCATGAGATCCAAATGATGATCAAAAAACACAAGCTTTAAGCTGTTGGGATGGATATTCTCTGCGTGTCTATGCGATGATAAAATTGTAACATACAGCTGTTTTTGCTTTCCTCGAATTTTGCTTCAGGTTTTTGTTTCAGTGTTTCCCCCTTTCTCTCTCTCTCTCTCTTTCTCTTTGTAACGATCTCCTCTTAATTCTTCTTCTCTTTTTTTGCGCTTCGTTAAAGAGCCTTGAATTTCTTTAACATTGAAAGAAAAATACGGTTTTATGGTGTATTTTATTCCGTAAAAAATGGTGAACAACGTTTTTATGTATTATGGTCTGCGTTTGTTCAATGCATGGCCTATGTTGTAAGTTTCCGTCAAGATTTCGATACTAAAAGCACATTTTGCACGTTTCCATTAGTTATTTGTAAAAAAATTGCGTACATATTTATTTCATATTCCCAATTTGATGTCATTCCCGTACGATTTCGACTATTCTCTTCCGCACTTTGTTAATTACGTTGACGTGTTATTTTAATATTATTTATTTATTTATTTTACTTCTATCTTCTCGTCTTTTTTACTTTCGGTATATTTTCTGTTGAGGAAAATCGTTTCACACAAATTAAATCACAAATCGATTGAGTGACAAAGCAAAGTGATAAAAATAAAATGTTGATTAATTATTCACTTCGGTTCGTATGTGATTTCACACTTCCCATACGCACAACTTTGTGAACTTGCTTGCATCAGACAAGTAAATGACAGTACAAATCGTGTGTGCGATGAAAATGAAATAAAAATCCGCCACTGAGAACTGGCTTTTTCAGCGTGAAGCTATGCTCACATCGAGAATTTGCTAGACTCATTTGACATAATGATGCTGTGACTGGTCGTGTATGTGAGTTGACAGCACAACCAACTTCATGCTATACTTGAGACGATACACCGATAAATGAATAAATTAAAGAAATAACATTGAAATAAGCGATAAATTAAATTAAATTAAAACATTACAAAAATCACATTTCTCATCTGGATTTCAATTTAAATAAAAAACATTAAAAATTACTTTGAAATTGAAATTAATATTATTTTAGATCTACACTGGATTCTCATTTATTTTTGAAAAACCAGTGTTGCCAACGATTTGGCAAGCTTCCCTAAAAACAGAATCAGAAATAGTAAATAAATAATGAAAATCGAAGCATTTCTTTTGACAGTTTTATGTATTTTCACTTTGTACCATTGTTTTTTTTTTGTATTGGAGCGAAAGTATCCGATAAATTAAATTGAATAATATTATATTGCTTAGTGTCTATTGCACATTTTAAATATATTGATGTGAAACAAATCATTTTGAGTAAACGTTTGCCCAATAAATTTAAATGAAATGACTTCTGCATTGTATCTTGAACATTATTTAGATGGTATGGAATTTATTGTTGTCGCTGTGCACTGTAATTTGTGTGTTATTTTTATGTTGTTTGCTTTGTTTGTGAGATAGATGATGCATAATGTGAATGAAAACTGCAATAAAATTTCTAACCGCACCATTTGAAAATGATCAATTTCAATTTGTATTGTTATTTATTTGAAGGTTTGGAGCATCTGCCGAATGAATTACAGCGTAATTTTACTCTAATGAGAGAATTAGATTCGCGTGCACAAACTCTGATGAAGAGCATTGACGAAAAAGCCGATGAGTTTATGAAAACGCTGGTGAAAGACAAAGACTCCATACCAGAGGAGGCTCGCAAAGAAAAATTAAAAGCAATCCAAGACATGTTTAACAAAGCAAAGGAATACGGTGACGACAAGGTACAATTGGCTATTCAAACATATGAATTAGTGGACAAACATATTAGACGATTGGATTCGGATTTGGCGCGTTTCGAAGGTGAAATTCAAGATAAAACATTGACAGCTGCTAAGACAACAAAAACAGATGAATCAGCACCAAAACGTAAAATCCACCACCAAATTTTATCACTTTGTTCAATCATTGGTTTCTAACATAAAAAAAAATGTTCGTTTTTTAGGTGGCCGGAAACGTATTAAAGATATCAAAGTTCCAATGAATAAAAAGAAGCGTGCAGCGCCGAGTGCATTGTCATCGGAAGAGGAATCGCGAGCAGAAACCGTTAAAACGCCGAAGAGCACCAAAAAGCAGAAGGTATTTGTATTAATTGCTAATTAATTTTCATTATTTTCATTCGTTTCCTTTGTGGCTCTTCTATTTAAGGTAATTCAAGAAAAAGAGACTCGCAAAACTACAAAGGTAAATCATCCATTAATTTTACTCATTACTCACCATTTTATCAAAAAAATATGAAGATTTAACTTTTTTTCTACTTAATTTTATTGTATTTAGAACTATTTTTCAGTTTATTTGAGTTTATTGACGATTCATAGAACCTTAAGTACACTATTAAATATAGAAAGGATATATCATATAAAATTATTTGGAATATTTCAACAACAAAAAAACATCCAAAAGAATTAATTGTTGACGCTTCAATCTGATGGAATTAAATGATCCAGTGTGATTTTTATTATTGATCTATTCCAAAAAAGATTAATATGAAATACTTAAAAATATTGATTTCGTTCATTTCATAATCATATTTTTTCCATCAATTCATAATTTTGTTGTGACATTTCTGCTAACATTCTAAAACCAATGGTTACATAGCATGTAGTACATACCCAAAATTTCGTGACCTCATTTTTTTAATCAATGACCTTAACCATGTGTACAAACCAACATAGGTCAAGTCCATTATATTATTAATTTCCAGACAATATATTTGGATATTATCATCCAGAGCTCATCTGATTCAGGCACGGAAATGGAGCGAAAACAATAGAAGTCTTTTTATGAGTATAAAAACACTGCCATTGCGAAATCATTGCTATTGTTTTCACTCCATTTCAGCGTCTGACATCAGCCATATGAGCTGAAATATCTGGATATCAATAACCAAATATATTATCTGTTAATTTTCTCACATTCCATATGATCGTTAATATTCATTGCTTAACTCACGCATTTCCATCTCAAATGCTTGTCTATTCAAATGATGCTAATTTTCAATGTTTTGATTACATTTTTAAAATGAAGAAAACAACAGAGACAGAGGAACCGAAAACAGAGCCGACTGGACATACTACACCGCACCCGAGTGATGTTCTTGATATGCCGGTTGATCCAAATGAACCGACCTATTGTGTGTGCCAACAAGTATCTTACGGTGAAATGATTGGCTGCGATAATACAGATGTAACATAATTTCTCATTCGAATAACATTTTTCTTATTCATTAACCATGTATTTTCGTTTATTTTACAGTGTCCGATCGAATGGTTCCACTTTGCTTGCGTTGGATTAACTACAAAACCGAAGGGCAAATGGTTTTGTCCGAAATGTTCACAGGATCGCAAGAAGAAATAAACAATGAACACATCGATCCACAAATTAAATTTGATAATTTGTATTTTAATTTTATTTGCATCACACGGACAAACACACAAACATTTTCACACATACGATCACTCCTGTATACAGGCAAAAACTCTTCATACACATTTATGCATAGTTTGATGAAACAACATAATGTTCAACTGTATCTAAAATTATTTGTTTATATGCAGTTTGATTTCTTTTGTGAGCACCATGTTGAGCATTTAATAGAAAAGTTGCAAACCTCTTCTGTTTTTTTTTCAAGATTGAAGTCCATCTGAAGAGGCAGCTAAACGCTATTTACACTCTTCTTTCAATTTTATGTATGCTGTGGAGCAAAATACATGAATCGGACTCGATGCTTCACGTCGTCTTTTATTGATACGCTCAATGTACAAAATCGAAACAGAAATGCAGCTCAACAAAAGTTTATTTAAAAAAAAAACGGATTTTTTGCTTGGATATTGTGGTGGCTGCGCACATTCACCTTCAACTCGCTTTAAATCCTGTCGGAGTACATTTCTTTATGAAATAAAAAAAAAACAATGTTAACATTTTCACATATTTGAATACCAGTTACAAAGTAGCATTAGCGCTGCCGATTTACTATTATTTTTTTATTATGTATGTTTGTTCCTTTTGTTTGTTTATCGTTATTGAATCAACGATCAAAAGTGCTGAAAATTGAAAATAGTGAAACGATTTTCAATGTTCAAAATCCAATATTTGCCACGAGAAATGAAAAAAAGAGTAAAATATTGTATTAGCGTATTTTATACTTTAGTATGTAAGACAATAAATCTCTCCTAGCATTAGGATGCAAACAAATTCACCATTTTTTTTGGTGACCTGACGACCATCAACACGTAAACACACAGACACACATACTCAACAGATTTACACAAATACATACCAACATTAACGATTAAAACAGTTTTATGATTAATTTCGTAAATTTCTATTAAAAACTAATTATTTACACATATTCGATAATCCAATTTTTAATAAATTCCATAGATAATATAGAGGAAAATTGTTTTCTTGGATTTCTAGAACAAAAAATAAAACGGAACTTGTCTTATTATCAACCTACCACTACTGGAGCTCGTGTGTGCTGTAACAAGAAAACAAAATATAAAAACAAAAAAACCTGATTTCTGGTTAAGTTCTTCCTTTATTCCAAAAGAAATTTAGTCATAAACAATTAACAAGTAAAATGGTTGAATTAAAAATCTAAATAATGAATTGAAGCAATTTCAAATTTTGAAATGTATGCTCAAAATGTAATGTTACTTTTACAATATGATTCACTTAGTGCGATTTGAAGTAATGGATATTTTGTTTGCGTTAAAGCGGTTTTAATTGGGAAGAACGTATCTTGTTCGAAATATAACGTACACATTTGTGCACCACGTAATTTGCTACGTTCTTCATTTAATTTTTTCAGATCGATGTCGGTGTCCTTATTGCGAACAACCTGAAATATGATTCGTTTCAATTGCGGTGAATTCCGAATGAATGGAAAGACGGTATCAAATTTTTCGATGATTATCTGGATTTCTTCAAGATTTTGTAGTTTCCGTGACAATATTTCAGCGTATTCAATTTTTTTGATGGTATAAAAGTTCAAACTTTTCAATTGAGTAAATGTACCAATGGCTGCGGCCAATTCTTCGCTGTCAATTTCCTCTGAGCCCAAGTCCAATCCATGCAATGCCTTCAATGATTTCAGCTCTTTTGGAAAATCAACGCACACCGTTCCGTGCCACACTTTGATGTATAATCGTTTATAGTTGCCATTTGCATGAAGTGCATTGAACTGTGTGCATAAATCGTCGATTTTGTGTCTAATTGCACGATATGCTCGGCTCGAATAATACTTATCAAATGTTTTGGTCATTTGTGATGCCATTCTGTGTCCGCTCTCCTTTAATCCAAACAGTAGCTCATCCAGTTTGACATTGGCCAATTTAATAATTTCAGCAACGGCAAATGCATTCAAATCTTGCGATATGAATGTTTTGAGCGTTGTATTACGTTGCATGAATTTGATTAAATGATCATATATCTCCTTTCTGATGTAGTTCAATTCCAGCAACTCCAAATGTGGATATGTGTGCTGTAGCCATTGATGTTGGAGGCCACGCTTTTCCAAATCTTCAAATATAAAACCGCGCAAATGTAAGCGTTTCATATTTTTACAGTGTTGCAGTATGGTAAAATGGAGATTATTTTCAACCATACAATCGTCAAGTGTTAATACTTCGATATTTTTCAATATATCAATAATCCAGTTGATGTGCTCATCCAATAATTTTCGCGATGATATAGCCAATGATTGAAGTTGTTTGCTACAACGTTCGTATACACAACGATAGATATTCAAGTCTTCACCCGAAATGCGAACGTCTCGTAACAAATGACTGAATGTTCTCGACCATGTTAATTTTGGTATCAGTATAATGCCGTCGCCTAAATTCCATATGTTTATACAAGCAAATGGAAATTTTCGTGGGAAAAAGTCCATAATTAACATACGCAGACGTTTACACGTTCTACTCATTCTGGCCAAATCATCTAGAGGTAACCATTCTAGTATAGCTTCAATGCAATCATTATTTAAGATTAAAAACGTCATTACATTTTCGTCGAAAACTGATGTTGCTGCTGTCGACGTTGTCGCCGCTGCCGCCACCATCTTATCCGAATCCGTTCTCACTACAGTGAGTTTTCGTCTTTTAGTTTCACTCATTTTTCGTTCAGTATTTTGGTAATTTTTTTTATGTATAAATTGAAACTTCACGTTACATTAATTTTATCACAATGGTACACAACTTTTTAATATCGTTTTTTTTTTTACTTATGAAATTCTTTGAATTTATTTTTAAAAAATCGTCTTTCTTTTTTTTTCTCAATAAATTGGCAAAAAATTATCGAAATTTTATTTCAAAATAATACCATCAATAATTTATCATTATTGTCACACTATTTTTATTGCTATTTTAATGTAAGCTTGGGTTTTTTTTGGACACCACTTCATTTTGCTGCAAAATGCATTTCATTTGAAACCAATGTCTTTCTTTTGACAGCAAAATGAAGTGTGACTTCATTAAACCGCTTTTCGAAACATGAAACCTCGGTTGTTCATTTTTACGTATCAAATACTGAAATATCGATAGACTACTGACTCTCTTACTCTTTCACTTTTTCTACAGTCGGAGCGAGAAAAATGCTCAACTATTAGAGGAAATTGATAATTTGGCCGATTAAATTAAATACATACGCATCAAAATGTATTTTTATTGGAACCCATACGCATCACTTATCACAATTTTTTTTTGTATTGATGAGTACACAGTGAATTTCGTAACGTTCGTTTCAAATATGAACACAAACTTACGAATCACAAGTCGATATAACAGAATCACATGTACGTATCAAGTATTTTGGCATTTTGTATGTGTATGAACAACACAAAGAGTTTACTGACAGCTCATACACGACGACAACAACGATGATGATGACAACCAAAACTAACACAAGCACACACATTCATCTTCTATACACACAAACACATAATACCAATAAGAAATTTCAGCTGTGAGCTGGTGCAGTGCAGTGAAAAGGAAACAATACGCGACATATCGTCAACAAAACAACTATAAATTGCTAGCACATAGCAAAATTATAAATGAAAATAAAAACAATAATAAATTTGTAAACCATGAGACAAAGGTTGAAATAGCAGATAAATTATAAATAAAAGTGTTCATATGTGATGTCTTTGTTTAGTTGTTCTTGGTCAATCGTTGCATTCAAACGTGTATTCTTCTGCAATTAATGATTCACATCTTTATGGTGACTCAAACGAAGAAAAAGATAAAAAAGATAAATAAAAACAATAATAATTTTTTATTAATTGTGAATATTGTGCATTGTCTGATAAATTGAGAACAAACATTTTGATTGATGTTGATGGAATCGGTATCATTTTATCAATGTTATAATTTATTCGAAAGAAAATCACTGTAAATGTAAGTGCAATATTTATTTTTACCGAATTTTTGCAATTAAGAAACAAGTTATTGTGTAACATACATCATATGCAATTTGATGGGCCTATTTTCGTAACATTTTTTTTTGTCTCATTAGTGATTCACTGCAACTAACGATAATAATAAGTTTGTGTTTTCATTTAAACACGCCATCAATATACACTTGGAACCTTTGAATTTTGACCTCATTCGTTTATCGTCAATACGCTCACATACGCGTTTCTGTGGTTGTTCTTGTGCGTTCTAGTTGCGTTAGATTTCTTCTATTTCACGTGCTCTACATGAATTTTAAATAACAAGACCTTGCCAACAACACTGTACGAAGCAGCTGTATAAATTGAAGTACCCTTGTGCAAAACAAAGGTGTCTGAGTCCAATTTAGTTAATTAATATTTAGTGAGCGAATATAATTATTATTCTGAATTGTTCGTTCGAAATTTGTGCAAAGGAATAGGTAACTACGATGTAATATCAGACATTTGTCTAACTAAATTCACGATTTGTGTGCTGAAAAATCGACGTTAGCCAGAAGATTAATGAAAATATTTTCAGAAGGGTTCAGTTTGTTCAGTATTTTGCTATCGGTTTGAAGGCAAAAAAATAGACGAAAAAATCAAACATTACAGACGTTATAAAGATTTTATCATCATACGAAAAAGTCGAATTTTCGCCGTTTTCCTTCTTCGTACCTTCATTCGATACGGAAAAGTCAAAGTTCAACGATCAATAATAACTATACAAACCACTTGCAAGAAGATTAAAATGAACACGCTCACTTTTCATGCAATGCACCATTTAGCTAGCAAAGCATATTTTTGAAACAACATGAACTTTAGTTTTTGTTCTGGCGTCGTTGAGCAATCGTCGACAATTTGATATCTCGGTTAATAAATATCATATCCGCGATGAAATTCAATGAAAATTCTGATTTGACTGTTTCAGACCAAACCAAAGATGTGGGAATATTATGGCAAACCGGGAACTTCACCAATTGATTGGTGTGAAGGCAATTATCAAGTGAGCAGCAATATAGCAGAGTTCGTAAATACAGTGAGTACATAAATAGATTTGGATTTATTGTTATTAATATTTGTCACACAAAAGTCGAATAATTTCAGTAAACGATGAGTATTATTCGATTATTATTTTTGTTCTGTTCGTGCCGTTACTTGCAAATCATTATTTTCTTCGTACATCAGAATGTATTATAAAAAGAATAAATTAAATGAGTAATTTCACACAAAAAAAAAAGAGTCAACATGGACTTGTTTTACTTGATACGCAATTTGATTATAACGCTCGTTTGTAATCGTTGTAACCGTTTACCTGTTCGTGTCGAAAAAAGCTAAAATTAAGTACACGTTTTATTGAGAATAAAAATGAGAACGAAAATAACCAAGTTTGTATGTCAGAAAAAAGTAATAATCGTCGTTGATTATTAGCTGTAAAGGATTTTTCTATTGGTTCAAATATATTTACATCACTTTTGATCCACATCAAAATTTCAATAAACTCAACGAGTCACTGTAATTGTGATTATAGATAACATCGACAAAGACAGAAAAAAGCATTCGTTTATATTGTGCTTATCATCGTTTCATCGTACCGATTGTAATAAACAGAACTATTTACAATAATTAATGATTACAAATATTTTATGTTCGTTATTTTTCTATTTTTCGTTTTAGTTGAGCAATTTCTTGTTTTTGTTGTTGCCACCGATTTTGATACACTTGTTCAGAGATTATGGTCACTTTGTAAACCCTGGAATACATGTCATATGGGTTCTAATGATTGTTGTCGGGTTAAGTTCGGCATATTTTCATGCAACCCTCTCGCTCATCGGCCAATTACTTGATGAGCTGGCTATTTTGTGGGTGTGTGCGGCCGCATTTTCGATGTTTTTTCCAAAAAAATTCTTTCCTCGTTGTTTGAATGGAAACCGGTAATTTAGTAGAAAATTATAGATAATTCTGTTTTAAAATGTTATATTGATTGTTTCGTTCTCACCAATCAATTACCTATTTAATAATTTAGGAAAATATTCGGCACCGTGTTGGGAATATGCGCTGCAATTTGCACAGGACTTACGTTTTGGGAGCCAGCTGTCAATGCTTTTGCGCTTATGCTTCTCGTTATTCCAACATTTATAATATTGTGTTCAGCAATTAAAGAGTATGTATTCACAACGATTATAATTATACGGTCATTTGTTTCCATTGAAATTATTGATTATTATTCATTTCTATTTTCACAGGGAGCGTTCAATGCGAATCTACCGGTTAGGATTGCGTACAGCGCTCGTTATGACATTGGCCATTATATGCTGGTTACTTGATAAATTCTTCTGTGATACTGTGCTTGGTGAAAAATTCCCATATTTGCATGCAATGTGGCACATTTTAATTTTCATATCATCGTACACTGCTTGTGTTCTATTCGCATACTATGCGGTCAAAGAAGAATATGCGAATCGAATTGCTGATCTCCGTTACTGGCCTGTCAATGATTTTGAGCTTGGTATTCCATTTGTTTCCATCAAATGTTATTACAATGATGAAAAACGAAATATATAACTCGAAAATGCAACACACAGCGGTCAGCATGTGTGAAATACGACGAAATAGGACACCCGGATACATTTCAATGTACTCAATTTGATATACACACTGATTAGCAGAGTCATAGATTTTAAACGACGTTACAAAGACATACCAATTGATGATAAAGATTCACGAAGAACACATTTCAATTATAACTATAATCGTGACTTCGGTCCATTTTATCAACTATAACATATGTTATAGATTTTTATTGAGACACTTTAAGTTTTATTTTTTTTTTTATCCTGAAATTTTGTTTATTGTGAAAGATTACTAGACACTAGTATATTTTGTAAGCTATTATTTAGTGTAGTGTTACTATATCCCGTAATTATTCTTTTACTAATGGACAACTGACGATTTATCAATTTAAAAGTACCAGTATATATGTACTTAAATGATTTTCCATTTGATTTTCGCAGAAAAACCACATAAATATAAATATATATACCATAACACCGCATGCCGAACGATAATTGAAATCAGATTTACATAGTTTATACATTTTACGCTTCCATGATAGTGTTAAATAAATGATATTTGCATTAAACATGCATGCATCACAATACCACAAAACATTTGACTATATGCCATTAAATGATATGAGATATTGTTATTAAAACTTATAGTAGCCAAAATAGAAAATAATCCATTCGTCTTTTATTTGAATACAGTCGATTTTGAATTTTGGAAAGGAAAGATAGCTTCTTCTAATCACCTTGGAAATAATGACATCCGGGCAGCATAGTAAACATAAATTACTATGTTTATGATAGTTCCTTTGGCAATTTGATCAATTACCACGGGTAAAATAACGGTATTGTTTTTCCAAGTTTTCACAATGATAAGTAAAGTTCGATAATCACTGAGCCGCTCCGGTTGAAATCAAGCAGACTTTTAGACAAACCTATTCACTTCATAGAAGTATTTCGATTATTTAGTAAACTCGCTATTCGTTAAATTAATCTGCTAATTGTTTCAAACTTACTTGCTTCGAATCAATAAAAAAATTGTGATAAAATTAATGTAACGTGAAGTTTCAATTTATAGTATTTTGTGAATTTCACATGGTGTTCTTATCATCATTTTAAACCATCAAGTCATTGCACTCTTTATTGTACGTTACTCGCTGAAAGTGATATGAATTTAGTTGCGCTATGATGGGACAGATGGCGTTTTTTCAAAAAGCACATCAAATTGTTTTGGTTGCTACAAGTCAAAATACATATCATATGTAACAGATGCATTCAAATATGAGCAAATGCAACGAATAAGTTGCTTTGAACAGATTAAGTCGTTTTTTTAGATCTACAAGTGTAAATGTCATTGAGACAAAAAATTAAGGTGAGTAATGGTAAGTAATAAAAAATGAACACGAAAGAGAATTTCTTTAACTATTTAAAATAAAACTTCGAAGATACATCAAATGGAATTGGATGGTCGAAGAGAAAAGTGACAAAGAACATTGAAACTTTGATCACAGAGTGATTGTTTGGGTAAATAAAAAAAGAAGCAAATGAATCAAAGCATCCTAATTTAATTTTTACTTGCTTTGGGTCAATTTCTCAATAAATTTATTTACAGCGATCAAACAATGTCAGAGCTCAGTTTGACGCTGATTCTTTTGCGAGTCATTTCCAAACATTCTGACTCGTTGCAAACGAAATTTTATTTGTGCCACAAAGAGTTTTAATATTTCCTTATGACTTGATTTATGCGGTGTACCCGTCTGAAGCAATAAAAAAGTGTTATAAAGCACTCGTGCGACATTCAGTGAATTGGCGCATCAAAACAAACCACCATTCGTTTTTCGCATTTTACGATGCATTGCCGTGCATACCATAAACTAACTGTTGGTTATATGTACTCTTGCATAGCCGTCAATTTGTGGATTTCATTTCAAGTTTTTTTACATTCACATCGCAAATATTTACAGTTGTGAAGAAGAGTTAAAGTAGAGTGTGGTTGAGGTGAGTTTATCATTGGTTTAACTTTTCGGTTTGAGATTGTAGTCGCTTCTGTGTTGCTCTTTTTGGGGTGGAAAGAATTAAAAAGAATATACCAAATATCAACTTTGTTGTCAAACTTTCAACTTTGAACTTTGACACACACTCACATACACACAATTTTGGACAATCGATCCTTGGCTCAGCAATTGCCGTCGGTGGTACTCCCACCGGAGGGCAAAAGCAAAACTGTTGAGCAATGTGATAAATTGCCAAACAAATAGACAACAGGAAAGAATAAAAAAATACCGACTATGTTGGTGCATCGAATCCGGAACATTGTTATTCGAATTTTTCCGTAGAGAATACAAAAATGGGTCAATAATTTAGCAAAAAAAAACAAACTCATTTTATCAACTCAAACTTCACACGCACTTGCGATGCGTGTCATTGACAATAGAATTCATAAAATATGTCCACGTGTTGATATCATCTTTATTTAGCTGTGCGCATATAATGAAACCACTTTCTATGTGCTATATCGTGTAACTCGAACCAAAATGGCAAAATGTTTGAAAAATATTTATTATAGAAACATTTGAGAAAGAATACTCGATAGAGAGCCAAAAAATAACATCGAAAACTACTTGAATTTACAATTCACCGAAAATTCGTTGGATTCATTTTTTACTGCTTTTTGTTCAGTCATCAATAAATGCCAGTTTTCATGGAACTGGTTTCTATACCGAAAAATTTGCTTTCTCGTCCAAACCAAACTATGAGCGAAAGATGCGAAACAAAAAAAAGAACGGAAAAAATCACTTCTAACCGGCTCTTTTTTTATTAAAATTGTATAAAATATTCTGTAAGCAAAACTCGAAAGCTGTACACAATAGCGGTTATTTTATAGATTTTTCTTCGGTATATCACTTCTGTGAACTAGCGTCTGGCCAAGCAAGTCGGTTTTTACAAAAAAAAATGAAGATTTTTTTGTGTTGCTTTGTTGAACCTTTGTTTTTGGCACTATTGCTTCATTCGTACGTTCGTTATGTTTTTGCTTTTTATGTGCACTTTTTGCCCGAAATTGTGTTTATGTCTTTTGCCTTCGACTGATGTTAAAGCTCGTCTGTCGGTGGATTCTCTTTAAAACAATATTTCGTTTATGCGACGTAGAGAAGTGACATAACGACTGTTTGTGTAGCCGCTTTCTTGTTGTATCACACGAAAAGCGCAATGTTGACACATACTGTGTGATTGAAAATCCATTGTTTATGGGGTTAATTGATGTATTTGAAATGTTGCCTAAACGTCTACGCCACAAACAAATCTAAAGTTATTATTTACGCGAATGTGTCGGCAGACCCGGGTATCGTTTTCAGAACTGAACTGAATTATATCAATCAATATGAATAAGTGTCTTTCAAATTGAAAATTTCAATAAGGTACTCCGAAGTTCATACTTCATCCTAGGTAAAGGAGTCCAAGATACAAACGGAAAACGGAAATGTTCATGTTTTTGTGTGTCCGTTCGTACGTTTAGTGGTTTTAAAATGACGAACATTTCGCAAAGTGTGCTTAAAGGTAGGATGAATGGATACAGAGTTTTGTACGTCTCATTAAATGCAACGAAACGAAATTTGCTCATTGTCATTGTCTCGTTTTTAACAACCACTGTTGATGGTCGTTTCGGTATTAATTTGTGAAAAATGTTGTGTGTATTGCTGATTTGTTAAAAGTGAATTTTATGATTTCAAACTTTTTCGCCATACAATGAGGCTATGTGGTCCGCCTGATGATGAACAATACGGCACATAAAATGTATATGCTTGATGTTGGATAATGAATGCGATTGCTTAACTAAATACACACAAGCGTAAAAATTTCATACCCAAAACCCACAAGCGATCCCAAACATAAAACGACAACAAACGTTTCGGTTAGTCGACCACATCAAGCGGTGTATCTGTATGTAATAACGGGGTAAATACTTACCTCGAAACAGTCTCGCCACCATCGATGTTTGATGTTTGTCGATCCGTTTCAGTTTTCATACCAATGATCTAACTAACGCTGTACGCAAACAATTTGTATTTGATATCGTTCAAACCGTTTCACAAATGATGATGATGAACAAAGTTAAATTATAGTGTTTTGGATCCTTTTCAAACAAGACGAAAAAATTAGAAAAATCTAACATTTGTGCGGCGAAAAAGAGTAGCCAAAAATTAATATCGTCGATGGAAAAATCGTATTTTAACACAATTAAAACCCGGTCAAAACATCATTTTTTGTTAGCGGTTGCCTTTCACCCTTCATCAAATTATAATTGTACGCAGACATGATGCTTTTATCCGGGTGCGAAATTCCTACCTTGTGGTAGTATTGAAAAGAGCAGGTAACATTGTTTTTCGAAATATTCCAATCAAACCAGAGTATATTTAAAGCTTTTTTCTCACTTTTTCTGAGCCATACTTCATTGTGATTTTATCGTTTGTTCTGGGTGAGCGAACTGCGATAACAATAACATTTATAATCTCTAACACACACACGGTTGGCGCACATCAAAAATAACTGATAAGAGGAAATATTTCAAGCGTGCGCGGGTTGCTCTTTATGCCATAGCTATGTTAACGATGTTTGCATTCGTAAAATGTAAAAACAAAAATAATTACGGCCCAAGACACACGCTCGATGAGCATATGTTGTACTGCATTGTATGTTTAGAGCGTAAGGTTTTTTGTTCGTTCGTGTAAGTACTCGAATGAAATCATTTTAATTCTGCATAACTGAATATCAACCCACGTAACGAATATAAATTGCATAATGATTGTTTGTCCGTTTTAAAATTCAACGGTTTATCGATGGCGTTGAATGTTACCCAAAACAATTTGCTAATTTGGAGTGGGTGCTATTTGCTATTTGCGGTGTTACGCTAACGATTCACATTTGAAAAAAACTTTTGCAAAAAAAGAAAGAGCACAAAGCTTCAATTTCATTGTTTAAAAAAAGGAATGAGTCATGAATACGAGCTGAGCAAATGGAATGTAATCTGTTTCTTGAAAGATAATTTGAAAAGCACCCGAACCACACTGAGTGAACGTCGAATACAGTAAAGGTGTTACATTGTTGACTAGATTTACGATGCACATCGAATGGAATTTCGGCAGGCTTGTAATTGGGTGTGTTTTTTCTACTGGTGTTCATGCTCCGTTATTCTTTGATTTTCCGTTTTTTTTTTCGCACACCAAAAGCAAATTTATAAAGTAATCAGAGTGCCAAAGTGTATCATATGATAACATCTATTTTGATATTTTCACATTGTTGTTTATTATTAGCATGTTTACTGAAATGCCATTCATGCTTACATTGCTTGTCTGCTCTAATATACAAGAAAGTAAATCGAAAACAGCGGAAGAACAATAATCTTATTAAATATACTCAATTTCACATATATGAGCTTTGACGCTACGCTATACTCTATTTTGCCGCATTGAGCTGACATGTTATGTTTTAATGGCGCAATACTTTGGCGGCATTGGATTTGCATTACACAAACACACACACACACATAGGGTAGATTTCATGTGCAACATTTTAATGCGAATAATAATAAGAACTTGTGTTTCCAGCATATTTTTCGATTCTTCTTTTGCGTTATTTGTTGCCTTTCTGTTCGTTTCTTTTTCGTTTCTTCAGAAAAGGATGAATTTTTATCGGCTCACGGTAAATGGTGCGAGCAAAATATTTGATTTGTGTAGTATGAGTTTTTGCGACGTATCATTTCAAGCACATTGTTTACATATGATTTTTCTTCCTTCATCGCACACACTTGATAAAATCTATGCTTTTTTCGCAAACATTAAAATACGCAACGTTCTTTTCTCTTTTTCACACCAAATATCATTGTTTTTACAAGAATATGTGATATCAAGATTTAATTTACATACCTTATTACTGTTTACAAACGTGTTTTTTTTTACAGAGAGGGAGAATACAGTTTTTTTTTTCAGTTTCTTTCACTGTTTGTGATTTTTTTTACATTTGTCACGTGATCTTACCCGGGATTTTATTTCAATCCACGTTGTGTACGTATAAATCCACTTATGTGTCAACGAATGAAGTTAATATGTACGAACATGATGGATTCTCTCGCTCTCTTTGGCTTTTCGTTGAACTTTCAAGCGTCTTCAAATCGGCAGCCTTCAATCTAAATCAATTGAAGCCAAAATCAAATATTTATGAGATTTTGTCGCTAAAAGCCGATGCAATACTAAAACGACCAACTCTGATTATTATTATGATTGCTTTGATCAGACATATTTTCCAAAAATTCCGATATACACAAATCGAGAGGGCAGAAAGGGTTTTAACAAAACGAAAAAAAAACTTCACCGAACTTCTTCATCGGATATTATGTCTAGACTACAAAAGTGGTTTACAATTCATTACTCATTCTCAAGCTCTTTAAAAACCGAATGGAAAAACACATTTTTCAGTTTGAAATAATGCGGTTCATGTTTTGTATACATTCTTTTGTGTGGATGTATCTTAAGATTGGTTTACATCGACAATTGGCATAGAGACTTTCCATACTCTTAGATCCGCCTTGAAAGGGAATTGATGACATAACGGAGCGAATAACATGTCATGTTTTTTTTTTAAAGGAAGGTATTTTCAAGTTGTTATTTTTTTATTTACATCATCATTATTGTTTTGTTAAATTTTATCCTCAACATTGCTAAAAACCTAAATGAATGAATACAATTAAAGTCACAAAAAACCAATGTTTTCTTGATAAATATTCGATGGAACAAACTATTGAATTTAAAAGATTTCTAACAAAGAGTTTGTTATTCACTGTTGTCTCATTTGAATGAAAGATAAAACGTTGAAAATATTTTGTTAATTGTTTACATTGGTCTATTGCAAACTCATCGTTTTCATAAAATAAAGTTAGGGCTCATATTCAAAAACTGAAAATTCATAATTCCATTCGATTTTCATACGCTTTCGACGAAATGCTCTGCTACGGGCAAAAGTGTAAGTTTGAATATTTGTATTTGGAATTATATATTTTCGGCAAAGTTTTCGTCTGAATTTTATTTACATTTCTCGATAAATACCATTAAATAAGTCTTTTACACATTTTGTTCGTCCTTAAATTCAAATGTCCCTTTCAACGTGAGTTAAATGTGCATACGAAGACGGGAATTCGATATAAAAGGAAAAAGGAAATGTGTTCACATATGCGAATGAATCATTCATTAAATATTTGCTATTCATTCGATAATTTTTATAAGTGATTTTATTTTACAAATATCTCCATCTCAATTCTCTTCGAATATGATTCGAACATAACAATAAAAAAATGTCCAGACATTGATAGTGAAGAACCTTGAAGATGTTTGTAAGTTACTCGACAACGTGGAATTCCGTCGAGAATGTATGTGCGTCTTAGGAATATCCTTTACTTCAAAACATTTTATTTGTTCAATGCCAAATCAGCATTTATTTGTATATTTATTAATTATTTATTCACCGTCTGATTACAGACTGAATTTATATTATGGCTAGTTCATTCTGTCTTACTCTTTATTTAGTTACTTACAGAATCTTGTATGCTGTCAACGTGGTGTAGTCTCTCAGTAGTTTGGAACACTTTCTAATTAGTCAAATTATACTCTCAACAGCTATTTGTATAAGAAAAGCACATGCAGAAATGCATCTTTCGTTTAAATAAAGATAAAAACAGAAAGAAGAACAAAGAAAAGGTCTTTTAAAAGAAAATCATCGAGAATAAATTGATAAAGACTATAAAAACAGCAGGCGACAGTGTACGGCCATATACAGATTTTATGCGCTCTAATTCATTGCTAATAAGTACCATCATCACGACATAACTATCAAAACGAGGGATAAAATGATAGATTCATAACGATGACAACATCTAATAATCTTCTGACGATTTTAAACGATTTCTTCTTTTTTAACAATGTCAGACGATATCTTACTGTTGCCGGTTAAGCAATAAATTACCGCACGACATGAAAACATGGCAGGACATAAGAGATATAGTGCTTTGAAATTAAAGTTGAATATCGGGATTATAATTAACTTAATTTAAGACGAAAAATGCGCATAAACAAGAGATTATCGCAGATTTTTCAGTTGGATGAAAAGCTCCTTAACTGAAGAAACCTAATTTAACGATCATTTACCTACACATTCAACATTTCCAGCGTTCATTTCTTCCAAATAAAATGTGAATATTTTAATTAACTCGTAGTCACAATGGTGAAATTAAAGAATTATCAATAACGACGAAATGTTAGTAACAATTCGGTTTTCGTGTTGCACATTATCCATAATCCGAAACATTTTTCATAAATGTTCAATTTTGTTAATGCATTTTTCTGGGTAATTTGGCTTTAGAGTGTGAATGTGAATCATTTTCCATCCGAATTCTATGACGTGTTGTCTGTTGTGAGTGAAAAGCATCAGACTATATTTGAATAAAGCAGACGACGAAAATGTGTGCAAAATACAATACTTTATTCATATTATCTCTTGTATATTCAAACTTTAAACTTTCAGCAATTAAAAACTGGGTGACACATGCTTTTTTTCTTTGCAGTTTTCTGCAATTTTTCTTTATGAAAATATAATCTCGAAATAAATCTGCACAAGTTGGTGCATTGTGAGTGTGTGAATTGAAATGACATTACTTAAATCGAGAGATGAGCGCAGTCAATATGATTGTATTGTGACGTCACATATCTAACAGAAAAACGCCATGAGGGGAAGTATATGAAGAAGAAGGGAAACAGGTATAATATACGTTTGATTTACATTGTAGTTTTACGTAGATGGTGTTATAAGTATCTGTCCAAATTGCGCTTGGCCTTTGACTAAAATATATTTGTTTTCATCAAATTCTCATTGTGCAAATTTCTATTGCTACTTGGATATTTGTAATGAACAAGTTAACTTAAGTATGTATGAAAAAAACTTCCATAGAAATTGAATTGTATTCCTGAGCAACAGTTTTTGTCTTATTTTCAAACAGTAAGTGGCAACGATTCATCATTGCCTAGATATATGCTTTGCATAAAAATTGCAGCAAAAAAATAAATGCATACGGTCACACATCGTTGAGAGTTTGTTGCTTGCGTACATTCCAGCGTGTGAAGGAACAGAGCTGTGTTGTGTTTGACGTGTATATTCATGCCTGTGCATTGCAATATATTATACACCATACACAACACAGCTCTGTTCCTTCATACGCTGCAATAAATGGATATTTTTATGCAAAGCATATATCTCGGCAACGATGAATCATTGGTCACTGGTTCGTATATTCAACAAAGATGTCATACTCATAATTTTATTTGGTTTTGGTGGATTTGTGCTTGTTGTTCGATACAAAAACGGCGATGATTGTTTTATAGTCGTTATTGTTACCGCAAATGTCGTTTTTCTTTGCTCCATGAGCATTTTATTTGGGGATTTATTTGCAAATAAACACACGACTGCGATAAATGCGCACCATCACACCACCAGTATATCCGAAAGCAAATCGGAATCTTTATTTTATGCGGTCCATTTCGACATTCGCTGCATACAAACAAAGTGCTTATGAGCCATTTGCTGAAAATCTTTGTATATTACGTGCTTGAAATATCGATCATGTTTCGTGTGTATTCCAAATGTTTTCAAGCAAGATTTCTCTTTTTTTGCATTGTTTCAACACTGTTCTCCGATTGATCGATCTATTCACCGAATTTATAGTTGAAGTTTTTAAATTTTGTAGTTGGTTATATCTTTTCAAGCGGAGTATTTGGTCGAGGGGCAACTATGTATAGCGTAATATAATTTAATATAAGAACATTGATGAGACATCAATGATGACAACAGTTTTTATGTGCTTTGATTAAAAAATCAGGTTTAGCTAATAGATTAAGGTTGGAAAATCCGAATATAAAAGAATATTTTTTGCCCGATTTTATTGTAATTTGTATATTATGACTTATTTGTTTTGAATCCACTTATCAAATTATAACAGATTATGAATAGAACAGACATTGCGTTTGGTTCCATTCAATAACATTCGAATTGACTGGGTAATTCCATTTTTAATCGCAATTTATATTAATGTCATCATTTTTCACAATTTGATATTCCCTTCAAATATTTGATATTTTATGAAGTTATTTTTTCGAATTATTGTACAAAGTCACACTCCCCCTTTTGTTAGGTTGCCAACATTTATAGTGATTCATCATTGTTCACTGATCTTTAATGCTTTCTTTATTAAACTAGTTCATTCGAAATAGTTGTCTCCACAACAAAATTCGAGTAAAAAACTTGCAAATTTGCGCCAAACTTACTAGAAATCTCCAGTTTATTTGTACATAACAAGTGTTGTTTTTGTTTAAATTGAAATATATCCAAATAATGATTATTATGCTTCTTATGTTACGTTCATAAACACTTGAACGAATGCTGTGTGCAAAATGAAGATATAAAGTATGAATGAATCGTATCAGGTTTCAAGCATTCACGCAATACACATCGATGTATGAGTTTTTACTTGAATTTAATCAAAAACACATTTCAAAAGCACAGAAACTATTATCTTTACGAAACACTTAAATTAAAATTGAAACTGAATTAAAAGCTGATGTTTTCACATGTCATGTGTTCAACCAGATATCGTATATATTTTGTGTTCCGACAAGAAACTAGAAGTGCAATCAAATAATCTCAATAATCGATACAAGTTGTATTACAACCGCAAGTACAATTTTATTGTGATTGTATACTTCATCTACCGATACTAATAATTATTATATATGACTTTTGCAAAGGTTATCATTTCAATTCAGTCAAAACCTATGCATGAAAAATTTACAGTATATACATGAATAACGGAATCACAGGGGACCATATCTTTTTCGCTATTCGCATGAATTCCGTTACATTTCATTATTCCGTTCATAGAAAAACATTTTTTGGAAATGATTTTTTAACATTCGCTCTTGTTGAGTTCGTTATTAGAACTTACTCTTTATTTTGAATTTATTTTAGTTTAACCCTCTATATATTTTTATTTTTTCTTGACATATGAATCCGTAGAGAAGTAGTGATAATCTCCAATGTATGAATGTGAAGGTTAGGAATAAAGGAAGGTATGTTGTAAATATAACTTCTCTATGTACGAGTGTTCAAAATTTCAATTGGCATATTTTTCTATTCCAATATTCACATGAATTCTGTTAAATAAATGTTCCGTTATTCACGAGTTTTACTCTAGTCTTAACTTCATGCTCTACAAATTTAAGTTCAAGGACACCTTAAAAAATTGAATGTCAGATACGGACTAAGAAGTTATTTTGTCATGTGTTATCAACTCGTAAAATGTTAAGCCAGTTAATTGCATAATGTGAACTCGCATTCTTGAATTTGTTCAACTTGTAGATAGTATTGAATAAAAGCCATCGTTTCAGTATGTTTAAGAGTGGAGCAACTATTTTATTAATGATTTTTGATTTTTTTTTTTTCACTTAGTCTACACATTATATTTTTAATGATTAAATATGCACGACGATGATGTTTTTTTATTTTGCATGCAACTGATTTGTGATACTCGATTGATGCGTTTCAAAATATATTTATGTATTCCGAATGCATGCACCTGCACTAGCAACTTGAATATCTGAAAATATAAAAAATAGAAAAATATGAAACATTTCGATTCAGTCATGTTGTTTATTGACGTCATTGTGATTACCAGAAAAGCTTCGGTCCAATTGACGTCTGCATTTATTTGTGCAATCCAATTTATAGCTATTAAAATAGGTTTGTCTATCACTGCCGCACACAGGACTGTATTGGTTTGTTGTGATACATTTACTTTGACAATCTAAAAGTGCTTGCGGCTGTGCAGGGAGTGCTGCTGGAAATGTGTCGGGCTCTGTTGTAGGTTGTCTTCCATTCAATTGATTTTGATTTAATGGTTGATTGATATTTCCTGGTCTACGATTAAAGTTCATATTTGGATTTGATTGAATTCCATAAAAAACGTTCGGAGGAGGCTGGGTTGGAAAGCGTTGATTCTGAAAGCCTTGATTTTGAAAGCCCGGATTCTGATAGCCTTGATTCTGAAAGCCTGGATTCAAATAGCCTGGATTCGAATAGCCTGGATTCGTATAGCCCGAATTCTGATAGCCTTGATTCTGAAAGCTGGTTTGAAGTTGGGGTTGACTTTGTCCCCACGTATTTGGATTTGCTGAAAATGGATTTCCGAACTGTGGTCTTGCTGATGACAGAGCAATCGATGCTTTTAAAAAACACAAAAAAATAAAATAAGAATTCTTCACTAAATAATTGAAAATCAACACTTTTCTTACCACATACTACGAATTTTGTGAAATAATTCATGATTGAGAATTGAAACAATACTTTGTTATTTTTGTTTATATTAAAAGTGTCGTTCAACTTATAATAAATGCTCACATGAATAGATGTGTTCACAAACAAGTTCAAGTGAATACTAAAGATTCAGTTTACATTTTGTGACATTAAAATACCAAAACTTCAGTCAATTCGAAACTTGATGATTAAAACTGGAAATTTATTCCACACAATGATAACCTCGCTAAGTGGTTGTTTACGTTCATATCAACAGTTAATGTTGATACTGTTATGTATAAAATATTCGACTTAAATAGGAATACATTTAGAGAATTAAAAAAAAACGAGGTAATATCATATCATGTTTAAATATGACGTTGCGAGCGTTAAGTAAAAAAAAACATCTATCGAAAAAAATACGTCTGCATTTTATTTTTAGGCTAGTATATAGGGAAATCCCCACTCTCGTCTTAAATGACTCACTTTATCGCACACTATTGTGAATTAAATTAAGCGATTGAATGTTTGCATAGTTTAAGGAGTATTGGAAATTGTTGCCTACGTTCGAAATGATAATTGTCATTGGTTATAAAAATTAAAGTTGAAAAAGATAATCATAGATACTATTCGAATTTCGATTTAATTAACGCATTGGTATCTACTCAAAGACGAAATTCGCATGCACGCCTTTGGACATAAATACAACTACCATAACTTCGACCCAAACCTGGAACTTATTCAATATTTGTTTTTCAATTCGATATGAATTAAACCTTTATCCTTTGCATTTCAATAGTATTAAATCGAAAATATTCCTTATTGTGCCCAAATACTTGAATATTAAATGAATGTCAAAGTTATTTGTGGAAAATCGATTGATTCCGTTTTTATATTTTAATTTCATTGAAAAATAAACAGTTATCAATTAAAATATGGCAATGTATATTGATTAAAGATTTTTATTGATCAATAGTCTGATCTTAATCTGGTTTTTGGATACATGATAATTTTGCACGATCCATGAGTTCGGTTTTACGTTTTTGTATGCTGCCGAAATTGTCCTCGTAAATGAATTTAAACCGATTACCTTCAATGACTTTTTCTATATTTTGTTCGTGTATTTCATCAATAAGTGTAATCACTTTCATTTTGGAAATCATTTGGTTTCATTTTTGTGGATAAAATGCTATCATGATTATTGTAATAATAATAAGTTTTGCTTTTATGTAACATGTATTAAAGAAAAACTGCACCGCACATGCACAGTATTAGTCAATATTAATACATTCGGAATGTGGATTTATGGCTCGATATGTATAAAGCTATAAGACTAGCTTCGAATATTTTCCATTGATTTTCTGATATTTCCTTTGTCAAATGTAAAATGTAAACAACAATTAATAAACATAAACATTCTACAAGCGTTAAAATTTGAAAAATGGCTTTTTATCACGAATAAAAATATAAAAGACTGTTCATCAATAATAATATTTTTTCAAATGTAAACGCGTGATGTCCACTTGAATGACCTTGATATAGTTCAAGAATGGTATTGCTGCATTTCCATAAAAGTTTTTGTGTGTATAGATTTAATCACACTTTTCCATATTTTTCTGCACTATTGAAAACCTATAAAATGTAAAGGTTTTCACAATGTGAGAGTATACGTGGCTGGAGATGAAACTGAATAACAACGACCATTTAAAATTTCACAGTGCTGTTTGTTTTTTCGTAAAGCCATTGAAACATGTCCTTCTATACATTCTTAAGGGCACAAGTGTGGAAAATCTTCGACAAGGATCAATGGTATTTGTTGAAAAATGGAATCCAGTCTACCATTCAAGCTCTATTTACTTTCTTGGTTTGTTGAAAATGATGAAGTTTTAACAAGAATCGCCAAGAATTAAATGACGAAATTATTTTTTAGGTGAAAGTGATTGTCAACTTCATGCAAGTGGTGGTGCTTAAGTCAATACTATGTTTTGTTCGAGTGTTTCGTATTTTCTTCAATGAATTCTGTAGCAATAGCAACATTCATGGCTTTCGGTATTTCACCGACAAATTGCTACATAAAAGTGAAAGGTAATCGATTAAATTTCAAATGTGATCTCTACAATTTTCAATGCACTTTTATCGTTTATAAAACACACAGAGTATGGTGGATAATTGGTTTCGGTTTATCACTTGGACTGTGCAGTACATTGATTCGTGACATTTGGTTGGAATGGAGTGAGAATCCAATGGTCTTAAACTTTGACGAAAGGGCACCTATTTCAGTGATTCCATTTCCAACCGTAACAATTTGTTCCCTAGTTAAAATGATGAAGCATAAGTACAAAGGAACGAATATCAGTTTAAACTTAAGTGAGAAACTATCTAAAAATGAGTAAGAACCTATAACAAATATTATATTTTCATCTTTGCAACGATTCATTTCCGATACTGTTTAATGGAATATGTTTAGAACTAGCTTCAACAATTGGATTCATAAATCTATAAATCAGAGTTTCACTCAGAGCTGCTGCAATCCAGAGCATATAAATATCCATAGGATA
Source organism: Contarinia nasturtii (assembly GCF_009176525.2). Classification (NCBI taxonomy): domain Eukaryota; kingdom Metazoa; phylum Arthropoda; class Insecta; order Diptera; family Cecidomyiidae; genus Contarinia; species Contarinia nasturtii. The sequence goes on along the minus strand of NW_022197885.1, from coordinate 412,427 downwards.
TATGCTTGCTAAGAATGGGACATTTTGATTCTGTGACAATAACAATTTGGTTCTTTAAACAACCAAAATAGAACTCTATATTTGCAGATACATCCTGAAGAACCAAATTGTTATTGTCACACAATCGAAATGTCTCATTCTTAGCAAGCATATATCCTATGGATATTTATACAGGGTGGCGCATATAATAGGCTCAATCTTAGGGGGTGGGAATTTTGAAAAACCCTTTGGGGGTAAAAAATAAAAAATCTATCGGTGTAGAATTTAGGATTTTTCCCATCTAACAAAGCTGTTTAGAATGACGAGAGAAATTTTTAAGGACCCCTTCCCTCCAAGTCCCCCACTCCTCAAGGGGGTCGGGGGTCAAAAACTTTTTTTAACCTGAAACCTCAAAATTCGGGTGTGTAAGATTTGACCCCACTGAAACTTGGCCAAATACGAAAAATAAATCTATACTAATACGAACTCGGGACCGAATTATATCGATAATGCTTGAAGGTTTCGTTTTTGCACGCGACGATTTTATTATTTTTAGGCATTCATTTGTAACATTTATTTTACTCCTATATTGACTTAATAAATACATTTATTGAATTATATTTACTTACAAAATGATTTCGCAAACAAATTCATTTACTATATAGTAATCGAGGAACTCACACCCAATCTTGATTAATTAACTACATGAATGTCATAAATAATAAAATCAAAAGAATTTTCTCGGCGAAAAACCCCAGGAAATCAGAAACATTTCTCTCGCATCCAAAAATCCCTAATATATCGAAAGAATTTATCTTATTTCCAACTTTTGTTGAGCAAAAAAAAGGTTTTCACTTTTTGAATAAAAAATCCCATCAAATTCGAATAATTTTCGTGAAAATTACCTACCTCCGCAAACTACTTTAGAACTAACTCATTAAGATATGTGAAGCTTCATTAAGAATCTACTATAATGTCAAATGTAGAGCTCTTACAGAGTGTATAAGTTTCTTTCATACAAGTACTTTTTCGTAGGTTATCACAACTTGAGGCATTGGCACACCTTTGTCCAAGAATACTTTTTCATGGATCAGAAAATTATTTTTCAAACGAATCGATTTACGATGTAATTGAGGATCTCGCTCCCAATCTTGATTATTCACTGCGTAAGTGTCAATGGCAATCAAAGGATATTAGGTGCTCCGATTATATCGTTCCAATGATGACTAATAACGGCCTCTGTTTTGCATTCAACGCTTTGAGTTCACAAGATATGTACACTGATCAGTAAGTCTCCTGAATTGGTATTTCACAACGGAAGCATGAACTAATGTAAAATGTCATTTGTGAATACAAAGGGCAAACGCAATTTGGACAGACACTTATAACACCATCTATGTAAAACGCGCTTACTAAAATGTAAATCAAACGTATACCTGTTTCCCCTTCTTCTTCGCCTCCTTCCCCTCATTTATTCTTACTATACATTTACATTGTAGTTAACCTGTTTTACAGAGATGGCGTTTTTGTTTAAGATAAGCCTGCCAGATTTTTTTTTTATGTCGATCCGGTCCGGATTATCCGGGCGAAATCCGGGGGAATCCCTGCAAAATTAATTTTTTCAACCAAAACAAAAATATTGGCAACGGGAAATCTTTGAAATATATTTCGATTTCCACAAAAAGGACTTGATTTTCTATGTAAGTTTAATAAATGAAGTTTCTATTGTTTTTGATAAGGTGGATTTGTCAATATCAAAAATACAAAAAATCAACACATTGAAGAAAAAATCAACAAAAAAAATTCAAAATTATTGAATTTATTTGTTGAAAAATCGTCGAAAATCAGGCTCACTGTCAATGGTCCCCCAAATTATCCATTATCCAACATCCATTCATCCATGGATAGATTTTGTTTTTAAAAGGACTGGATAAGTAATATCCATGGATGTTTTTTTAATGGATAAGTTACATCCACCATCCATCATAAATTTATTCATGAAGAAAAGAAAGAGAGAGAGATCCACTTGGATAGAGGAGAGTTATAGTGCATCCATGGATTTCAAAAATGCGAATGAATGGATAAAAACTCTACATCTCATTTGACATTACATGTGAAGTATTCGATTAGTATATATTGTAGAAATATTGGATGATGGATGAAACATCTGATTCATTTTGGATTTGACAAGACAGATCAACAAGTTTCAATTTTCAGTTAAAAACATGTATTCTATTTTTTGTCTGCATTTTTATTACAGTTCGAATTGTTGATATTTCTTATTCTGAAGTTTAATTGATTAAGTTAATTGTATGTTGGGTGGTTTATTCATTAATCCAGCGTCCAATCACATCAAGGAATGATTTTTGTTTTGTTTTTGTTAGACAATTTTCAATATTTTTTCAAACTCTCGAAGGTTTTGAGTTCTTAGAGAGCACTCTTAGAGAGCACTCTCACTGGCTTCTCAGTGTCTCCACTCATTCGCATAACTTTCAATCTTTACTTTTAGTACGTAGAATTGGCTTAACCT